>NW_022196906.1:52941223-52949157 GCF_008632895.1 Mastomys coucha | reverse complement strand
TTTTGCTTCATCCAAATTTCTGCAAAGACTAACTAAATCTGATTTTGAAAAATACAGGATATGCTGGGCATGAAGGTATACACCTAGAATTCCAGCATTCAAGAGGTAGAGGCAGGACAATCTCAAATTCAAGGACAGCCTAGACTAGACAAACTCTAGCTCAAAGGTAAAGGAAGTTAGTGAGATGATTGAGTTAAGATAAAGTGATTGAATGCTATGAAATCATGAGCACCCAAGTTCAATGTTACTGAATATCCATGTTTAAAAAGAAAAGAAAAAAGCAAAACAAAAGCAGAGTGCTGGCATACCTTAGATTCCTCACTCTGTGAAGACAGAGATGTGTCAGTCTCTGGGGCCAGCTAGCCTGCCTATCTATCCTACTTGGCAAGTCATAAACTAGTAGAAGACTCTACCTTTAAACAGAAAGTGGCTGATGACTGAGGATGATACCTCAAGTTGTCCTCTGACCTGCACATGCATGCACAAACACATGCACCTGGCATATACATGAGATGTGCACCCCACTCACGGAACATACATACATACATACATGCATCCCCCACTCCTAGGCAAAAAACAAACCACTGAAAAGGATGTGATACAGACATGTGACCAGGAGACTCTCCACTTCAATGATACAGAATGGAGTTTCCTTGCTCCACCTAGGCTCCCATGGTCTTTCAATTTTAAAGACTGAGGCTACTCAACAGGACTCTACCAATTTCTACTTTGAGACTGATTAATAGGCTTTCCTTGAAATTGCTATCCTCCTGCCTCAGCTGGGATTACTAGCCTAGTTTACTCTGAATGTTTAAAGTAAGTTATGATGAGCCAGTGAGATGGCAAAGCAGGTATAGGTGCTTACTATTGAAGCCTGGCAACCTGAGTTCAATCCTCCATGGTAGAAAGAACCAACTCCACAATGTTGTCCTATACCTCCACAGATGTAACCCCTCTAAACACAATCATGCTTAAAAATATAGTATTATAAAATGAAGGGAAAATGTCTCCTTTATCTATAAGAGCACAGTAACAAGTATATCAAAATATAAGATTTTATCAACTTAACTTGTAATAGTGCAACAATTTTTAGTGAAATTAAGATTCCAAGAAATATTCAGCAAAATACACTATTTATAAATAGTATTTCTTCACAAACTCTCAACAATTTATAATTACAATCCATTAAGTAGCATAGTAAGTCATGATTGAATAAAGCAATTTTACCCTCCTTAAATACAAATTTATCATATATTCATCCCACTGTTAAAAAGAATCAAAGAGATCCTACTTGCAAAATTTACTATTTAAATCTAAAATCAATCAGTAACACTTCTTAAAATTAAACATATTTATAGAAAATTAAGTATTATTCAACAAAGATTAGAAATGAGTTACCAAGTCATGAAAAAACATGGATAAATCTTAAATGTATACTGTTAACTGGAAGAAACCAGTCTAAAAAGGATATTACACAGAATGATTTCAATTATATGACACTGTGAAGAAGCAAAACTATGGGGACAATGAAAAGATCAGAGGTTATCAAGAGGTAAGCAGGAGGGAGGTATGCAGATAAGGTTTAGAAGACTAAGACTAAAGCAGTGAACCTACTCTCTGGTACTGTAACACTGGACAAACACACACACACACATATATATCAGTATATGTATTTGTATGTATAGTAATATATTTATAATAAATTATACTGCTGCTACACTCTTCATTAATTATTTTGGGTGCGGTATATTCACATGTATGTGATTATTTATATAGATAGATAAATAGATATCTATATCAATTGTGTGTGTGTGTAAATAGATAGATCTATATCAATTGTGTGTGTGTGTGTGTGTGTGTGTGTGTGTGTGTACGAGCGCACGCACACATGCATGTATATACAGTCCTGAAGTGAATACTGGATGTCAATCCCAATCATGCTCTCCCTTAAAGACCCCTTTGAGACAGGGTCTCTTGATAAACCTCAAGCTGTTCTAGTCCATACTGGTGTATCTCCCTGGTGGTTGCTAAAACTACACTTGGAAGATATTCTTCCCATTAAGAAGAGATAAAAATGTTTCTTCCTTTTCCCAAGCAGACTTAATAGTATGTGTCTGTACTCTCCGATAATGTGGTACTCTTAGATTCCAAAGTCAGAGAAAGACAAGTAAGGTCTTTCCTATAAGGAGGATGCCAAGCTTTATAATAGCATTTACTTTATTGTTCAGTCCTGATGGCACAGGCCTGGAATCTCAACAACTCGAGAGGCAAAGACAGCAAACTCAAGGCCTGCCTGAGTAATTAAGCAAGACCTTTTCTCAAAAATAAGAAGCAAAATAGGGACTGAGAGTGAGCATGATAGCTCACACATGTAATTCCAGCATTTAGAACACCAAGGCATCAATGTGGGTTACAAACTAAATTTGGAACCAGCCTGCTGCCTGGGCTAAGAATGGGATCGTGTCTTAAAAACAAATAGGACTGGAACAATGGCTCAGCAGTTACAGGCAATGGCTGTTCTTCCAGAGTGCCCAGGTTAGAATGGTAGCTCACATTTGTTAGTTCCAGATTCAATACCCTCATCTGCTCTCTTCAAGCACTATACACATGTGGTTGCACATACATACATGCAGGCAAAACTTTCATACACATAAAAGAATGTTTAAAGAAAACCAAACCAGATAGATGGCTCAGTGGGTAGGAGCACTTGCCAGGTAAGCCTGAGTTCAATACCTAAAACCAACAGTAAGTAAGGTAGAAAGAACATCCATAACGTTGCCTCTGACGTCCATATACCCAAGCCCAAGCAAGCACTCACATACTCCAAATAGTTTTAAAGTTTAAAAACAATTAAGAGGGAGAATGGAAGGATATAGGCCAGATAGGTAGGAGTGCTTACTAGCATGTAAAGAACTCAAATCTACAGTACCATCAAAATTAAAAACAAAATGTATTGAATCCATTTACATCGGGAATGTTTCCATGCTATTTTATAGAAGGTTTTGTCTTAGCCTTTTGTTCTCAGTGCAGTCATGACATAGGTAATTTAATCACTAACTATGCAAAAATATGCCAAAGACCCTGTGCATGAAGGCACCAAGACTGACCAAGCAGATCAAGATCCAAAGGTATAAAACATTCTTGTCCACAGGCTTTAGAGTAAATTTGCAAAGGAGTTCCCCGTTTCTACAATTAAAAAAAATCCAACTCCTCAATTTCTAACACTGTAACATCTCAGATATACTTTTACCTAAGTAAAATTATACTATTTAAAAAAAAAAAAAACGTTTTACTCTAAAGGCTTATCTAACAAAGTGAAATCCTACTTAATTTCAAGAAGAAAAAATGTTTTACTCTAAAGGTTTAGCATTTAGAGAAAACAGTCTTTGGGTTTTAATTTAGTTGTAAAATGCTACCTGGTATCTAAATACTTTTGTTGACTAATACTCTAAATGTACTAAAATGTGCTGCAGGCTCTTAAATCCCTTGAGAATCATTCAATTATCAAAGTCTATTTTTCTTTCATAATTCCTTATTTGCACTTGTTTTGGGCCTTCATTAGTTCCACAGACTCTTTACTCTAATGAGGTGGGGATGTCCTATATATATAGGACAAGACTATATACATAATAGTATGAACTGTAACATACTTAAAACTACCAAACAGACAGTATCATTATATAAATTATATGCCTACAAAACAAGCTTTGGAAGCATACACAACAAACTAAAAGGGTTTATTCTCACAGAGGGAGAAGGGAGAAATTCAATATTTTACTTTAAAGTACTTGAAGTTTCCCTGTTAAGTTCCATGTTGAATTTTTCATGTTTGCATTAATACTTTTTAGAAATCCAATAACCTTTTCCCTTTGTTTTGAAAAGTGAAATAATTCCATGTTGAAAGTTTGTTTCATGCAGGAGAGTTCATCCTTGCTGTCTGCTAATATCTCCAGTTAAGTCCATCTACTCTAAAAATGTAGCCTGGTGAAACCCTTGAATTGCACAAGCTTGAGTTGGCAAGCTTGTGTATCTGGTTACCTAAAGCTCACCTATTACTGCCAAGCCTGTCAAGTTTTCCAGTGGTATTATTTCAAGAGTTTAAGACTTGATACAATTCTTGAGCTCTTTCAGTGACAAACATATTATGTTACAGAAGGGTAAGTGACACCTCACTAACTACCACTAAAATACATTCCATATACTCTTTCCTTAGGGCTTTGAAAAATGCTAAAATACATGTATTTGCTACCGTAGTACAAACGCTAAAGAACTCTTAGCTCTGGTTATTTGTACAAGTACCACTCTAATGCAAATAAGAATTTGCCCTACTCTTCTTCCAGCTGTAAAACTGAATTACTCTCTAAAATCACCCCCATCCCATAATTGAATTTTTCCATCTACCTGCTATAGATAGCAAACTATATGCTATATGGCAGACAGTTCACAGGCACAATATAGGATAACCTTACAGGAAAACTCTAAACTGACCAGCCCACAGCTCATAATAGTACCTCATAGCTCACAATCAATATTTACTTCTAGAGACCTGTCTGGAATTCTTTAGGCCTAGATGCCCTTAGTTCCATCAGGAACTAATTTTCTTGGTGCCTAGGCCTCAAAGCCTAGCTGAGCTGTTTCTGAGAAATATGAACAGCATGGCCCTGTGGGAATTAAAAGATTTTTTTAAAAATGTTAGAAAAAATATCTACCAAAAAAGAAACCATTAAAAACCCATTAGAAAATAGAAAATATAGTGAAATCTCAATGCCCAAACATTCCTGTTCAAAACACCAATGACTTAAACTAAATACCTGTTACAAGTATATAATACAATGTCACCTTCTATTCAAAACATGCAGAGGAAAACAAGTGTTTGTTACAAGTGTAAATACAATGTCTCCTTCTAGCTAAAACAATCAACTAAAATAAAAATGTAACTCCAAGTGCTTACCTAGAAACAACTGAAGATTATAGGAAAGAATCACTAAGTATGGAAAGGGGAAATAAAATCAAAATTGGAAAAACAAGACGAAAAATACATTATAAAGATAAGAGGTGCATGGGACCTGGAGAAAGAAGACCCATTGTTTAAGACTCTTCCTAAAGTCCTGAATTCAATTCCCAGCACCCACATGGCAGCTCACAATTGTCTGATGCCATCTTCTGGTGTGCAGATGTACATGCAAAGTACTCACACATATAAAATACATAAATAAATCTTTAAAAAAATAAGATATACATATAACTAAAGCTCTTTAATAGGACTCAAAATTCATGCTCTGTAAGAAACTGAACAGACAGAGCTATGAAACAAGTTTTCATCATTTATCTCATTGTTTTATTTACTAAAGTAAAACTTAAAAAAAAATCTGCTGTCAAAATTTGAAAACACAATGGCTACACAGGAAGTTCAAAGCATGGAAATTTAAAGCCAGTCTAGTCTATATGAGACCTTGTCAGGGGAACTAACATTCCTTATATTAAAATTTCTAATTTTCTTAGTAATTTCTATGTAACAAATAGCTAGCAATCAAAACATAAATTAAAAAACAAAACAAAAAAAAAGCATTATTCGTGGCAAAAAAGAATTTCTACCAAGCACTATTCCTGCTGGACACTGTGTACTTTATGTATACATTATTTTTACCATCTTTTAAAAGTGTACATTATTCCCTACTAAATGACAGAAAAGAAGCTGAGAGAGTTTATAAGATTTGTCAAAAATCAAGACTAGGTCTAAGCTATATTTTTGATTCAAAGCAAGCACTTTTCAATCTATCAAGTGACATTTGTGCTTTGACCCCAAGGTGAATGAAATGCAATCTCACTTCACTGCAGTTCACTAAGAGAATAAAGACAAGTAAACAGCAACTATCTTTGTCTTTCTGTTCCCAGAAAAGGTATAGCTGTAACAAGTGGCAGTGCAGGGGACTAAGTGTTAGGATTTTACATGTGCAGACTTAGAAAGACAGGGGAAAAATAAGAGTTATTCTCAACGGAAGCCACTTTGCCTTTTATAGTTTTCAAAAATTTGTGGGATTTTTAATTGTGGACAATGCCCAAGAATCCTCAATATACTACAGAGTGGGAGAAAGTCTTACACAACAAAGGACTGTAGACAACTTTCAATAAAAGCCAAGAAAATGAAAAACTTGATAGGAGCCTAGAAGTTAACCCTGTCTTAAATACAAGTATTCTTGCTTAGTTTTAATAATCACTCAATTGTCCAAGAATAAAATTTCTGTGTGAGGTGAGCACAAGACTAGCTATCCAAAACTATTCATCTTGTCTATTAAAACACACACCCACACACACACCTGTAGAGTCATAGCACAACTTTATCAGTTAACACACATCTGATCCCAAGCTTAGTTTCTTATATATATTTAAGAAGGATTTACCTAATTATTTTATTTTCCCTTATAGAGTATCATATAGTTTGGAATTTTTATTCTATAGGTATAATAAAATGTTTATGAATTTTACTTCATGATTATAAAAGGGAATTGTACACAAACTAGCCATTAAAAAAAAGAGAGAGAGAGATAAATGAGAAATACCTGAGACTTTACTTTTGTCTGTACCTGGGGGATAGAGGAATATGGGGAGAAAAATAACAAAATGTCTCTTGAACTACATTTAATTTAAAGTAAGAGCTGTAGACATAAATTGAAAATTATGGAAATTCATATGGGCTGAGGTGGTGTAGACCTTTAATCCCAGCACTTGGAAGTCAGATCTTTGAGTTCAATGATACCCCTTTTTTACACTGACATAGGAACTAAAGTGGAAAAAGGAAAGTGCTGACTCCTACCAAGCCCAGTGCCTTTTGTACTCAAGCTTACTACCTCTCAGGTAGATCTTTCTAGACAGAACCCTAACAGATTTATTTCAAAAGGAAACGTGTAAGTTCAGCTGTGAGTGGCTTTGTGTTACGCTTAATTCCACTCTTCCTGGGAAGTTAATGTTACTTATTCCTATACTCACCACCCTCTTCCTGGCTCCTAAAGAATTGTTAAGAGGGTAAGTAAGATCTCTTAAACTAAATTACTGACATACAGTGGCATGCCACTACTCAAAAGACCTTACTAACCAAACTCTTAAGGGCTGGAGATACAGCTCAGTGAGAAAACAATTGCACGGCATGTACAAGCCCTCAGTCTCAATGTCCAACACCACAAAACACCTCAGAAACCAAGGTTTCTTACTGTTGATTTTAACTGCAAAGACATTATATCCCTATTCTTTCAAGAGCAAACTCCTCTTTCTCTGATTCTTTAGATCAGATGGTTATATTCAACAAGTAAAAATTACTCTGTACTCATCAGAAGGAAAGGGAAGTGATCAGCCGTTTGTACAAACCTTTTGTTTCTGCAAAGTTGCTAATACTATATAGCATGCTCCAACCTCTAAACAAAATGTAAATAAAAAAGGACAAGCCTTGATCCCATAGCCCCAGAAGTAGCCTTATCACCTGTTCGAGCAATACCGTTCTAAATTTTAAAAAGTATTTTAGGTAAGCAAAAGTCAGAATTAGTAGTAGAGTATGAGTAGAGCTTAATGAGGTCCTCTGCTTATCTTCATGAAAACAGTTTTAATTTTCACAGAATTAAAAAAAAAAAACTGTCAAACAAGGTAGCTGAAGAAAACACATACAGAACTAAAGTGTAACCCAAATAAATCCACATATCTAAGCTGTATTTTCTCAAAGCATGCAATGTAACATAATTTTGCCCGTATTAATCTACTTCAGAAGGCTTTCTGTATAAGTTTTGGTTTGTTTTGAGAGTCCCAGGTAGACCAGGCTGGCCTCCATATATGTAAGTTGAGGATGGCCTTGATCTTCTAATCCTTCTGTTCCCACCTTACAACTGCTGAGACTACAGACAGGACACATGGACACATGGACACATGGACATACACACACACACACA
>NW_022196906.1:52931583-52941186 GCF_008632895.1 Mastomys coucha | reverse complement strand
CACACACACACACACACACACACACACACACACACACACGTTTTCTTATTCATCCCCCCTCTCCATGGTCAAAGCTATCCTGAGCTACACGGATATCCAATGAGACTATATCCATGCCCCTCCCCTGAAAAAGAAAAAAGGCTTACCACATTTAGCTAATACAATCTCTTTACTGTCTCTTTGAAAATTATATCTAAATTGGCATCCAACATTTTATCTGGTAATCCTCCACTCCGACAAGTAAATTCCTATCCCTACCACAATTACAACACCAACTCCTATTTTTCAAATACATGTTAAAAAAAATATAAAAGGTACTTCTGTTTTAGAACTAGAACCCAGAAGAATTTTGACTAATAAAAATACTATGAGTTCTCCTTTTGGATGGTAGAGCTTTCCTAGTAGCAAATTTTTGCCACTCATAAGAAAGACCTAATTCCTAACAGCCAAAAAAATTTTTAGTAGATCCCAAATGAGGTTCAGTGAACCGGTTATGATACTGTGCCTTCAACAACTTAGACTGTGTTTCTTGGTAATTGAAAAAAAAAGTTGCTCATAACGGTTATTAGTTAAACAAAATTCTGTTTTCCTAAAAACTAGTAAAATTTTTTATATTGTAGAACTTTAGAACTTGCAATGATTTACGAACCTTTCCAATCTGGGGAAAGCCCATCTCAATTTATATTTATAGCTTTCATTGTTACTGTTCTCTGACTTAGCACCAAAACAAGCACTACCTGCAACAAGGAGTTTTGTTTTGCCCCTTCAAGCAGCTCTTTGCCCTACTTATGACAAGTCTGACAGTGATAAGTGCAAATAACTCTATTCTGCTAGTTTCATTAAAAAACCATCAAATGCTAAACCTCTGTTTTTCTTCCCCAAGCTCTAGGCCTTTGCTCTCTCATACAGCCCATCCATCTTTGGAGACTGCCTAATTCCCTTACTTCATTTACACTGCTACCTTGAAGGTATTAATAGACAACCACATCCCCCTAGTGCTCCCTTTTCCTAAGTTTAGCTCCTGAATCTTAAAAACTACCATCAATGTAGAATTATCCACAGTCTCTCCTAAAAGTGGATAGAAGGTATTCTTAATTATTTGTAGTTCAATCTTAATAAGAAAACAGTGTCAATGTTATTATTATACAGTCATTTATTATGTGGCTACTATGTTGCTTGTGTAAGTGTAATTCAATGACAGCTCACTGCCAGCTATCTGAAGCCGCTTTGTACCTGCTCTTTTCCAGGTAGCAGTTTCCTGGTTTGCATTAAGGCCATTCACTCATCTCCCTTGGTAAAAGACTTGAGATAGGGCATTAATGAATATAATTTCAATGCTTAAACTGCTGTGCTATTTTTTTCCTACTGCCCTGTATTGGTGCCCAAACTTGTTAAACTTGTATAACTCAAAAATATGAAGTTAAATGTAACACATTCCTTCAAATTATACATTGGAAGGCATTTCACTGACAGCTGCCAAAAGAAGGAAGGACATCTTAATATGTCCTACTAAAATTATTTCTCTATATAAGTAGCAACGCCCAAAATAAAGAAAACTATCCTGCACTTAAGACCTTTCATAAAAGATCTCTTCACTGACAACTGGAAGTGCGCCTTCCACTCCTCCTCCAACCTCCAGCAGCAGCCCAATGAGCACACAGCTCAGAAGATAGCAGTGCGTCCAGGCCTCTAGGTCTGCACTCAAATCACTAACAAAAAGGCAGAGGGTCTGGAGAACAAGGACCACAATTCCTAATTTAAGGACAACTAAACATAGTAGTAGAAAAGTTGTTTTCATTACAACAATACCTAAAGTATTGTTGCTTCACTTTACCACTACCCTCCCAGCCCCAGGTTCAAATAAGGGAAGGTGAAAACCTATACTTTGCCAGTAACATACTTTAACAATATATGCTGACAGTACTGATAAATGCCTTGTGAAAATCACCAGATTGTTCAAAACTTAAGATGACATACACCTTGGGATGATGGCTCAGCAGCTACCAGCACTTTCTGCTCCTGTACAGGACCCCAGCATCTACATAGCTGCTCACAACTTTAAATAACTTCAGGTTCAGTGGACTCCTTCTTCTGACCTCTGTGGGTACCAGGCATGCATACGGTACACAGACATACATGCAGGTAAAATAAACATACACATAAAATAGGAATAGAAAATCTTTAAAAATGGGCTGGAGAGATGGCTCAGCGGTTAAGAGCACTGGCTGCTCTTCTGGAGGTCCTGAGTTCAATTCCCAGCAGTAACATGGTGGCTTACAACCATCTATAATAGGATGACCTCTACTGGTGTTTGAAGACAGCTACAGTGGACTCATATACATAAAATTAATAAATAAATATTTTAAAAAAAGAAAATCTTTAAAAATAAAGTTATGAAGGGACATCCATGGAACCCCAGCATTCAGGAAGCTAAGACAGAAGGATCACTGCCATGTGAGGCCTGCCTAAGTTACACAGCAACATTCTGTTGCTGTCTCAAAACAAAACAAAACAAAACAAAACAAGCAAACTCACAAAGCTGAATGGGGAAGCATATTTCTGTAACTCCAGCAGAGGGATAAGAAATGAGGAGGAAGAAGGATGAAAAGTTCCAACGCACTGTAATACAGGAGGGGGGCCTCAAAAGTAATTTAATTAGTTAATTAACTCATTAATTCTAAAATGGCTCCATACCTGAAAATATTTTTTTCTTTTTTTAACATTAAAAAAAAACTTCATTTCATTTAGAACAGTGGCTCTCAATCTTCCTAAGGCTTTGATCCTTTAATATAGTTCTGCATGTTGTAGTGACCCCCAACCACAAAATTACTTAACTGCTATTTCAAAACTATAATTTTGTTACTGTTGTGAATTATAATATAAATATCTGGTATGTAGGATAGCTGATACGTGGTTGTAAGCCACTGATTTAAAAGATCCAATATATATGAAGCCAAATTAACCCCAAATTTACAGCTGCTTCCAGAGATCTGAACTAAATGACTGTTCAAAGTCACCTATCATCACTATTTTCCCAAAGTTGTTTCTGAGAAGTGGCTGACATTACTGTCATACTTATCTCAGATGTCACCTAGCCTACAGAAGTGAAATTATGTGAAATTAACTTATGGTGTTCTACTTTGTTCCAGTATTTATTCCAAATACTGGTGCTGGTGAACACTTTCTAGGACAGGACTTCAGAATTTCCCTCTTCAGGTGCACATTAGAGGAAGTGGGTTTTTCATGCCAGGGACAAACTACCACAAAGCAAAGAAACAACTTTCCTAGGTAAACAGCAACAGCACAAACCACCTCCTGACTGTTTTCAGTTATGGCTTCATTTATATAAAGTCATGCAGGTTACCTTTTCTACATATGTATTAAAATTAAAAAAATAAAATTAAAATTATACAAATTAAAAGAGTTTGTTACTTTATACCTTGGATTTCATTAGATGCGGAGACTAATGAGTCCTAGAAATGACTTCAGCAAAGAGTAGAAGTAGTGGAAGATGGAAGGTTCATCCATCCTTCCAACACCTCCTTGGAGAACAGAGATGGGCCCACGGACAGAAGTTACCAGGATAGGAGACCTTCCTAACAGAGTGCTCAACAACGAATGGACTGCTTGTCATGTAGTCACTGCAAGTGTTCAAGGTAGAAAGACCACCTTGGAGAGGGACTCCTGTGCTTGTTAAGAGTTTAAATTGAGATTCTAGAAAATTCCCTCAAGGAATTCAGAAGAGAATTCCTAGGAGGAAAGAGAAGCAGACATATCCTATATTTTTAGAATCCTTCTTGAGGGGGCTAGAGAGATGGCTCAGCAGTTTAAGAGCACTGACTGCTCTTCCAAAGATCCTGATTCAAATCCCAGCAACCACATGGTGGCTCACAACCATCGGTAATGAAATCTGATGCCCTCTTCTGGGGTGTCTGAAGATAGCTACAGTGTACTTACATATAATCAATAAATAAATCTTTTAAAAAAATAAGAATCCCTCTTGAGTTTTCTTTCTTTAAAGGTACAATAGAAAAGGTAGTCTACAGTTTTTAAAAATAACATGTTTACCCTTCTATCACTATCTTGGGAAAGGTTCATTATGATTTCTTTTTATTATAAAGAAAAGATGGAGATTATATTTCTAATTTTTTTTTTTTTTTTTTTTGGTTTTTCTAAACAGGGTTTCTCGGTACAGCCCTGGCTGTCTTGGAACTCACTCTGTAGACCAGGCTGGCCTCGAACTCAGAAATCCACCTGCCTCTGCCTCCCAAGTGCTGGGATTAAAGGCATGCGCCACCACTGCCTGGCCTAATTTTGTATTTTTTTAGAAAAAAAAAGTTTATAAAGATCTAGTAGTCAATGCCCTAGAAACTTTATCAATTTTTAAGTAATATGCACATATATAAATACGTTATTCACTAAAAACTCACGTTTTTCATTATACTCTAAAATATATTAGGAATTTTGACGTACTGAAAGAATACAAGAAAATACAGTATTCAAGCAGTCACTATTTCTACTGTCATAGATCAATAATGAACTGTCCAATCAACTGAGGTGGTTACTATAATTTTCTTACACTGCTTCACCAGATGTTAAATATACTGCATTAGCTGTGAACTTTATTATCCTATTTGTGTGAGTCCATGCATTGGGGGAAGAAGGCATGTATGCCACAGTGTACATTATGTGGAGGTCAAAGAACAGCTTGCAGGTGGTTGGTTCTGGGAAGTGAACTCAGATTACCAGGCTAGGTAGCAAGCAACTTTACCCACTGAGCCATCTCACTGGCCTAATAAACTATTCTTCCATCTGAGTCGCAGGCATATATGCATGCTGCATGCACGCACACATTTTGAAAAAAAGAGTCCTGCTATGTAACCTAGGCTAGTCTCAAACTCTTTTCCTTCCTGTTCCAACCTCCTGGGTTCTGGGATTACAAACATACCAACCTGTCTGCCAACAGTAATTCTTACAATCTTAAAATCATTTTAACATCTTGTGAATCAAATACACTGTTGTACTACAAATTAAATCCTTCACAGTATATTTTAGATCATGAAAAATTCTAGTTTGTAATTAAAAAATTGTACTTCTTAGGTTATTTTCAGTTAATAAACAACCAAGATATAGTTGACAAGTCCTGAAACTAGATGATCAATACATAGATCTCTTTAGGTTTTGGGTTGTTTGTTGTGTTTATTTTGTTCTTTTGAACCCAGGCTGGTCTCCAATTTGTTATGTAGCCAAGGATGACATTAGACTCCTGATCTTCCTGCCTCCATTTCCCAATCACTGAGGGTACAGGCATGTGCCACCACATATAGTTTATCTGCTGTATGTTTATAATTCTAACAAAAATGGAAAAGAAGAAATGGACACAACAAGCATGATAAATAAGCCAATAAACTATGGTTTGGTTTGGACAGGCAAGATATCTTAGTGGGTAAAGGTACTTGTGCCAAGTCTGATGACCTGAATTCAATCTTGGGAACCCACTTGGTGAAACAAGAGAATCAATTTCTACAAGTTGTTTTCTGACCTCAAAACATACACTGAGGCAAGTTGAGTAGCCATATATGCACATTATACATATATACATGTGTGCATGGCACACAAAATATTTTTTTATTCTATGTGTTGTTTCTAGGAGCTCTTAACTTAGTAACTTCCTCAGATTTAATTCAGATATTTGGGCTGCCTTCTTTACCCACAACAAAAAGATTTGGAGTATATTTTAAATATATAGTTAAAATAAGTCATATACAAAAACAGATTTCCTCAAAGCATAACATTTAAAAAGTAATAATAGTTAAGTGTTATTTCATTGTCTCTTCATTAACCAAACAGTGTTCAACTAACAGGAATACAAATATCTACCTGGCAAAAATGTTTGTTTCTTAATTGTTTTTAATTCACACTGGCAATTTCTGCACTGAGCTGCAATCTCTCTAACAGTTACTGTTCTGTCTTCCTTAAAACAAGAACTGCAAGTACTGTTTGAAGAATACTCAAGAGAAAGTCAAATTTTAAAACAGTACATGTTTTAATATTTATCATCCCCCCTAAAGTAGGTTTCTAAAAGCTTATAAAAACAGAAGTTTATAAAGACCCACTGGAGGCAGAACCTACACTGAGTCTAAGAACTAAGTCATTTTTAGAACTGGAAGACATCTGAGATAATCATCAAACCCACCCATCTAAAAATATGGCAGGGAAGGAAAGAAAAGTCAGTAACATTAACCCACTTCTGAGCTGGGCCTAGTCAGTATTCTACCAGGAAAGGTCTTAAGGTATTGACATGTATTTTAAGTTTAATCATTTTTAGAATAAGAGGAAACACTTGAATGTGATTAAAACTGTTGGTGTGGGCTGGAGAGATGGCTCAGTGGTTAAGAGCACTGACTACTCTTCCAGAGGTCTTGAGTTCAATTCCCAACAAGCACATGGTGACTCATAACCATCTGTAATGGGATCCAATGCCCTCTGCTGGTGTGTCTAAAAACAATTATAGTGTACTCATATACATAAAATAAGTAAAAAGATTTTTTAAAAAAAGTCTTCAAAGGCCTTACAACTGAACTTAAAAATGTATTATCTAAGGTTAAAATTAAGCTCTACATTATCAATGTCATTTGTCCATTTATGTAAAATGTTTTTGTTCACAGTCATTATCAAAGTTAAGTTGTTCACAGGAAGTATTTTTGCACCACTTTTGCAGTTTTTGATGTGTTGATTTATTTAAGTCTCTACAATTTTTTTAAAGATTTATTCTTATTTTTAATTATGTGTCTACATGTGTATGTACACACAAGTACAAGGTACCCATGGAAACCAAAGCTGGAGTCAAAAGCAGCTTAGAGCTACCTTCATCCTCTGGAAGAACAGTATATGTATGTTCTTAACCACTGACAGTCATTTCTCTCACCTCATCTTACTACTCTTTCTAGCAGCTTCTGCCCCTCCAGATGTTTCTCAAATGATGATCCATCCATTCCTCATTCGAACATCCAGCTTTTCTCCTTGTCCTACTACAAGTCTCTGGCTTTCCCGTTCTCTCAAAACCTCATTATGTTTGATCCTGTCCAGATTGTACTCTTGTTGTAAACAACGAGTTAAGACAGGATGAGTTAAACAACAGAAATAATTTCACGAAATCCATTTTCTAAAGCTTCTGTGTGTGATTTTATTATCAAACTATCAAACTTTCACTGAATACCTTCTGCATGATATTCAGCACTGTCGCTCATTTGACCATATATTTCATTTTAACAGTTAACAGCACCCTATCTCCTTCCCAAAGCATAAAAAAAAAAATCTTTACACATCCTAGCACTCAGGAGGGTAAAGTATGAGGATCTAAATTCAAGGTAAGGAGCTGCTCAGCAAAAACCTGTCTCAAAAAAAAATATAATATAAAAATAAAACAAAGGAGGAAACAAAGATTTTCGTAGTAGTTCCGAATCCAAAGAACATTTTAATTAAAAACATACAAACTCACAAAGCACCTTCATAAGTCACAGGTGGTCATCTTTGCCACCAAATTACCAGGCCTGACAACCTAACTTCAATCCCCAAAATCTACATCATAGAAGATAGCAAACTATGAGGTTTGTCCTCTGATTTGCACAGGTGTATCAAGAAATGAACCCCTATTCACATATACACAAAAACACATACACACAGGTAAATAAGTGTGAGAAAATTTTAAATAACAAATAAGATCAAGAGGTAGAGTACTTGTCTAACACCTGAGAAGCCCTAAATTTAATTTCAGCACTAAAAAAAAATATTTTTAATAAAATTAAAATGATAGTACAGTAGCATGTTATCTTAGAGCAGTAGTTCTCAGCCTTCCTTATGCTGTGGCCTTTTAACACAGTCCCTCATGTTGTGCTGACTCCCCCCAGCCATATTATTTTTGTTGCTACATCCATAACTGTAATTTTGCTACTATTATGAATCATAACATAAATATCTGATATGGAGGATATTCAATATGTGACTCCCCTGGGAAAGGTTGTTTCAGTCGCAGCCCATAAACTCCTGCCTTAGAGCCTATAAGGAAATGTTTCAGAACAAAACCATATTGAAAAAGCAAAAAATTAGAAATTTCTCAAGAAAATATAACTCATGGGAAATCAGATCTACAATGAAATCAAATCTTTTTTTTTTTTTTTGGTTTTTTTTGAGACAGGGTTTTTTCTCTGTATAGCCCTGGCTGTCCTGGAACTCACTCTGTAGACCAGGCTGGCCTCAAACTCAGAAATCCGCCTGCCTCTGCCTCCCAAGTTCTGGGATTAAAGGCATGCGCCACCACTGCCCGGCTGTGAAATCAAATCTTAATTTGTGGCAAGTAAATTAACAGTGGAGCACATAATTTTCTGCTAAACTTTGGCATACTCATAGGTTAAGCTCTGTGTTTGCATATATATATATATATATATACACACATACATACACACACAAATCTTTCAACATGGACTCAGTAACTATAAAACAAGACAAAAAAGGTTCTATTGTAGTCAGATGGTCTTCCCTACTAGACCTCTGACAAATGTGTGCAAAGAGATTAAAGACATACAGTCTCCTTAGGAAAGCCTCTATTCAAAGGTAGGTTCTTTATTCTAGTCAAATACTATTTTAACTATGTTTAAATCCGTTACTTGACATTTTGTCACACGTGCGCCACGGCTGTCACTGATAAGGTTTTATCTTTCTGATATTCATTTCAGTTCACTCTAAGTAGGAAGATAGTCTAAAGCAAACTGCCAAACAACTTAAGCAAACAGCACTTGACAAGAAGATTCATGAATCATGTCATGCAGATACTAGCATTGCTGCAAGCATAATGTTCACAGCTATCTAAAAATCACCTAAGTAAAATGGTTTCCTCAAATGCAGCGGTTAACAATAAATCTCATTAGATTCTCCTACAGTATTAATTATCTAATGTGATAAGTTTCAGGATGAACATATTACATTTTTACATTCCATCCCACATTCATTTCATTCAGCTAACACCTGTAAAACTCTGGAATATCTTCTAGGTACCACATTCTACTTCTCTTCCAACAACAGTATTCTATAAAAAGGCAACACCTGACCCTTATGAAAATGTACTCATTTGGGGGCATGGTCAGGAGAAAAGAATACCATGAAATCTCCCAGACAAACAGAATATGAACTTCCTCACCAGAATTTCAATTGCAGCAATATGGTTGGCACAAATCTCTGTAAGGGACCTTCAAATGACCTATTTACTTGTATTCAGGATGACAGAAGCTTTACTAAGTGTTTAATACACATAAGAAGAAATGCAATTATGCTATTTTTTAAGGATAATAGTTATAGCTAACACTTGCTATAAGACTTGCAATATTTTCAGAACGAAATCCAACTAGACTCATTACGTCATTTAATCTTTACATCATCCCCATGAGACTAACACTGTATTCCCATTTCACAGATCAAACTAAGTGACCTTACTCAAGGTCACTTAGCTGTAGAGAATTAGAATCCAAACCCAATTCTTGGGAAGATAAAGCTCAATGGTAGCATGCTTGCCTAATATGTACAAAGGGTTGAACCCTAGTACCCCCC
>NW_022196906.1:52900312-52931573 GCF_008632895.1 Mastomys coucha | reverse complement strand
CAAAAAACCCACTAGTTTTATCTGTGTCCAAATCCTGTGCTCTAGATCACATTACACTGCTTGGTTTAATGCTCAATTTTAACCTAAAACCTTTGAATAACTTAAAAAATTTGAATTGTTGGTGGGTGATATATATAAAAACAAAAAACAAAAAAACAAATAAGGGTTTTCTATGAAACTGTGACCTTACAAGTCTGAATATTTATATGGAAAATAAAATGTACTTGAATCCCTATGGTAATAGGTCAGATTCCTTTTGGAGTTAAAGAAATGCTGTAGGCCATCTATACCAAATTCTTCACTTAAAGAATAATGAAAACAGAAGCTTTTTCAAAAACATCTACAGGCCTAATCTAAACTGCCTCATTTTCAATTCAGAAACAGTGACTCTACAACTGATCTTCCAAAACATTATTTTTATAATCAGCATGTCTAACATTTAAATAGTATGTGAAATATGCATCTCTTTCTGAATCACTGTATAAAAAAGTAAAAACACTTGAGGACACAAAGTCAGACTATTACAGGACTATAATAAACAGAAAGCTTAAATATTATCACTGAGACACGTTGCAGAAAGCTTTAAAATGGCACCCTTAACCATATAAACTCAGAAGTAAACATTTCTTTCTTGAATTCAATTTACATTCATTTAGCTCAACTATGGGTTCATAGTCACTTTACTAGCCCTGTCATGTGACTACATCCAAGCTCACTTCAAGGGAAAGGCTGTACTATGCTGTATTTAGAACATATTATCACTAACAGCAGATGAGTTCTTAGGCCTTTCCAAAACCCTTGCCTTAGTTGCTAAGAAACTACAATTTACCATATTATAAATAATCAGAAACAACTTATGCCAGCAGAGATTAAGTATCTAAGATCAAGAATCTCTCACCTATAGTGCAAAATGAAACTATGCTATTTCCACAAATAACTGAAATCAATTAAACTCACTGTTATCACATCTATGAAAAATGATACATACATACATACATACATACATACATACACACACACACACACACACACACACACACTCACACACACACATAGAAGGGGCAAATCAGGCTAACTTTACTCTTTCCCTTCTATAGCTTCATACTTAAAGGAAAAAGGGGTGTAAGTGTCCATATCCTTAGAATATTCAATGTAAGAAACAAATGTTTCCGTTCTGACTCATGCAGTAAAAAAGCCATAGGGCATAAAATTCCCTTGTAGAATCTGATAAAGTGACTTTTTTTCCAATACCAAATGTGATACATTTTCACTGTACCCTCTAGCATTTTAAGCTCAGTTTGTCTTCAAAATACTGAACTCCACTAGCTCTGGCTGATTTTGTTTTAGTGAAAGCCATTTCAATTCCAGACAAGTACAATTTTAATTGTCTTAGCATAACAACGAAGAAATTCAGAGATTAAAACTAATGTGTGGCTTCCAATCCCTAACCAACTTCTCACTAATTTTTCGTGCATAAAAAAGAAATGTTTAAACCTTCTAATAGTGGTTTCCACAACAGCTGAATTAGGTTCATTATCCTTTTAGGTTTGTATCTGAATGATCGCTTCAACAACGGACTGTGACAATGCCGTCCAGCAGAATCTGGACGTTTATGTTTAGCTCCCAGAAGCCTATTATCTTTCACCAGCTTCTCTAAAAAGCTTCTGTTCAAAACCCAATTCTCTCACTTCCACTAGACCTTAAACACATCCCAGAGACCACATTCATATTCTTCAGAAATAACATCTTTGCAGTCCTGAAACTTTTAGTTCTAAAAGCCCACTTCCTCCATCTCCCTGACACCATCTCTCATTGCCCTCAATCCCACCACTGCAGGTGTGGCTGTGTCCCAGCCCTCCCCAAAGACCGAACTAACATCATACAGCATTTGCCACAACTCGTCCCCTCCCTAATGCATCCGCCGCTCTACAAAGCAACATTACACCCCCGACTTCCTGCATTTTACTCTCTTCCCTTATTTTTCGTCTTCTCCCACTCCCACCACTATACCCAGGCACCCTTTACTTCCCTAATATTTCCTCTACCTCGGTTTTAAAGCTTTCCCCGCATCCTCTGCTCATTTTCCTCTCCTTATTTAGAAACTCCCTTTTGCTTTCCCAACCGCTACCCTAGAATGCCCAGCACTCCACCCTCTTTGGCAAAACCCAGCCCTCTTCCCCCAGCTCGTTTGGAGGAGACACTGCTGCTTCTCTTTTCCAGGTCCCCCTACTGCAGTCAACCCACTCCATCATCTTTCCGCCCACCTTCCCTCTACCCCCAAATCCAAGGCTCCCCGAATCTCTTACGTTATAACCCCTCTCCTTAAAGAGACTCAAGCAGTCGGGTGCCCCTAGGTATTCGACGGGATCCTTTTGACCCCAGCGTCCCCCCCTCCCATTTTGCAGAATGTCACCCGGGTTCCAGGGCCCCAATAGAACCCCGGGTGTCAGCGCCCGCGGAGCCCGGTTTCTCTCGCCGACACCACCCCTCCGCCAGCTCGAACTCGAACGCCTGTCTCCCGCCGCTTTCTCCAGAGCCGCCCCCGCTACTCCGGCTCCCGGTGCGCGAAGAGCCCCACGCCGCGGACCTGTCTACAGAGCCCCGGGCTCGCAGCAAAGCGACGCCTCCACCTCTCCACGAAGCACCTCCTCGCCTCAGCCGGGCCGCCCGCTGCCGGCTCCCCCAGCCCCCTCGGGCCTGGGCCCGGCCCCTCTGGTTGCCAGAACCCGGCGCCCCCGCCCGACCCGCCCCCGGCCCCTCGGCTTACCGTTCTGAGCAGCGCCTGGCCCTGGAAGGAGCGAGCCAGAGACCAGCAAGAGCGAGAGGGCCAGGGCGCCGGGGAGCGACGAGCCCGACATCCTCCCTAGCCGGAGAGCGCGCAGCGAATGGGCCGGGACCGGGGCCGGGGAAGGGAGGGGAGGGAGGGAGGGGGCGGGCGGGCGAGCGCGCGAGGGAGTGAACGAGGGAGGCAGCGGCGGCCGAGCTCCGTCCTTCCCCGTCCTCCTCCTACCGCCGCAGCGTCCAAGCCTCGCGAGACCTCCGCTGGAGGCCGTGGGCGGTCCAGGAGCGCCGGCGGCAAGGCTCGCGAGAAGAGACCCTCGCCCGAAGTCCCCACCCCTGCAGAGGCTGATTGGCCTCGAGCGAGAGAGGTCACGTGCGAAGGGCGCTTCTGGCTACGTGATGGAGCGAGGCGGGGACTCCGCCCGCTCCCTCTCCCACGGGGGAGGACGGCATCGTACAGTTTTCCCTTCTGTGGAGTCCTAGCGCCCGTAAATTAGAAGAAGCATTGAGAAAACAATGCTTTTCCCACACACACACACCCATCCTGCCTTTCGTGCGTTACTGCTCTAAGCTTCAGAAATGGATACACTAGACCCTGCTCTTAAGCTTCCTATCATTGCCCCTTATCAAAAACCTGCTCTTCCTTCTGGACTTTGACCAGAGACCGCTAGAGGTATCTGGCCACAACCTCCCTGCCTCGTGGTTTTTTTTTTTTTTTTTTTTTTTTTTTTCCCCTTCCAGGCAGTGTTACAATCGCTGTGCTTTCTTGCACAGACATCTGCTCCCTCAGCCTTCAAGTGTCCTCCTTTTCCTCCCTACCTGTGCCCTCCCCACCGCCACCCCTCTTTGGCCTTATTTTAGCTTCACAAGCTCTGAGGGCCTGAAGATAACTAGCCTGTGCAGGGCCATAGACACAATTCTACAAGGAAGTCACAGTGTATCTAGTAATAGGCAGAATCTTTGGTAGAGGAAACCCATAAGAAAATAGTTTCCACTCAGTTCCCAGTTCAGCCTAATGTATCAGAGATTAAGGAAGAGTCAAATGACCCATAGGAAAGGGGACATCAAAAGAGTTTAGCCGTGTCCCATGGAAATTTAAGAAATGCCTTCTTTGGCAGGGAGGGACCATAGTCCTTAAAAATGCTTGGTATACAAGTATGAAGACCTGAGTTTCCCAGCATAAAAGGAAAAAGATGGCCACCAGGGCCATCGCTGCAATCCCAGTCTGAAGAAGAGAAGAGTCTCCAGTTTGCTGACTAGTCTGCCTAGCCAATCCATGAGCTCTAGGTTCAGTGAGAGACCCTGCCTCAAAAACTGAGTATTCTCCACACACACACACACACACACACACACACACACACACACACACACACAAAGTGAAGAATAGTTAAAGGAGATAGCCAGAAGTTGACTTCTGGCCTCCAAAAGCATACAAGCTCTCCCTCTCACACAAACACAGGTTTGTGGGAGTTGGCTTGTTTATCCAACCCTCTGCACTTGTGGTTAGCAAAGGAGTGTTTTCTGTGGCTTAGCTCATCTCTGAGTCACAACAGACATCCTCGGGTGTCTCTGTGGCTAAAAACAGTAAACTGGCCTGCTCACCTGGCTATACTCAAAGGGTTTAGAGATTCTGGAGGAAGGAGGCCATCACATCACAAACTCTCCAGAACTCTCCAGCATTTCCAGGAACTAGACAACTATCCAATACAGACTGTGCTTTCCAGCAAGGGCTGGGGCTGTATCTCTGTGGTATGTTCACAGAAGAAAACTTTTTCAGAACCTCAGATCTGCATGTGTGATAAAGAGGATGATGGCAGTATTTTTGTCTGAACAAAGGCTGTTCCACTGACATTCTGTAAGGACAGCTACGGAGCTTAGTGCAGCCAAGATTCTCAGCTGATGAAAGCTTTTGTTGAATGCAACCGTTCTGCCTCCTAGAAACCTTAACAAACCTACTTATTTATACTCGAAATGAGGAATCCTTATAAAAGTTGTCATTCATGGAAGGGGAAACTGAGGCTAAGAGATGGTAGGTTTTGCTCAGGGTCTCCAAGCATAACTATAGATGGCAGACAGTCTGGTTCTCTCGCTTCTAAGCTTATTTTAGAAGCACATTTCCTTGCCCTCTTGAAGTTGAGAGTGGCATGTGGCTGACTCAGCCAATGAAATTTGAGAAGTGGCATGCATCATTTTCCAAGTGAAGCATTCATTCATTCCCAGGGTTCCAGACTCTTTTGCCTCGTAATAGTGAGTAATCGCTATGACAGTGAAAATACATGTCAACAGGAAAGGGATGGCCACTTGGATCCTTGAGTTAGCACAATGAGCTAAGCCCCTCCTGTCCTCCCACATCGAACCGATAACATCTCTGAGTTACGCTATTGAGATTCAAGGATGTTTGCTCTTTTCCACTTTTAGGAATTTTTATTTTATGTGTATGAATGTTTTCTTTGCATGTATGTTTGTGCTCTCTGTGTGTTTCAATGCCTGTAATATCTACAAGGGGATGTTGGAACCCCTGGAACTGGACTTATCAATGATTGTGAGCATCCGTGTAGGTGCTGAGACCTGAACCTGGATCCTCTGCAAGAGCAGTAAGTGTTCGCAATAATTGAGCTGCCTCTCCAGCCCTCCATGTTGTTCTTATAGCACAATCTGAACTATTCTAGATAAGAAATGATAAAAGCCAAATCCACACCCACCACATCACTAGTATCTATTCATCTTTGCCCCAGTGACCTAATAATTTCTCTCGGCATTATCAGTCAAATAGGGACGACGATCATTGCAGCTTTAAAAGACTGTAGGAAGAAAAAGTAGATAAGTTTATGTGAAATATTTGGAACAATTTCTGTTGTGCTACAAGCACTTCAGTATTGATCATGACACCACTCCAGCTCAGACTCCAGTCTACATTTCCCCTTCCCAATGGTACAATGTCATTATTACAAAAGCTGACACAGGAGCAATCTTTTACCTATGGGTGTAACCATTCAACTCTCAAAGCACTCAGTTATAAAGAATCCTCTTTACATAGGGAAAACATCAGCAGGTTCCACAGTTCTTTTGGTTTCTGTCTGCTGTTAAAACACACAACTAAAATCTCCTATTGATGTGGGAACTTCTTTAAAGGAATTTAGAAATGTAGGGGGAGGGGAGTTATTATTATTTACAGCTTACCAGACATAGTAGCTCACACCAATACTTGAGAGGCTGAGGCAGGAGGATCACTTGTAGTTCCAGGACAGGCTAGGATACATAGTGAGATCATCAGCCTATGCTACAGAGAGCAAAGTCTTGTCTTAAAACAAAACCAGTTATTATTTACACACATTAAGAAAACTACAGCCGGGCAGTGGTGGTGCACGCCTTTAATCCCAGCACTTGTGAGGCAGAGGCAGGCGGATTTCTGAGTTCAAGGCCAGCCTGGTTTACAGAGTGAGTTCCAGGACAGCCAGGGCTATACAGAGAAACCCTGTCTTGGAAAAAAAGAAAGGAAGGAAGAAAACTACAAATGCTGATGTGCCCAAGGATTGTTAAACTCCTTGTAATGCATCAGAAGAGCCCTAGGGGTCCTCAGAGCTCAGGCTCAAACACTTTCCTGGCCTCCGGGGAATCCCTTTCCAGTGTTTGTAGCGCCCCCTGGTGGTAAGACCTGTAATTCCCAAATGGGAAAGGCTCCCCTTGGTTTAGTTTGATGTGGTTCAATTAGCCATTGACTGACTGGTCAAAACGATAGAGTTGTAGGTTCCTAGAGATGATCTTGAACGTCCTAATGTCTTCATCCTGCAAAGATCTCTGCATCTTAAAAGCTCTTTCTATTCATATATATTGTCCCACTCACTTGACCGGCGTCATCCATCCTTCCAATCAATGTAATTTTTGCCTCGCCTTTTCCAGTCCTTTGAACTCAACACATTAATTTAATCCCTGCTGAAAGCCTATCCAGTACCTTGATGTCTCCGTTCTTTTACCTTTTCATTTCTAACAACCTTCTCACTGGAACCAACCACTCTCGGGGAGACTATGAAAATCTCAACTCCACAAACGGACACCTACACTTTAATTTCCTTGTGCTGGTAACTCATTTTCTGTAATCCCTCAACTCTTTGAGACTGCTGATTAAAGCATCCCCCTTATAAATTTTATATTAGATAACCTCCAGTAGTCTGCTAGCCACACCAGCTTGGAAACAAATTGCTCCTGAATACTGCATGTATGTGCAGACATAGGCAACTGCAACGAGTGAACACGCTGTTTCCCAGTACTACTGGGGAATGTAGGGTACGAATGAGGAGCAAAGCCAGACGTGTACTTGCCCTCTCTAAGTGGCAGGTCTCAAACTTGCTTAATTCCTTCCCACAATGGCTCACCAGAAATCTCACTCTTGAGCCCTCAGGGAGAGGAACGAATAAAGAGAAGCCGAGAGAGTTACAATAATGAAGTGGTCCTCTGTGGCTACACATTAGAATCAACTGGGGAGTATGAATAAAGCGGCAGTACTAAAAGAGAGATGCACACCACCATTCAGATCCCAGCCTCTGGAGCTTTCAATTCCATTGTCTGGGGTGGGGCCCGGTTTATGCAGATACATAGCAACCTCTAGTGTGCTGTTAAGTAAATGCTCTATGTTTCCAGCTTTGATGAACCTTAGAACAACCAGAGAACTATGAAACAATCTCAGTCCTGGAGCAGGGGCGATAGCTCAGTAGATAAGAGTGCTTGCTGCACAAATATGAGGATCTGAGTTCAAATCCCCCGCATCCACATAAAAAGCCAGGTGGTTGGATGCATGTGTGCCTGTAACCCTGTGGGTGACAGAGACAGGAGGATCTCTAGGACTATCTTGCTGCCATCCTAGCTCTAGTTTCAACTCAAGGTTCTGTCTCAGGAGACTAAGACGGAGAGTGATGGAATAGGACATCAATAGCCTCCTCTAGCTTTAGCACATGCACACATGACAATGTACACCACATGCAAACATACCACGTACACATATAAATGAATAAATAAATAAATAAATAAATAAATAAATAAAATATTATCTATGTCTTTTTAAAAAAAATCTCAGTCTCTAGACCATATCAATTAAATCAGAATCTTGGAGGGAAGCGCACTGTTAAGTTTCTCCAGCTGTGCCAGAGATATGGCTCAGTCCTGAAGAGCTTTGGCTGCTCTTGCCGAAGATGAGTTCTGTTCCCAGCATCCTCATGGTACCTCAAAGCCATCTGTGCTTCCAGTTCCAAAGGACCCAGTGGCTTCTTCTGACCTCCAGGGGTACCAGGCACACACATGCAGATCAAACACCCATACATATAAATAACTGTTTTTTTTTTAAGTCTCTAATTGATTCCAGATGTTCATATGGATTTGTATTATCATTCAAATATTTTATGCAACTGGTAAGGATCAAACTCAGGGCTTTACATATACTTGGACCCTGTTGCTTGAAACTTCTATAGAATTATATGGAGAACTGTTCAAAGATGGATTGTTGGGCCTTGCTTCCTGAGCTTCTGATTCACATGGCCTGAGATGGGGCCTGAGCATGCACAACAAGTTTCTCAGTGGCATTGATAGTACTAGGATTGCAGATTTGAGCCATCATGCCTGATGTATGCCACTGAGAACCAAATCTCAGGCATTACGTGGGATCACAATACTTTTTAGCAAGAGTAAGCTGGTGTCCATGTTTTTCTTAGATACCTTTTCTGTTAGGGATGGTAGAACAATTTTGGCATTTCTGGTTTCTATTAAAAACCACAGAAATATTATAAGAATATGTTTTAGTTTTAATCCCAAGTATGGGATATGGGAAATTCAGACTGTCCATAGCAGATGACTATGATTTGCCTCATGCTCTAGCAGAGATGTGATTTTGCCAGCAATAGATAGTTTCTGCAATTGTATGATGTTCAGAATTCTGGGGACTTTTCAGAGGATACATAAATGCTAGGGCCCTGAGAGACAGTGTAGGTTGTTGGATGTGTTTGTTAAGTAGTCATGCACAGAGTAGATATCATGACTGTGAAGATTGAACCTGCCTCAAGGAATTTGATGCCCCTACTCAGGAAGTAGCATAATGATAACATTTCCCCTTTACTTTCTATCCTTTTTCCTCTCCTCTCTAGTGTTAGAGTGTTGAAAAGGTGAATATAGGGTGAATAGCGGAAGAAAGAAGAACTCACAAAGTAATAAAGAACAGCTACAGGGATGGGTACCTGTGCCTTAGTTTATATTTGCCTTGAAATAGCCTTACTTCTCTACCAGTTTTAAAGATAGCTTTGCTGGGTAAAACAATCTCAGTTGGTACTGATTTACCTTCAGGGGTTTTTTTTTGGGTTTTTTTTTTTTTTGGTTGTTTTTTTTTTTTTGGTTTTTCGAGACAGGGTTTCTCTGTGTAGCCCTGGCTGTCCTGGAACTCACTCTACATGTAAACCAGGCTGGCCTCAAACTCAGAAATCTGCCTGCCTCTGCCTCACAAGAGCTGGGATTAAAGGCATGTGCCACCACTGCCCAGCTACCTTCAGGGTTTTAAACATATTGCTCCATGCTTTCTTAGCTTTTTGGTTGCCAATAAGAGAGATAATATTACTCTAATATGCCAGCCTTTGTAGAAGAGTTGGCTTCTTTCTTTATGGCTTTTAGTAGTTTTGCCATGTATGTTTGATATTTGATTATAATATGTCATGGAATGGCTCTTCTCTGGTCATGTATTTTTGGAACCCTAAATGCTTCCTGTATTTAGGTGTCTATTCTCTAAATTCTGAAGGTTTTCATTGTTAGTTTAGTTTGGTTGTCTTTTTGCTATAATTTAATGAAAAAAATTTCACTATACCATGAGAACTTTATTTTTCTTTCTCTCAGCTCTTCCTTCTATTCCATGGATTATTAAGTTTGATATCTTGATTGTGTTACAGACTTCTTGGATGTTGTGGTCATATCCTTTTTGGGGGGGCGTATTTTGCTTCACTTTTTTAAGACAACATCTCATGAAGTCCAGGCTGAACTAGAACTCACTTCATAGCTGAGGATGTTTCAAACTCCCCATCTTCCTGTATCCAATCTCTAATTGGCATTATAGGCATACACCAGTGAATATAGCATTCTTCCTTATTGATGTTTGAATGTAGTATTTCTTTGACCTTGTCTTCCATTCCTGATCTTTTCTTCTGCTTTATCAGATCTACTGATTATGCTTGTGACTGAGTTTTTTACTTGGCTCACTGAGTAGACTATTCTTAAGGGTTCAATCTTCCAGACTACTTAGAAAGGAGACAATAAACTACTGCAACAGCAACAACCTCCAACCATATAAGGTCTAGAAATACACTTAAGAATGATTAAATCTCACATCACCCAGAAATATATCATCAGTGAACACAAAGCAGACCAGGGTAACACTAAAGTGGAATATTCTGTGAAGCTAAGCACTTCTGCTGGCTGTACTCTACGGTCTTGGCAGGTTCTCTCACTCTCCCAAGATTTCCAAGATCATAACCACTGAGGTAGCTAATGTTCCCTGGCTGAGGGTATCTCCTGAATGTGTTGGGAGTGGGGAGAATGCAATGGCCACACTGCAATTTCTATAGCAGTGGACCTTTCTCCATGATTTCAAAACCCCCTAAAGGTCAATTGCCTGCTAGGTCCATGCAGCTGTGGATCTCAGGTAGCCCATTGCTGCTTCTGAGTTTTCAGGTTCTACAGCGGGGAACAGCCAACAAGGGCTCCGGAGGCTCAGGACCATCAAACTCCAAGCCCAGAGTCAGTTGATGAGATTCCCTTCCTAGCCTCAATAGCCACCATTTCTTATGTATGTCAACTGATTGATCCAAGCTCCTTGTGATCATCTGCTTGGCCTTCTCTCTCTTTTCAACTGCTTTCCAGAGCTGTCTTTCAGCTTGACACTTCAGCAGGTTAAGTTCAGTCTCCCCAGCTTGTGGGTGTTTCCTAGTCTCAGGACAAGAGGCCAGCTCAATTTTAAATAACAGTTTCTCTATCAAGATGACCCTGATCACCGCTCTCCAGGACATGCTGAGTGACAAAATAG
This sequence comes from Mastomys coucha, assembly GCF_008632895.1. Taxonomy (NCBI): domain Eukaryota; kingdom Metazoa; phylum Chordata; class Mammalia; order Rodentia; family Muridae; genus Mastomys; species Mastomys coucha. Next base: position 52,920,742 of record NW_022196906.1, on the reverse strand, counting down.
GGTTCTAATATATCTGTTGGGGCAGAACTTGGATCTAAGGTTTTATGAGGGTCGTGGGCTTTTCTGTGGGATAGGACTTCCTGTCAGTTTTCCCTGAGGCCTGCCTGTGTTACATTTTTAGATGAAGCTTCCACTTCCTACCCTCTCTGTGGAGGTGTGCATCTGGGGTTGGATGTCTTGGTTTACATCTTTTTGGTACGTCACCTGCTGGTTTTTCTATATTTTCCAGTGAGTATTTCTCACTACCTTTGCTATTCTTTTAAAAAAGTTATTCATTTATTTTATGTATGTGAGTACACTGTAGCTGTCTTCACACCAGAAGAGGGCATCAGATCTCATCACAGATGGCTGTGAGCCACCATGTGGTTGCTGGGAATTGAACTTGGGACCTCTGGAAGAGCAGTCAGTGCTCTTAACCTCTGGGCCATCTCTCCAGCCCTGGAACAAACTTTTATACTTATTATTATTCTAACTCTCCTTTATTGGGCTACAGGGAGGCAGCTTCAAGTCCTCTGCCTTACCTGGAAGTCACCTCTCTTTAAATTTAAATTTGTTTGAGTGTCTGGTGAGATGGCTCTGAGGATAAAGGCACTGTTGCCACAGCCTATAACCTAGGTTCATTCCCCAGAACCCAAAAGTGAGAGGAGAAGACCAAATCCTGCAAGTTGTCCTCTGTCTCAACCCCCGCACCCCTGCACCCCACACCCACACACTGGGGCACACATGTGCCCACACACAGCCACAAAAAGTAAATACAAATGTGAATTAACCTGACTAGCCTTCAATTTTTTTTTTCATTTATTCTGTTCAATACTGCTGGGATCTTTTAATCTGAAAATTAATGTCTAATACTCAAGATGGATCCTGACATTCTGCATTCTTTGTTCTCCTTCTGAAATGTTTGATCTTCTGAATTTGTTCTCTATTTTATCTTTTATCTAATAATTCTCATCCCTTTTATTTTTTTTAAATTTATTCTAAAAGATTTCCTTTACCTGCCAATTCTTCTATGACATTTCTAACTTCAGCAATTATACTTAAAATTCTAAGAGCAATTTTTTATACCATTGTTGTTCTTTTATCATAAAATTTGTACCATTTTCTGGATATGCTACCATTTTAAAATAATTCTAGAAATAGAAAGTGTAAAGGTTTTTATTTTGCATATTTTTTCTGCTTCCATATTCTTTATTTTTCTTGGGCTAAAAGTTTTTTTAAAAAAATGATTTAATGTGAGTTTTTCTTATATTTGTCTGTGTAGTGATCTACTCTTACTGTTTTACATTTGTAACAGAAGAACCATATTGATTTACCTGTGTTGATAGTACGCATTCCCTATATGTTCTATGAGTATAGGTCTATTTTTCTTTCTCTTTTTTCTTCTATTTTTCTATCTCATGTCACCATAAAGAAAATGCTGCCCACAGGTTCTGTGAACCAGGATTGTTATTTCTCAAAGAGTGACACTGGAGTTGAATGGTGGTGGCTCTGGGGTCTAAAGAAGATGATTACACAGTCCAAAGTATTTTGACAAGGCAAAATGTTTTATCTCTGCAGAATGGTTCGTGCCACACTCAAGCAAACAAGCAAGCAAGCAAACACATAAGGGTCCCTCTGGGGTTTTATTCCTAATGAGAAATGTCCTATGCCTCTCTGAGTACTCAGAGCTTGGCTTACATTCGTAATTGACTAATACAGCACAGTGCAGATTCTAGGGGGGAAAAGGAACGAAGCATGTTTTGATTCCAAGAACTGACCCTGGAGAGATCTGAATTTCTGCAAAGTCGCTTCTTCACAATTTACTTGTTTTTATTTTTTTAATATATGTGCACCACATGAATGCCTGCTCCCTGTGAAGGAAGAGGGTATCTGATCCTCTAGAATTGGAGTTGCAGAGAGTTTTGAGCTGCCATGTGGGTGCTGAGAACTGAGTCAGGTCCTCAGCAAGAGCAACAATGGTAACCTACGATTCATTTCTCCAGGCTGCTACAATTGTTTAAAATGAAACCTTGTCTTATTTAACTCTGAGAAAGAAAAGACTGCATCTGCTTAAGCTTCCCACAGGCAAAGCCTTAGGAAGGAGGAGGCTTTGTTCCGAGATAGTTATCTAGTATGATGAATAACAGTAATTGTCAGTGCTGGGTTAGCCTGTCTGTGGGGCAGGAGGAGAAGGTAATTGTTGTTGGAAGATCCAGCCTGAAGTGAGAAACACCCTAGGCAAGGTACCCTAGATTGTATACCATCGGAGAAATCTAGTTGAGCACAAGAAGGCAAGAAATAGGTGGGCATGCATTTATTCTCTCTCTGCTCTTGGATATGATATGACTACCTATCTCAAGTTCTCACCTTGACTTCCTTACAATGATGGACTACTAACTGGGATTGTAAAACAAACAAACCCTCTTGTACATAAATTGCTTTTTAACTGGATATTGTATCACAGCAACAGAAATGAAGTCAGGACACCCACCTAGAAACCTTTAGTTTTTTTCTTAATGCCATCTGCTTGAGCTCTGTGTGAGAAAAGGTAACAAGGGGCAGTAGCCATCAGGGACATCTCAAGAAGATGTTTATGGGAAGATGTCCACATTATTTCTTCTCTTCCTCTTCTCCTGCAAACATGTGAGCTCTCCAGGAGTACGGCCTCCTCCTCAGATCCCTGTACTCACAGTCATTCTCTGTGGTACAAAGTTCATTCGCTTTATTATCATGCTAATGCAGTTTCAGTAGAAGGAAAAGACAAACATATGCCCTCTTTACTTTAACTTGGTAGATGAAGCCAAACTCCATCAACTTTATTTTTCTTCCACCATTATATTCCCTAGCAAAATCTTTCAAGCAGTATAAAATTTACAATGTGGTTACATTCTACTTTTCTTTTCTTTCTTTCTTCTTTTTTTTTAAGGGATTCTGATTTATTGAGTCTTCCAGATAGCTTAAACCAGACTATAATGTTCCTGATTTTTAAAAGATTTCTTTTTTACTATCTTATTTTAGTTTCTGAGACAGAGTCTCACTGTATAGCTCTGGCTGCCCTGGAACTCATGGAGATCCACCTGCATCTGCCTCCCAAGTACTGAGACTAAAGGCATGCATCACTATTCCTGGCTATAAAATTATTTTTGTATTTCAAGTGTGTGTGTGTGTGTGTGTGTGTGTGTGTGTGTGTGTGTGTGCAGGCTCCAGCAGTGACCAGAAGAAGGTGTAGGATCCCTGCAGCTGGTGGTCTTTCTTTGGTTCTGAGGTCACGGTTAGAGTAACCTTACAGAAGAGTTAGCTCTCATTTCCATGCTGAGGCATCCCTTCCCCCTGAGGGGCCAGCCACATGAAGGTATAGAATAGAATAGAGTTTATTTAGGGCATGGGGAGGGGAGTTGAGAGGGTAGTAGGGACAGAGAAAAAAAAAATTTAATTTTATGTGTATGGATGCTTTGCTTACATGCATATCTATTTATCATGTACCTCCCTGGAGCCCACAGAGGCAAGAAGAGGGCATCAAAAACACTGAAACTGAAGTTACACCGTTGTGAGCCATTATATTGGTGTTGGGGATCTAACTCTAGACCTCAGCAACAGCAGCCATTGTTCTTTTTATTTATTTTTTGTTTGTTTGTTTGTTTGTTGGTTTTTCGAGACAGGGTTTCTCTGTATAGCCCTGGCTGTCCTGGAACTCACTCTGTAATTGCTGAGCAAGCCGTCTCTCCAGCCTTTTGAGATAGACCTTACTTTGTAGCTTCAGCTAGGTGGCACTCACTATTTAGACCAGACTGGCCTCAAATTGACTATGAGGACAAAGATAATCTTAAACTCCTAGTGTTTCTGCCTCCATCTCAAAAGTGCTAGGGTTAGACCTGTACATCACTCTCTCTGGCCTCTTCAAGTATTGCGTGCATGTGAGGCACAAATGTATATGCAGGCAAAACACTCATACACATAAAATAAAAAATAAATAAAATCCCAAAAGGGATGTGTGTGTGTTAATCCTTACTTTAAAAATACACAGATAGATAGATAGATAGATAGATAGATAGATAGATAGATAGATAGCTTTATATGCTTGGATATATATATGTATATATATGTATATATATATATGAAATTAGCAAAAAATACCACATAGTTTATAAAATAATATGATAAAATTAGAGGGTATTTTGGGTTTGATTTGCTTTTTATTTTTATAGTATGACATTGTGAGAACTAACACATTATTAGTTTTAAAAATTATAATGTATTTATTATGTATTATATATAATTTTATATATATATTTCACAAATCAATGAAAACATGTGATATCTGAGGCTGGGTTGTTTCATTGACCATGATGATCTCTAGTTTCATCCATTTTTCCAAAATGACATAATTTTGTTTTTCATCATGGTTGAATAAAAGTTCATTTGTATGTGTAAAACAAACAAACAGGTGTAGACTGACAAGAGAGCCTCCTGCTTGGGCAGAAAGCGCTTTCCCTGCTGAGCCATCTCTCTAACCCCTTATCATCTTCATTCTGAGAGATATCTTTGGCTTTATCACCCAACATTTAATTGGTCTTCAACCCTGCCCAGTTACCTTTGTTTATTTGTTTATTGTCTGTTAGTTTTGTCCTGGAATCCCTAATCTATTCTCTACCTCTCAAACTCTGTGGGATTATAAATCTGCATCACCAAGCCCTGCTTCTTCTTATATTGTTGACCTCCCGAATTTAACCTTACATTTTATCTGTTAATTACTGTATGTGGGGGAGGGGGGAGTTGAGACAGACTCTCTGTGTAGTCCTGGCAAGTCTTTAACTTGTTATGTGGATTTGTAATATTTAACCTTTTAAGTTTAATTACTATTTATACCCAGAAAGGGAAGCAGGAGTTGAGGTGAAAACCTGCTAGCTCAGCAAGGTAACCTTTTCTTAACTGTATACAAAATATCTACTTACAAGCCTGATCCTACAATATACTGCTAGCTCTTTAGAAATCTCTTTCTCTGTGTGTTATTCTATGGAGGCAGTCTACCTTTCTCTTAAGCTCCAGGGCTCCTTTGCTCTTACCTAGAGTACCATTTTACCTGTGCCTGCTCCAGGTGCTTCTCTGTGGTTCCTGCAAGCCCAAAGAGAAAATTCCTTTCTCTTACAGGGAGCTCCTTCCATGAAGCTCTTCCAAGACAAAAGAGACAGAGCTCTAGCAAAGGTCCATTTTTTTTTTTTTTTATAAAAGAAGTCTCTACACCCTGGGCAGGCAGAACCATGTCACCTTCATGGTGGGTGGCTCCAAGCTAAGTCTGTAGGATTGAATGCTTTCACCTTTATGGTGGGGTAGCTCAACTTTGCCTCAGATCATAGAGCAAAGACCACAAGCCTTCTCCTATGCAACTTGCCTTAGAATAGGCAGGAACATTCCATTTGTTAGCATCCTTATCTATAAAGACTTTTAGGGCTATCCTCAGACTGCATCTCTAGAGAACACTTAACTGAATTTGACAACACAATATCTTTCTAAGCTTGTACATTTTGCTAACAGATAGGTTTTCTACGTACAATATTTAAATATCCTGTAACTAGCTGGGACTGGCTGGTACTCTTTCTGCCAGCCTCCCAAGTTCTGGTATTACAAGTATATGCCAGCTAGGCAATTCATTTTACAAATTCCAATGTTTCCTGTTTTCCTATTACTACCTTTTCATAACAGCAAGCTCCTCTTACTTTTTCCAAAGACATTATTCTCTTAAAAATTTTTTTTTTGGAGTCAGAGTCTCATGTGTATTAGACTGATCTCAAATGTAATACATAAATGAGGATGACCTAGAATTTCTCACGCTCCCGTTACTACCTACTGAATGCTGGCATTACACACGTCTGTCCCTACAACTGCTAGGAACTGAACCTAGGGCTTTCAGACAAGATATACAAGTGCTCTGCCAACTGAACTACACTTCCAACCTCAGCTTTAAAATATACATTTATATATACTTATATTTAATATAAATATACAAACAAACAAATATACATAAAAATAAATAAACAAATATACAAATATGATATAATGTTATAATATATAATTATGATTATATAATATATAAATATAAATTTATTTTATGTGTATGGGTACTTTGCCTATATATATATATATGTGTATATATATATATATATATATATATATATATTCTGTTCACTGAATTAGCTCTGGGTCTTTCCAGGTTGAGTCTCTACTTGTTCACCTTCATATTATAATCTTGCTTACCTTAAAATGTCTGCTGCTTGTTTGCTTTTGCTGTTGTTCTGAGACAGGACCTTATGCCCTAGCGCAGGATACCTGGGAACCCGTCTCACACATGGGTCCTCAGCTACGGCAGAGGTAAGATGGGTGCTCAGAGAACAGCAGACCACACCCAGCTCCCTGCTAGTCCTTGCTCATTGTATTTCCTAAGTGGCAGACTAAGCTGACAGTTAACTTCATTCATTCATTCTCACAGTTTAATTTCCAGTTCTGAGACTGGCATTTTCCCTTAATTGCAAGATTGAGGGAGGGCTCTCAGCGTGGGGTCGGAAGCAGTTGTTAAGCTCCCAACAGGTAACTAAAGGGGAAGGCCTTCCAGAGAAGTCAGTGCTTTATGTTAGTCAGGGGTGGAACTGCCCCCCCTTCTTCTTTTCCGCCTTTTATATTTCAGAATTACAGAATTGTCTTGAGCCTGATCAGCTTTCTTGATCTCAAGAGCTAATAAAGACTGCTTGTCAGGCAGATTCTCCAATCTGAGTAGAGACTGACAGTCATACATGGATCCTGTAGTCTTGGTCCCACTTTGCAACTGGCTGCCAGTCAAAGGGGCAGGAGAGAGAATGGCTGGCTTTTCAGAATACATCTCTAGGTAATGACTCCAGGTTCTACTCTTGTTTCTGGCCCTTACTGACTCTTCAAGTTCTTTTGAGGAAAAAAAAAAAAACTTGGTTGGAGAAGTGGCTGAGCAGGAAGGAGCTCATGTTGCTTTGCAGAGGACCCCGTTAGGTTCCCAGCATCCACATGGCAGCTTAAAACCATCATAAAGCCCAGTTCCAGAGAATCTAACAATATTTTCTTACCTCTGTGAATACCAGGCACATGTGTATAAGCAGGCAAAGCATTCAAATATATAAAAAACAAATAATCTTAAAACAAGCAACAAAAGTCTCTAACTTATTTAAATCTTTGCTATTATCTATTTAACATGCAAATGCATATTCATTAATACCAACCATCTCCTGTAACTTTAATTTTTTCAAATCTTAATTTTTTAAAGATTTATTTATTTATTTCATGTCTATGAGTACACTGTGGCTGTACAGATAATTGTGAGCCTTCATCTGGTTGTTGGGATTGACTTTTAGGACTTCTGCTTGCTCTGGTCGAGCCCGCTCATTCTGGTTGGCCCTGCTCCCTCAGGTCCAAAGATGTATTTATTATTATAAATAAGTACACTGTAGCCAGGTGGTGGTGAAGGCGCAGGCCTTTAATCCCAGAATTTAGGAAGCAGAGGCAGGCAGATTTCTGAGTTCGAGGCCAGCCTGGTCTACAGAGTGAGTTCCAGGACAGCCAGGGCTACACAGAGAAACCCTGTCGCAAAAAAAAAAAAAAAAAAAAAAAAAAAAAAAAAATAAAAAAATAAATAAATAAATAAATAAATAAATAAATAAATAAAAATAAAAATAAAATAATGCTTTAACGTCCCTTTTAGCCCACTACCCGGCAAAGGTAATGGGAAAGGATGGGCGGGGGTTGGGGGGAGCAGGGATGACAGGGTGTAGGGGCTGGGGGGGGCAGGAATGGACCTGTTTAGAAAAGTTCTTTGGAGCAACTCCTGTCTGTGTTGTCTGGAAATCGGCAGTTCAGTTCACAGGTCAGCATTGGTAGCTCAATCCACTCATAAACACTTCACGGATACACCAGCAGTCCAGTTAGGTGGAGTTGGGTTAGCAATGGTGGTGACATGACATAGTAGACTCAGCCAGGCCTCAGCCCTGGCACCAATCAGCAGGAGGGACCAGGACCAACAGGAATGCCAGGAAAAGTTTCTGCTTGTGCCTCCCTCAGAGAAGCAAAGATCAGAGAAGACTCTAGACTCACAGGCATTGAATAGCTAGCTCTATAAGCAAGCTTAGCTCAGCCTTCATCACTGTCCTTCAAGTCCTATTTATACACTCCAAACATCACAAGTCCTCCACAAGTCTTGCCTCAGCTCTTGCATCTGTCTCAGCTGACATCACTCTGCCAATCAGACTGAGTCTGTGGAAGCCGCAAAAAATTGTAGCACACCACCAGAAGTTTTTTTTGGCGTTTCTCTCTATGGAGTCCCAACAAATGGAGCTCAACTATGCAATGTAAGGTGGACCAATACATGCGTGTTGCTAGCAAAGAGTCCTTCATCACATGTCATTTCACATGCTTGCTTTAGCAGAACATCTTTCTCTTGTGTCTGCTTCAGCTAAAGTTCTTTGACAAGTCTGCCTTCATCTTTCACCTGTCCACTTCAGGAAAACACTCCTTCACGTATTTGCCCCAGCAAACTACCATCCAACTGACTTTCCAAAGAACCCTTAAGTTTCCACTTCAATCTCCCTTAATTGATTTTTGCTTTTGTGGACTTCTGCTGCACTGGATTCTATTAATCTTCAACTTGTAGTAATCAAGTTTCAGTCTACAATGTTCCTTTTTCATTTATCATTACTAGTATTTTTGTCTTCATATATTACAAAGTATCCTCTACTTCCACCACCCCCTTTAATGCTGAGATTGAGTTCAGGGCATTACATTTCTTGAATGCTAGGCAAGCAACCAGACCATCTTGGGTACAGGGCATGGTGAAAACTACCCAGACCTATAAAACATGTTTATAGTCACCCATGCCATGAGATGAGGCAGTGTTACATGCCTATCAACATAGCAACTTGGAAGACTTAGATGGGAGGACAGTAAGTTTGAGGCCAGTCTTGGCTACCCAGAAAGGTTCTGTGTCAGAAAAACAAAATGAACATGCTATGTATTGTGGGAGACCAATCCCTTCTACTTCTTAGAGCCTCTACCCAAAATCTTCATGTTTCCCAATCTTAGCCTATGCTTTCTTTCCTTTCAATAGATGATGACCTTGCCTTATGTGTAACAGAGGAGAAAAGAGAAACCAAGCTACCAGTTGCATCTATCAATTTCCCTTTTCACACCCATCTTCTCTCCTTTCTAGCCTATGGAAGGAGTGGTTCTCCCCAGTCCTGGGTCATGACCTATGTACCAATCATCCCACCCAGGTTCCATTAAGAGCCTTACCACCGTGTGGCAGATGTGGCTTTGCTAAGAAAGAGGAAAAGCAAGAATGACTACAAAGGGTCAAAGGGTCGGAGCTGCTGGAAGATTGGGGTTGCCATCACCAGGCAGGGAAGACTCGCTGCAAATGGCTCATTATGTTTAGTGAACAGCGGTTGAGGTATGAAAGTTCTGGGAAACAAAAGTTAAGCGAGGATGTAAATAGGCCTCTGCTTATGCAAAGCTCAAGAACTCAGCCTTAGCTGGAGTTTCCTTATACTAGTCTCATAGTGTGGATTTCAGTCCAAGCCATCAGACCAGATGAGATGACAGAGAGGTGGGCAAAACCCCAGAAGAGAAGAGATCTGAGTACGCTCAGTCCTGGGAATCCCCAATGTTAGGGGGCTGTGGAGAGAAGAGCCCAGTATAGGGAACTAGAAGATGGATGGAAAGGCAAGGGAAGACTGTTTCAGATGCGAGATGTCCGCATGGGTGAGACAGAACCCTCTTCAGCTGCATTTCCACTTGTCACTACCAAGAAACTCATGGGAGCAAGAGCCCTGGTCAGCCTTGGCAAGAACTTGGAGGCAAAGTTGGAAGTAAACTCCTTGTCTCTTCGTGGCCTTACAGGCTGCCTGCCCATTGTAGTATCCTGCTACAGGGCCAAGGAAATTACCCTTCTAGAGCTCTTGGAGAGAAATAGTCAGTAGTTCACTAGACTTCAGGCAAGTCTGGGGAGGATGCACAAAAGAAAAGGAGGCAGGGACCCAGCACAGTTAAGCTACTTCTTTCTCCTGGCCGTGTAACTGCTCCATAGCAGACCGGGCAGGTGAGCCTAGTAGTCTGTTCTCCAGCCTGTTGGACTACCTATCCTCCACCCCATTTCCCCCAGCCAGGAGTAGGGCATTCCCTCCAGAGTTTGAGCTTTCAGGTAGCTACAGTATTAGTAGCAGGGAAGGAGTATGGAGGGTTGAGGAGATGAGCCAGAGTCCCTGTTTTCAGGGATTTTTTATTCTGTCTTCAAACATTCATGTATTTATTTAGTGTGTGTATAGGGGGGTGTGCATATGTGTGCTTGAATCAGAGCACATGTACTACTGTGCATGTGTGTCACAACAAATGTGGAGGTCAGAGGCAACTTGCCAGAGTCACTTCTTTCCTTCCACCATGTGGGTCCAGCAGGAGACTCCAGGCAGTCAGGCTTGAAGTCAAGCACCTTTACCCACTGAACCATCTTGCCAGGAGATTATTAAAATGCCCAAAGGATATATAGCTTGAGCTATATATCCAGTCCCTAGCCCCCTCTCCCTCCCAAATGCTGAAAGGTAAGTCACATAAATAGCACAGAACAGAGAAGCCTGAGCAATACATATCTAAACAGAGCAGGGGTAACGTTGGCAGTTATGGTGGTTTGAATGAGAACAGCTCCCATAGGCTCATGTGTTTGAATGCTTAGTATGGAATGGGTGAAAGTTTGGCGAGGATTAGGAGGTGTGGCCTTATTTCAGGAGGTGCTTGGGCTGTGAGGTACTCCCCTCACCACCAACACCATTGCTGCCTTTGGTTTTCAGATCAAGATGTGAGCTCTCAGCTGTTCCTGCCACCATGCATTTGCTTGGCCCTCATAGACTCAACAGTCTGAAACTGTAAGTCCAATTAAATGATTTCTATTACAAGTTGCCTTGGTCCTAGTGTTTTGTCACAGCAATAGACTAAGACAGAATCTGTTCCCGGATGTCTGGAAGGGGAGTGAATTTATCCAGCTAGTGAGCCTACCAATGACAGACTGCCTCCCTCGGGGGAGAGGAAGTGGACTGTGTTATTTATGGTCAGGTAGGAGTGTTGAGGGATAATGGAAAAGTCACACTGAGATAGCAGTACAAATCCTAAGAGTGTATCAAAGGACTGAATAGGGAATTTTTTTTTTTTAAATAAAAGGGGTGGCCTTTGCTATGTAGCTGAGGATGACTTTGAACTTTTATCCTCCAGGTACAGGTGTGCTAGAACTCTTTATGTAGTGTTGGGGGGGGGTGGGCTTCTTGCAAGCAGTCCTCCATCTAAACTACATTCCTTTCCGTAATTGGTAGACTTTGAGAGCTAGGGGAGAGGGTCTACCACACACAGTTAAAGTTCTCCTTGGGAGGATAGAGACCCACCTCTTATCTGGTAGGGCCAAGTTTCCTCTGAAAAGAGTGATTGTGAGAATTTTTTTAGAAGTGATGACCTCATGGGAAATGAGGAAGGAGAAAGTGCCAAGTCCACTGTCATGCTAAAGGTCCTGATTTAAGAAAATAAGCCTAAGATTGTATTCATTATCAACTGCTAACCACGTAAGTGGAAGAAGCAGTTACTCAGTAATGCTCCACATCTATGGCCGTAACTTTGGGTGATGTGGACAGAGATCCCCACTTCTAGTGGTAGGGTAGGAGGAAAGTGTATGAGTGACTGGCAAGGTCAGAAGTGTTCCAGGAGGACTGGGAATATTCTCCCTGTTGGAACAGCCTGGTGCTTTCCTTTGAGGGCCAAGGCTATGGTAAGATGCTCAAAGCTGCTCCAGCACAGTTTCTTAAACCTATCCGGAAACAGGGAACACAAAGGGACCTTGTTGCACACAGCAACATTAGCCCAGCAGCTTCAGCACCTGGCTGGAGGTCAGGATTTCTGGATTTCCTGTAGTTTATTCCCTGCCTTCTATGAGAGGATCCGCACTGCCAGCGTTATATGTTAGCCCTCTGTTCTCGAAGCCACTCGTTCTCAGTCTTGTTCTGGCCTATGCTGTCTTTTTGGATCCTGTCATGGACCAAACCTGAGAAAGGTCAGGACTACTGTGAAGTAAGTGAGATCCCCTAGAATTCAAAGTCAAGGAAGGGGCTCACTTTCAGGTCGGACCAAGGGAGAAGCCTGTTTGAATGGCTCAGTATCCACACATGGAAGCTACTAGAAACTGGCAGGAGTAGGAGGGAAGCTTCACCCCTGTACTGTAGTATGGACTTCATTTTTTTCTGGTTATATTTGGGTATGCACACTGTTTACATATGTATGTGCATGTGACTGTGCATGTACATGTATGCACATGCGTGTGGAGGTCAAGGGTCAGTATCAGGTATCTTTTACATCATCATCATCATCACCATCATCCGATAGGGTCTCACTATATAACCTTAGCTGGCCTGGAATTCACTATGTACACCAGGCTGGCCTTGATCTCATAGAGGTCTGCTTCCCTGTGTTTCTCCAGTACTGGAATTATAAGTGTGTGCCAACCTGGGCGGTGGTGGCGCACGCCTTTAATCCCAGCACTTGGGAGGCAGAGGCAGGCAGATTTCTTTGATTTCTGAGTTCGAGGCCAGCCTGGTCTACAGAGTGAGTTCCAGGACAGCCAGGGTTATACAGAGAAACCCTGTCTCAAAAAACAAACAAACAAACAAAAAAAGTGTGTGCCACTATGTCTGACTTCCAACCTTCTATTTTGAAACTGGGTCTCACATTTAACCTGAAGCTCAGTGATTAGGCTAGATTGGATATCCAGCAAGCCCTAGGGGGTCCTTCTGCCTCCAGCTCCACATCACTGAGATTCAGGTGCACAGCGTTGCTCCCTGCGTTCAATGTGGGTGCTGGGGATTGAGCTCAAATCCTTGTACTTGCTCAGCAAACTCTTGGCCAGCTGAGCCATCTCTCCAGTCCCTGTCCTTCTGTTTTTTTTCTTTTTTCTTTTTTTTCCAACACTGTCTCAGCCTTTGATTTGGAGGATTCCCTAAACCTCCAGAGGTAAAACCTCTAAGAAAGTCTAAAATAGATTCCTAGCATTGGGAGTGCTGTGAGCCTGGGCCCTGGAAAGCTCTTGGGGGAAATCAAGGGAGGGTCGAATGGTTTCATCAAAGATGGGGAAGGAGGACAGAAATAGGAGAGGGTGAACAAGAAGTGGGGTAGTGAGTGAGATGAAGCAGATAGATGGCCGGACAAGCTGGGTTATAGTTCACTGTTTTGAGTATGCTGAGGTAGAGTGGAGTGTCTCAGATGATCCTCTCCGGGTGATCAATTCTTGCTTGAGATCGCTTCTGCTATTTTCCCTACCAGCTTCCAGCTGGAAGCACTTCCATCTAGATACGTGGAACCTGTTCTAAGACTCAGTTCCCCAGAGTAGGAAGCCAGAAAGAAGAGCCTGCAGTGGCCACCACTTACTGTTTCCAGCCCTGCATTAGTCTTGGTCACTTGCTTGCCTCAGTCCAGATTGGATGTTGGAAGGCAGCCCTGTGAACCCTACATGAGTGGTCAGGGTTGAGTGGTGGCCCTTGTCCAAACTCTAAGGACATGGGCCTACAAATGTAAACAACTCCAGGCTGAGGTTGGAGGCCAGTGCCAAAGTCTTGGCTAAGTGTCACAGTGATTCTCTAGAAAAATGTTCAAACAGGGTTTTGGGCTTTGGAACAGCCAAGGCTTGATATTTTTTTTTTCTTATTGAAACAGATAAAACAAATAGATTTTGGATATTGTTCTCAAGTGAGGCATCCAATGTCTCTGAGCTGCTTTCTGAAGATGAGCTGCTTTCCGGTTGGGGCGTAGCACAGTACTAGAGTGCTTGCCCAGAATGTACAAAGCCCTTGGTTTGATAGCTAGTTCTCCATAAAACTGGGGATGGTGACACATGCCTGTAATCCTCAAACATAGGAGGTAAAGGTAGGAGGATCAGAAATTAATAATCATAGGTAGGAGGATCAGAAATTAATAATCATCTATGGCTACATAGCAAGTATGAACTCAGCTAGGGCTATATGAGACCTTGTCTCAAAAAAAAAGCCAACATGCCAGCCATAACTCTTAATCCTTCCCAAACAATTTCAGTAATTGGGGACCAAGCATCCATATATGAGCTATGGAGGCAAGTCTCATTCAAACCACCAAAGTGCTGGTCCAGGAAACAGAGAAGGAGAATAGGAGGACCCTTGTCTAGACAGAAAGTGTAGAGAACACCTTTCATCCCTATGCCTCCGCTTTAGATAGGACTCTGTTGGAAACATCCCTATGGTCAACTTCCTAGAAATAACAAGCCAACTTCTTGTTTGTTTGTTTTTTCGAGACAGGGTTTCTCTGTGTATCCCTGGCTGTCCTGAAACTCACTCTGTAGACCAGGCAGGCCTCGAACTCAGAAATCTGCCTGCCTCTGCCTCCCAAGCGCTGGGATTAAAGGCGTGCGCCACTACCATCCCGCTAACTAAGAGACTTTTGTGAGCTAGAACGGTCATCCTAGCTTTCTATGTCTATAGCCAACTGATTGAATCTCAGCCGAATGGTCCTTTAGACTCTATCTACCTCTTGTTCAAGTTGTTTCCTGGAAGGGGGGGGGGGGCTTCAGAACTCCTTAAACTGAGAACTAATGCTGTCATTATTTTCTTCCCTCTTGGACTGTGCTCTTGAGCAAGGATGAGAAAAGCCTTCCCAGATTAAAGTGTTCCTTTACCACCTATCATGGTTGAGTTGGGAAGCTCATGGACCAGCTATCCTGGTGCACAAAGCAGAAAAAAAATCCTGTTTTAAGCAAGACGGAAGTCAAGGACTGATACCCAAGTATCCTCTGACCTCCACATGAGAGCCTTGGCTCAAGGGCAGGACCATGTACACACGTTTAAAAAAAAATGCCAAATTTATATTTAGAAGCATAGACATAGCTATATTTGATCTCAGCACACAAATTCAAGGACATAAAATAATTCTGGCTCTTCCCTTAATAGCTGGGTGCCCTCAGGTGAGTTACTATAAAATCTCTTTGTATCTGAATCTCCTTATCTGCAAAAATGAGAGTAACAGCATTCACTTCACTGAATTTTGAGGATTAAAAGAGATAAATTGTGAAGAGCTTAAAATAGTAGCTGGCACAAGCAGAGACCCGAAAGGATTCATGCATATTTCCTAAGCTCTCTCTGACAGCTGCTGTCACTTGGTTGCTAAGTCTGGAAGCAGTGCAAGGTTGGAGTCCCTTCATCCCTGGAGTCTCAATTTTTTCATCTGCAAAATAGAACTGATATCTACCTGGTGGGACCCTTGGGAAGATCTATGGAAGCCATCGAGGAAAGCATTCTGCCTAGACTTAAGCCCACAGAAGGCCCTCTAAGCTGTTACTGTTTCCTGTCTGTGTGATGGACAGATACAAGCACAGGTGTAGGGATGTTGGCGAATTCCAGATAGGCTTAACCATCCCTTTGCTCTCCTCGTGTCGCTGCCTGCAGCTAGATTTTTTTAAGGACAGAGTGCAAGGGGGTGGGAATAGATAGGTGGCAAAGAAAGGGGTCAGGGTTGGGGGCACCAAGGCTTACTCTTCTCTATGGAACCTGGGCTGGCCAACAGCTGGCATGCGGCTGAGGCAAAAGGGTTGGGGGCAGCGTTAGTCCGGTTGCTGTGGGTGTAAGAAAAAAGAGGAAAACCATCTCAGTGGAAATTGCCCTGTGGTTGGCTCAGGCGCCCACGACACTGTATTTATAGAGAGCTCCCAGCAACACGGAATTCTTCGCTGTCGAGTTAACCCTTTCCGAGCCGCGGTGCTGGCCTGGTGTCGAGGGGAGAAATTCTAGACTGAATGGTGACAGCTGGATTGTTGCGGGGCTTGGAGCCAGCAGCTCGGAGGGTGGGAGTGGTCAATGGCCGGTCACCTGTCCCCTCTCACCGAAAAAGAAACTTCGGCTCTTGGAAGGGCTAGGATCCGTGTGGGGGATGGGCAGAGTATAGCCCCACATCTCCTCCTTAGCGTACCAGGTCCCTCCCCACCTCCCGCCCCTCGCCGGGGTCCAGCAAGGGTCTGGGTCGGGGCGGGTCCAGACCCCGGGCCCTGCCCAGCAGGCGGGCTCAGGCCTCACCCTCGGATCTCCGCCGTAGGGCCAATCCAGCCTCTGGGGCGCACCCGGGCGGCCTTTCCGGGCCCTCAGCTTCCTCTGGCCGTCCCGCCCCTCACACTCCCGCCCCCGGCCCCAGTCTGGCCGGGCTTCGCGGCTGCGGCACGGACGGTGGCGGCGATTGGGCTGCGCCCCGCCGCGTCCCCGAGTCCCGGGAGTCGGCGCGGCGCGGTGAGTGCTTGCGTGGCGCGGGGCGGCGTGGGCTGGGGCCGCCTTTGTGTGCGGCCGCGCCTGGACCGCACGCGCTCAGGCTCCGGGGGCTTGGAGCTGGAAACTCCGCGGCCCTTACCCGCAAGGCACCGGCACCCTGATCCACGGTCACCGCTAGGGCTCTAGGGCCCGGAGGAGCTGGGAGCACCCCTGCTTGGCCGCTCCCTCCTTGAGGGCTGAGACCCGCTGGGATTTGTGGGATCTGATGACTCCCAAGTCTGGGACTTGTGGGCCCCAAACGGGGTGGGAGACTGATTATTCAGGCCCTGGGTGTGGAGTAGGGATGCAGGCAGGTAGGTCACTGGGTTGAGGGTTCTTGAAGCTTAAGGAAGCTGCTAGCCAAGACTGGGAGGGAAGCATTCTCCGGACTTGGAGGAGGAAAAACACCATGAATGCCAGCTCTGAAAGGGGAAGCTGCGGGGGGAGGGGAGCACGAGGTTAGGTGGTCCCCTGTTCTTGGCTCTGAAGGGTGAAGAGGGGCCAGGTCTGCAGAAGAGCACGAGGGAACAGGTTCTGGGGATAGCTTTAAAGGCTCCCAAGAAAAGTAAAAGACTGAAGAGGAAATAGGGATGGGACCGTTTGGGCTGTCTTAGCTAAACGGAGGTGGATGGAGAGGCGGTCCGAAGGAAGATGGAGAGAAGCTGGAGGAACAGGGTGGGACACAGAGACAAGAAAATTGAATCCAGTTCTCCAGGGTCCTTCCTCACTAGGCCCCAGTCGCAGTTTTCGGAGCTGAAAGCAGTGAACTGGCAGAAAGGGAGTTTTATTTCTAAGCCAAACCTGCCCTAATGAGAAATGCATGGTGGATGACTCAGACCTGAGAGCTTATCATTGAACGGAAATATTAAGCAAATATTAAACCCGAAGTTTGTGTGTTTGTGTCCAGGAGTTTTGTGTATGTGTCGGGGAGACACCTACTTAATTGTGAAAAACTATTTCCCTTCAAACTGACTGCGGAAGATCTGTAAATGAATATTGATTAAATTAAAACCCAGATCCTTAAAAAAAAGTTTGGGTTTTTTGTTTTTTGTTTTTTGTTTTTTTAAGATAGGATCTCATATAAATTTGGCTGACCTTGAACTCACATAAATTCACCTGCCTATGTCTCCCAGAAGCTGGGACAAAGGCATGCACCACCATGCCAAGCTCAAAGACCTTTTTTTTTTTTTTTTAAGTAGTTACTTTCAGTTTGAGAAGCTACTAAAACTGAACGGTTTGAGAGCTATTTATTTAATTGAGCCTCCTTTCTCATTCCCTCTGGCCTCCCAGAAATCCCTAGGACTCCTACTGTTTAGCAAATTCACCTATTTACAGGTTGGGGGACCTGTAGGTAGGTGAATCTGAAATCTACTTGAAATTGAAACCTACACCTATCTTATGGGCTGGGTTGACTGAATGGCTGGCCAGGTGTAGAGGGCTGGGGAGCTAAGGGATATAGAGCGGTGGCCTGTATCTCTACCTTGCTTGGAATGGGAATATTTTGGATGTGTGTGTTTCCCTGGTAACTGGTGTTCTCAAGCTTCAGCACTAACTCTTGGCTAACTGTTGCCCATGGACATCTTCTCCCTGGATCAGTTAGCTGATCCAGGGTCCTGATATCACTGAAGTTTTCTTCATGTGGCTGGGGATATAGTTCAGTTAGTAGAGTGATTACCTAGTGCTCATGAATCCTGAATTGGATCCCCAGGGACCAGCAATGTATGAACTGGTCTTAGTGGCTCATGGCAGTAATCTCAGTGCTTAGGGGTAGAAGCAGGAGGATCAGAAGCCATCCAAGGATACATAGTTCAAAGCTCACCTGGGATACATGAGACTTGGGTCAAAAGGAAAAAAGAAGTTTGCATTACATCATCACTTTAGGTTTAGCACTGTGAGCATCAGTTTTGTGTCATGTGGCAAACAAACCATAAAGAGAGAATGTTTGCTTTCAGAGTAGCTCCAGTGATGGGTTTGTTGGTCCCATGACTGGTCTCCAGGGTTCTGTACTGTCCTGCATACGTGGTGACTTCTTCCTGCTTGCAGAGGATTGCTCACGCACTCCAGACTTCACTACAAGAGGACATCTTGTAAGGGAAGAAGCCTAGTTTCAGCGGCGTGTTGGGATTTTTTTAACCCGGTTCTCATCCCCATCTCTGTCCCCTTAAGCTCTCTGTCCAGGAACCTGATGGGAACAGGACGGTTGAATGTCCAAGATGCTCAGATGCCTGGCAGCTGGGTGCCTGGCAGCTGGGCTGGATGCTTTCATGTTTATCTTCAGAACAGTTATAGAAGTGGTGGCCTTTCAGAACAGTCCTCTGGGGAGTCAGCATCCTTCTTCTGGAGAGGCCACTCCTGAAGCTTTCTGCAGGCGTCACCCTCCCCCAGTGCTGACCTCTAGAATTCACTGCTTTTGGTGGAATTTAGGTTGGACACCAAGATGAAAAACCCAGGTAGGGATGCAGTGAGGTCCCAGAGCTGTGAGCTGGTGTTCTGTTTCCTCAGAGAGACTCCTAGAAAGTGTTGAGTGAATATCTGACCTCTGGCCGGATGCTTCTGGGTTGGGCTCTGTGCAGAAAACAACCCAAATCCTCTGAGATTATGACCATACAGGGGGGCTGTTGAACTGTGGGTCTGAGTCATAGGGCTGGGAAAGAAGGAAAAGGGACAAGGAGGATGATGTCACTATCCAGAAGCTTATCCTCTGAGCCACTGGGGACTTACTATTGCTGTCCTTTTCCTCATACCCTGGGGCAGGAGTGGCAGGGAAATCTACCAGCAAAAGGCAGGGCTGGGGGGAGGGGGTGGAATGGTTAGGGAGAGGGGCTTGGTATGAACCACACATTGGGAGAGAGCCATATTTTCTGTTATTACAGCCTTTGACACCACCATAGGTCAGCCAGCTATTCCTGCAGTGTTCAGGGTAGGACTTGGAATGGGGCTATACCAGATGACCATCATCTTTTGTGACTGTCTTAACATCACTAAAGAGAAGGAGAAACCCGGCTGAGCAGTGGTGGCACACGCCTTTAATCCCAGCAGGCAGACTTGGGAGGCAGAGGCAGATGGATTTCTGAGTTTGAGGCCAGCATGGTCTACAGAGTGAGTTCTAGGACAGCCAGGGCTATACAGAGAAACCCTGTCTTGGGAAAAAAAAAACAAAAATAAAAATCATAAAAAAAAGAAGGAGAAACCCAAGCCCAGCAAGAGCAGTTTACATGCCCAGAGACACGGAATGAGCTGGTGGTGAGGGCAATCTACTGTCTGCCTTCAGAATTGTTTTTTTCTGCCACTCCAGAGGCAGTCTCAGGTTTGACCTCTCAGTTTGGACCATGGAAAATGTGCCAAGGGTGCCCTTGGGCAGAGAGAACTCCTCTGGTGAGCCAGGGAGAGGACAGACCTGACTGTAGAGACTTGCGGTCCCCGATAGAACATTCTTGTGCTGCCAGAGACCTAGTCTTTGTCACATGGTGCTCTTGACTCCTGGAGAGGAGAGCCTCCCATCCCCTCTAGTTCTAGTTCTCAGGTTGGCAGGCCCATGCCATCTCAGTTTCTCTATGGCCCTGGGAAAGATGCTACCACATCTTCATAACTCTGGGCATTCACCTTCCCCCAGAGAAACACTGGAATATTTTCCTGACCTGGGGGTGACAGCAGTGAGCAGTGGGGACTGGAACTCTTGACTGATACATAGGGCTAACGACCCAGTTTCTGGGACAAGGGCAGAGAGTAAGGAGCATAGAAGGAGCCAGACCTAGAGGTGAAGCTGAGCTGTGTGTTTGCAGCTTTGGAGTCCAGGGTTGGCAGGGTCTAGGTGGAAAGGAGAGCGCTCAGAAGGCCTAACGTTTGCAGGGACCTCATGTATAGCTCTACAGAGGAGGCCTTGGCTGGGAAGAGGCAAAGAAGCTTGAACTGAAGGACTCAGAAGGCCTGGGTCATGCCTGTGGCTGTCATCGCAGTAATCACAGTGATTACTTCTGTGAAGCTGAGTATATGCTGCAAAGCTGTGGGTCCTCCACTCTCTTCCTTTCTGGATGTTCAGATGCAGCTGGAAAGATGAAGTATGGTCTGAAATGGGCCGGATCCTGCCCCTGCTGGGAGA
>NW_022196906.1:52880883-52900302 GCF_008632895.1 Mastomys coucha | reverse complement strand
GAGGATCTTCAGTGAAACAGCTCTCTGAGAGGAGCTTAGCTTGTGCATATTTTTTTCAGGGTGGGTTTTATGCACACACTTTATTTGGGGTGAACCAAGGGTTGTATAGTTTTGGGGAAGGGAGTAAGAGTATCCAGGGTGGGCAAAGGTCATTCCTTGGCTGAAGGTTTAAGACTACTGAGGTGCCTCATTAGCATGGGGAGGCATTGCAGGAATCTCAGGCACAGGGACTACGTGACATCCTCAGATGTGGGGTCCAGGGTACCCCAGAGAGGAGGAAGCCCTAATGACAAAGGGAGTCCGCCCTGTTGCCCGGGGCTCAGGGCTGTCTGGTAATGTCAGACTTCCACTTTAGCAGAAGGGCTTCCTGATACAAACCTATGATTCCAGCAACTGAGGAAGTGGAGGTACGAAAATCAGGGGTTCAAGACCAGTCTCAGCTACATAATGAATTTGAAGCCAATCCTGACCATAGGAGACCCTGACTCAAAAAATCAATCAATCAATCAATCAATCAATCAACCAATCAATAAAACAGGCTGAGGAGATGGCTCTGTGGGAAGTGAAGCCTGAGGACCTGAGTTTGCATTCCCACAACCCACTAAGCTGGATGTGTTTGCAGTTCCAGAGCTGCTGTGGTGAGGTGGGGGTGGGCACAGAATAATTCCCAGAAGCTAACCTCGCTCAAACAAAGCTGGAAGGTGAAGACTGGCCCTCAAGGTTGTCCTCTGCTCTTCACATTCATGCCATTGACTCCAGCGTTCCTGCACCACACATGAACACACACAAAACAGTGCAATTTACCACTGATTTGGTAATTTAATTGACCTTTGTCGTCTTTATCCTCATAGCAGCTTTGCAGGTTAGGAATTGTCGCTCCTGTTTTGTAGATGAGTCTCAGGTCGGTAGCCATAGTCACTGGTATTTGGTTGTGACTCTGGCAGAGCTTCTGTGTCAGGATTTTAAGCTGGGGCTGCTACTGAGCAGACGCTGCGCCCTGGGCAGTTAAAACAGCCTGGCCGGTCTGGCTAATAGGTGAGGACTCCAGGCCTGGGTGTGGCCATGAGCTAGTTCTAACACTCATTAGCCACACTTGCTGGCTATGGATGACTGTGAGCCCTAGGGCAGCACTGTCTCCCCTGGGCTCACATTCTCACATGAACCTGGCATGAGTCCCAGGCCAGGTGGATTTCAAAAGGCCTCCTAGCTCTGAGGACTGGCAGAGCCTGTTACACTACTGAGACCTGTCCCTGGTAGAGGCAGTGGGGCATGTCATGGGGGTGAGTTGGGTTTCTGCTAGGCAGAGACTCTTCAGGGCAGAGAGGCATTGAATAGAATGCATCTGAGCAAGTGGACCCTTCCATGAGACTGGCATGACTTCTGGCTGGGCTGGCGTTCCTAGGCATGTTTGGTGGACACTTGGCAGAGCTCAACAGATGCTGAGTGGATTCAGGCGTATGTTTCGTGGTCTGCTGGGATCTCCCTCTGATTTGGACTCCTATGCTTCTTCTGTTCCTTCATTTCTCTCCATTCTGGCTGGCCGTCTCCTGAGCCTCTGATAGTGAATGTGTACACATGTGTGCCCCCTTGTGTATGTCCAGGTCAGCTTCTCACCTCTTCAGGTGACTCTGAGTTCAAGATGGCTTTAAGTGTCCTAGAAGATGCTCATTGACTTGAGGACCTCTTCCTGAGCAGAAAGAAGTGAGAAAGGAGGGGCAGCTCTGGAACACATGCCCCACCGTGTACTGCTCCTGTGCCACTGAGGCCTGTGGTTTGCCCTCTTGGGGCTTGGAGTCTTGGCCTGTGTGGGAGGCCAGTCACCCTGTCCTGCATTCTGTTTCCCTCATTTGTGTGTTTCCTGCAGGAGCAGGGGAAACGGCCTGAGGATGCTGGGAAGACCCCCCTGGGCCACAAGGCAGGCTCTGCAGATGGTTCTCATGACTTGCCGCAGCTCTGACTCATACAGTCATTTTGAGAGGAAGTTGGGTTGCTGTGTTGGGTGAAATCACAGGGCTGGGGCATGGTATCTAGTGGGTAACCTTGGACACAAAGGCCTGAACTGATTCAAATTGTCAGGAAAAGAAAACCGTCTCAGAGACATCTCCCCAGGGAATGCATTCTAGAGATTCTTCTTCCATTTCCCAGGTCCCTCATCCACTTACAGGGTCTCTAGTGTTTGTTAGGTCAGTTCAGATAATCGTGCTCAGCTAAACCCTGAGAGGACAGGGATTATTATTCCTATCTTATGAATGAGCAAACTGAGGGCCAGCATATATCCTAAATCACATGCCTTTAGGAATGGTAGAGTGTGGATTTGAACCTCCAACTCCAAAGCCACCTTCTTAGACATTAAGACCCACTTCAGGCAGACCCTCAGTGCTGTCACCAGCCGAGCGTGTAATTATGATTTCAGCAGGGGTCAGTGGCTGGGATCTTTCTTAAAGAATAAGAATGAGAGGCTAGCAAGTAAGCAGGGGAGCAAGGATGTAAGGCCATATGCATCTTTGATTCGGCTGCTTTCTCTTTTCTATTTGTTTTTTTGCAAAAGGATTGCATATCCATTGTAAAACAAACAAACAAAAACAAAACATAAAAACCCATACTGTATCAAGTAGAAGACAAATGTGGACTTGTCCTTCATTCCCACTTTCCAGGGGTGGGTTCACAATCAGGCTCCTAGATCCTTTGTTCATCACAACCATCTGTCTGTTCATCTATCTGTCCATCCACTCATCCACCACTAAGCTCCCTATGGGTTAAGTCATCGTTGCTAGGACTATGGATGTAAGAGTTAGTGGAAGCACACATGGTTGCTATTCATGAGGTTCTGAGGCATCAGGAAGGCACGCTGAACAGCAAGTGGCAGACTTTGTTCTGGCTTTGCTGTCAAGTGTACCTTCAGGGTAAAGAGGTAATACCATGTCATCTCTGCATAAGTGACTCTGATGGTAAAAAGCAATCCCCTATGAGATAGGAAAGAGGGTCTTGTGCTGTAGAAGCTGGAAGCAGCTCACTGCATTGAGGGACAAGTGCAAGGAAGGAGAGGAGGGGAAGTGGGCAGAGTCAGGTCAGATAGGAATCCCTTGGAGCTGAGCTGTTATTCCAAGTGCATGAGCACGCCTGGATTCCCCCTGGGAGTGATTGGATGCAGTGCATGCTTTATGAGTGTGTGTGTCTACATGTGTATCTACATATGTGAGTGTATTCATACAAGGGCAAGCTTGTCCAAGGGCTTTGTGTGTGTGTGTGTGTGTGTGTGTGTGTGTGTGTGTGTAAGTAGAAGCCAGAAGTCGAACTTGAATGTCTTCCTCAGTTGTTGCACCTTGCTTTTTTGAGACAAGGTCTCTTACTGACCTGGAGCTCACCAATTTGCTAAGCCTGGTTGGCCAGCGAGCCCCAAGGATCCACCTTTTATCACTGGGATTATATGTATGCCATCACATCCTGCTTTTCTATAGGACAGTGGTTCTCAATCCTCCTAATGCTGCAAGCCTTTAATACAGTTTCTCATGTTGTGGTGACCTCCAACCATAAAACGATTTTCTTTTCTTTTCTTTTCTTCCCCCCCCCCCCCAAGACAGGGTTTCTCTGTGTAGTCATGACTGTCCTGGAACTCACACTGTAGAATAGGCTGGCCTCGAACTCAGAAATCCGCCTGCCTCTGCCTCCCGAGTGCTGGGATTAAAGGCGTGTGCCACTACTGCCTGGTTCCACAAAATTATTTTCATTGCTACTTCATTACTGTAATGTTGCCACTGTTAGGAATCATAATGCAAATATCTGATGTGTGACCCCCATGAGGTTGTAACCCACAGGTTGAGAACCACTGGTGTTGGTGCTGGGGCTCTAAGCTCAGATCCTCATGTTTGATATACTTTGATAAAGTAGCATCACTTTATCCATTTAGCCATCTCCCCAAACCCCTGGATCAGTTCCTTCAGATTGCTGATAACTGACAAATTGATTGCTAACAGCCCAGACCATATCCTTCCTAGGAGCCTCAGTAAGAAAGCTTTTACTGAGGGTTTCTGCAGAAAAGCTGAGCAAAGACTCTGATTGGTTATGGCTTGGCACACTTCCCATCCCTGAGCTATGGGAGTTGGACAAGGGTTTTTCCCTGAGTCAGATCTGGTCACAAGCCCAAGCTTGAGGTTGAGCCACAACCTCCCTGCATCATATCGGATCTATTCCCTGCAAGGGGGCTGATCCCTGGAATCAGAAGAAGCCATTGAAAATAAAAAAGGAATTTGTTAAGGATTGTGGAGAAAATAAGCACCTGTGTGGAGCCTAGCCCCTCAGGGGTATGCGTGTGCATGTGTGTATGTGTGTGTGTGTGCACACACGCATGAATGCCTGGAGAGTTACTCCATTGCCAAGGAGGAAAAAGCACAGATGGCCAGGGGGAACTAAGCAAGTCAGGTGAAGAAGTGGTGATCTGTTTTAATTTCATCTGGCCCCTGGGATTGGCTGTCCTTATGCTGTGCGAACTTAGAGTCATTGTCTCCAAGAAGCTGTCAGGGATATTTCAAGACAGTCTCGGGTAGAACGAAGAGAGGGGGTGGAGGTGTGGGCCACAGTGTCCCAGCTCCCCACTGCACAGAAGCAACCTGGAATCCTTAAGTGACCTCTGCCTCATCTTCCCACAGCATCTCTCTCCCAGGGCGCTGTCTTCCCAGAATATGCGGTGACGTTCCTTCTTCACTCCATCACTTTCTCTGCCACCTCCTCTCCCAGACAGACCAATGTCCCTTTCTCTGAACAGTCCTTCCTAAGCCTCCCTGAAAGTTGTCAAAGAATTGCTAATCCTCCTTACCCATGCTCCCAGTATGCACCAGCACCAAAGGACTGCATGTTATACTGTCATTATGCAGCTGTTCTCCAAACCTCGCCCCTGTATTTATTAGGAAAACGTGTCGTTTTAGGGGCTGAGGAGATGGTGCTTGCCTTAAGTGCTTACATTAAAAACACAAGGACTTGAGTTTGAATCCCCAGAACCCAAGTAAAAGCCAGGTACAGGGGTTCCCTATATCCCCAGCACTGTGGGAGACAGAGATAGATAGATCCCAGGGCTTGCTGGCTAGCCAGCCTAACCAATCATGGAAGTTGAGGGATGGACTTGGATGGGTTCAGTGAACTGTCAGAACACATGGAACAACCTGGAAGCTCCAGTCCTCCCCAGCTTCATCAGAAGCAGGTAGCTAGACATGGGAAGGTGGCACTGAGTTCAAGGACTTAAGATTTTTGAGCCACACATTTGGCAATCTATCTTTTTTCTTTTTCTTTCTTCTTCTTCTTCTTCTTCTTCTTCTTCTTCTTCTTCTTCTTCTTCTTCTTCTTCTTCTTCTTCTTCTTCTTCTCCTTCTCCTCCTCCTCCTCCTCCTCCTTCTCCTCCTTCTTCTTCTTCTCCTCCTCCTCCTCCTCCTCCTCCTCCTCCTCCTTCTTCTTCTTCTTTTTTTAGTGAACTATGTGACACAGTTGCCTGGTGGTGACCTTGTCAAGGGATTGCAAATACTGGCAGGGACTGGAGAAAGGACACATGCTTGTTGTGTGGTTGTAGTGACTTGGTGAAGACCAATATAGGCTGTCCTGAGAGACAGATTTTGGCTCAGTGTAAGGAAGCATTTTTCACCAGTGATCTGCTTCAAAGCAAGCAGACTGCCTGGGGGTAGCTGGTCCCATCCTCAGGGAGAGCATACAAACTGGTAAGGGTGGCCAGAGAAAGCTCTCCTGTTCTGACACCTAGCCATCCACCTCTGAGGTTACTCCAGAATTTGCCCTGGGGCCCTGTCTCCTTCTGTTGGTCTCTGGTCTCTGGTCTCTGGGGGTGGGAGTGGGGGTGGGAGGTGGGGAATCCCAGCTCTGGTTTCTGTGGTCACCTTGTGTGAATGACTTCCCCTATCTCTCACTTTGCTGGGGATGAACCTAGCTTAATTTCACTGTGATTTTTTTAATTTCCCCTGGAGCATGATGCCTCACTCCCTCGTCTCCATATTCTATTCTGTGGGCCAACATTCACCCATTTGTTCTAAGCCTCGGTCTTTGCTCTTTTCATACACGCCCTGGGTCACTTCCATCCTTGAAACATCTCTTAGCTGGGCTCTGTCACCCGTTGGTGATTGTGGAGACTGTCTGTAGCTCAAATTTTGAGACACCTATTTTAGACGGTTTCTTTTGTGGCTCTGAGCACTAGCAATTTTCCTAGGCTGGAGAGAGAAGGAAGAGATAAACAGAGAGGGATGGCTCCCTAAATTAGTTCATTCAGATGCCTTAAGAAAGACCAAAATAACAGTGACTTATGCGGGGGCAGATGCCTCCTTCTCCCCCATGTGACCATCTGGCTGTATCCAGGGTGGAAGCCACAGCCCCAGGGACCCTCTCTCTTACTGGTTTGTAATGCTTGGGTGTTGCCCTGGCAGTGTACTCATACAAGGCTTGCCTCTTCTCTGGTCCGTGCATTGGAAAGGGGAGGAGAAAAAAAAAAAAAAAGAGTGTGCCTTCCATCTTTAAGGACATGACCCAGAAACTGTACATGCTAGTTCCTCTGAAATCTTATTAGCCAAGAAATGATCCTGTGGCCACACCCGGATGAAAGGGAGTCTGGGATCTGTAGTCTTTAGCTGAGCGGCCCCATGCCTGACTAATAATGCTTCAGAAGAGAACAGATTTAAGGACATAATTGGTGTCTTCTGTGGTGACATGGCTGTATTTCAGTGTCATCTGCATGATAGTACTAAGGGGTAATATATTAAAGATCTGTTAAGCTTAGTGAATGTTTTCTTTTAGAAACAGTGAGCCCAGAGAGAGGAAGTTGAGCTGGTAAGATGATGATGGCTCAGCAAGGCAAGGTGCCTGTTTCCAAGCCTGACAACCTGAGTTCAATCCCCAGGACCCATGTGGTAAAAAGAGAACTGACTTGCACAAGCTGACCTCTCACCTCTGTGCATGTGCTCTGTGTACATCAATGCTTAGTCATTAAATATTAAAGACTTCAGTAAATGGGTGTAAATAATTACAAATTAAAGAAGAGCCATTTATTTTATGTGTACAAATGTTTTGCTTGCATGTATGTATTGCATCATGGGAGTGCCTGATACCAGAGGTCAGAAAGGGCGGGGGAGGGGTCAGATCTCTTGGAACTGGAGCTGCAGATGGTTGTGGCCCACCATGTGGGTGCTGGGAACTGAACCTAGGTGCTTTGCAGGAGCCAGCAAGTGTGTTTAGCCACTGGGCCATCTCTCCAGGCTTCCCCCCACCCCACTCCTACTCCTTTTTTTTTTTTTAAAGAAAGGTTGGTGTACTCATTTTTTAATTGTGATAAAACACCATGGCCAAAGGCACCTTATAAAAGAAAGAGTTTAAGTGGGTTTACAGTTCCAGGGGTTTAAAGTCCATGATGGCAGAGTGAAGGCATGGTGGCAGGAACAGCTGAGAACTCACAGCTTACGCTGCAAGCAGGAGGCAGAGAGCGCATTGGGAACAGCACCAATCTTTTGAATCTTCAAGCCTGCCCTTTGTGACACCCTTCCTCCAACAGGGCCACACCTCCTAATCCTTCCTAAACAACCAGAGGCCAAGTATTCAACTATATGAGTGAGTCTATGAGGGTCATCCTGATCCTCTGTGGGAGATCATAATAAGACTGTACAGTGAAGTAGTAAAGTCCCAAACTTTGAGCTCATTTTCTGTCATATTATGTGTGTGTGTGTGTGTGTGTGCGCACGCGCGCGCGTAGGCACTAGCTGTGGAAGCCAGAGGACAACCTTGGCTGCTGATTCTCAATTGTCGTCCACCTTGGTTTTCTTTTTTTGGTTTCTTTTGTTTTGAGACTGGCTCTCACTAGCTCACAACTCATTAAGCAGGCTGGGTTGGTTTGCCAGTGAGCCTAAGAATCTGTCTTTTCCTTACCTTCCCAGTCCTGGGACTACAAGTGAGTGCCACCATACCTGGTATTCCCTCTGAGTTCTGATAACCAAACTCAGTTCCTCTGGCTTTCGAGGCCTTGGTCTTTCATATGCTGCCATATCAAGGAGATGTGCTTGAGAGGCAGCAGATGGGGTTAAGATGAATCTCACCTTTCCCAGCCTTACCTGGAGAGCTGCTCCAGGTCCTCAGGACACACTTGGAGGAGGCTATGATGGCTCTCAGATGCCACCCAGCCACCCTCATGGAATCTTAAAGTGGGCTGTAGTGAGAGGCATGTCCGCCTTCTGTATTGGGTCTGCTATTCTCGAACATACAGGCACATTAGTCACCTTTGTGCCCACGGCCTCTGCTAGAGGTATTCCGTGCATTATTAAAGGAATTGTCCAGTGCACAGGCAAATCTACATATATAAGGATTCCTTCAGTTGCACAGGACAGGAGCTTAGCTGGACCTGGATTAAGGGGGAAAAGATCCGCCCATCTAAGTCTGCATTGGGTGATGTCTTGGGAGTGTCTTTGGGTTCTAAATCTTCTGGGATTGATTGAATATGGGTGTGTTAGCTTCTAAGTGAGAGTGGCTGGCTCTTACCTACAGAGGTCAAGGGTCTCTGTAGTCTTTCTCAGGGAGGGGAGCTCTTTGGAGTTTCTAGACTGGATTACAATAATGGCTTTCCTGAGTCCAGAATGAAGTAAAAGGATCAAAGGGAACAAGGCTAGTGTCCACTCTGGAAGCCCCTCATGGGCCTTCTGGAGTGAGGAACAGCTATGCTCTGGGAAACTCAACTAGCCTGACCAGGAGAGGGACTCCTTGATCCCACACAGTCAGCAGACATTCACAAGTGATCCTAGTGATAAGGCCCAGTAACAGGAAATAGCTTGCAGTATGAAAAGGCATCCTAAGAAGAGCCTTGAGTGTCAGGTAGAGGCATGTAGGTCTTCTCTTGTAACTACTCGGGAGTTGGGGGAGATTCTTAAGCCGGGGAGGACTTGAGCTGATTCCTGTCTTAGGTCTTAAGAGAAGGCACCTGAGTGAATGAGTTTGGTAGGAGTGACATGTGGGACTTACAGGGTCAGTGAAGAGGGCCTAGGTGGCCCTAGATGGCAGGCCCAGGCAGCCAAGTGAGAGGGGTGAAAGATATGGGGTCCAAGAATCACTGACAGACTTGGGGTTTGTGTTTTGAGACAGCATCTCTTGTAACCCAGGATGGGCTTGCACTCACTCACTAAGTAGCTAAGGATGACCCTGAACTCCCCATCTCCCTGCCTCTATCTGGGAGTGCTCAGATTACTGGCGTGGACCACCACACCTGGTTTAAGAGGGGCTCAGAGGTTGAACCAGGAGCTTGGTACTTTGCTGTGACAGCAGTCCACCAATTGGGCCACATCCCAGCTCCCAGGCTTGGCTTCTGTCTAGAAGTAAGAAAGGACAGAAGACTTAGAAGCTGGCAGCTCTGTAGGCTTCAGCTTCCCGTGGCACATAGCCAGTAGTACAGGCAGCTGCCTGCTAGGTTTTCCTGCAGGCTGACGGTGCCCTTGTTAGGCAGGAAGTGGTGTCCCCAAGGATACCACTATGAATTGGAGCTGCTGACTCAGCACCCAGACAGTGAGGCTTTGAGGCCACCAGACTTTGGACCGGAAGCATCTGGAAAGGAAGTGGCTGCCCAGGGCTTCCCCACAGTGAACCATGGACAGCCAGGGAAGTGGGTGGCTGGCTAGGATGCAGGGTTTGGCTGAGGGACTCCCTCTGTGCAGCTGCCTGACATAATGGGGTGGGGGAAAGGGTGTTTGATAGGGTGGAAGGGCTGTCCTGAGGCTAGACCAAATGCTTGGCTGTAGGCAGCATTTCCTCCATCAAACGTAAAAAGTAGTTCTGTAGGATTGGGCTCTTGTGTCTGGGTTTGTTTATGTATGTGTTTGTTTGTTTGTTTCTCTTGCTAAATGTGCCCAAGGCATACAGTCTGTCTGTGAAGGTGGTCATAGGATATAAAATGTTCATATTCTTGCTAGTTACTGTTAGGTGGGATGGATGGACGTGGGTCATATGGCAACACAGAGAGACACAAGAAGTGCCTGCAGCCTGCCTGAGTCAGGCACCTGCAGGCTAAACCTAGGGAAGTCTGGGACCACCCTGGGCCATGCTTGGTCTGTTGTAAGAGATCCAACTCTTGCTGAGGCCTGACACTGACACCAGCCCTGCCCCTGGCCTCTTTCTTCTCTGCTGGGCCTTGGTTGTTCGGTACATGTGTATTAAACTAGCAGATGTTTCTCCCAAACTCCACATCCTTACATTTCTGCTGCTCCAAGGACTCTGTCCTGGGATTTCTGCACACATGTTCCTAACCTAATATGCCTTGGACCAAATGCTCCACATTTCCTGCCCCAGTAACCAGGCCTCAGAACCAAGTGTCCCGACTGTTGCCTTCTCGTGTCCTACGAGCTCAGATGCTGTCACTGTGGTCTACACCTGCTCTATCACTTGGCTGGCTCCTTTCACTCTCCCCTGCACATGCTACCAAAGAATCCCTGACAACGCTGTTTCTTTATTCCAGAACCCTCGGTGGCTCCTGGCTTCCTTTAGGGTTGAGTAGACTTTTCAAGTTGAACCCCAAGTTTGTCTAAAGCCTGCTCCTTTACTCTACCATCAGGCAAAGTGACCTGGGCACAGCCTGGACCCCAAGCTCATCGGCCTTGGCTGGCTGGCTGCCTGGGCTCTTCCCACTTAGATTTGGATGGTCCTGAGGACTTTGCAAAAACTTTAAGACAAAGGCATGTCTTCCTCTTCCACAGGCAGGAGCAGCCATCCGCCACAGAGAGCCCAGCTGTCAGCTGTCTCACAGGAAGATGCTTCGAGGATGGTGTGGCCTCAGTATGGGTGTGTGTATGCACATGGCGGCACTGGGAGTGCTGTGCCTCTGCCTCACAGGTGAGGGGAGGGATTGTGGTCATGGTAGTGTGTGGGGATGCCTACTCTTTCCTGGGCTCCAACCAGGCTGCCTCTGTCTTGAAGATACATACTGATTTCCATCTCTGGGCTCCACAGGCAGCCAACCTCCTTTACCTTAGCTTTTACTTCTTCATCTGTAAAATGGGACTTAAGCACTCTATGCTATGATATTGCAAGTTCCTGAACACGCTGTGTGAACTCTCCTCAGGACCTTTGCCCAGAACTTTCTGTCCTCAGACACAGGCATGATTCCACTCTTTATTGTGTTGCAAATCTTTGCTCTAATGACAGCTCCTCAACATACTTTCTTGACTATTTTGTATAAAACAGCATAGCACATTTCCTCCCTCCCTAGTCCTCCCCCCACCATGCCCGCTTTATTACATTCCTCCACTTGACATATGGTTCCTTTGCCTGTTGTCACCCTGCTCAGAAGGCAGGGTCTAACCTCAGGGACTGGATGGTTGGATGCTTGCTATGTTCACAGTGCTCAGTCACCATGATGAATAAATGAAGGTACTTCCCACCTAGTGCTTGGCTAAGTAAATGCCCTGTGTAGGTAGTCATCCACCCTGTGGAGAAAACAAAGCCAAGTGTCTGGTGCCATCTAGTGGTCACCAGAGACAAAACTATCTCTATCCGAGGGTGTTCAGACTTTTTGTGTGTGAGTTTCCTTGTTTGAGATAGGGTCTCACTGTGTGTCCCTGGCTGTCTTTGAATTCACTATGCAGACAGGCAGGCCTCAAACTCATACAGAGATCCACCTGTTTCTGCCTCCCAAGTGCTGGGATAAAAGGTGTGTGCCACCAAACCTAGCCTGGTTCTAACTTCTTTAGAAAGGATTTTTGGGTGACTAAGTTCCATATCCTAGATGTCCTCTACAAGGGCATACATAGGTCTAGTTGGCAAAGATGAAAACTGGGCCCAGTTTACATGGAATCACTGAAAGATATACAGGGCAGGCTTCAACCTCTAGACATCACATACTAAGAAAGAGTATGCGTAGAATTCATAGTAAAGACTAATCACAAAACAAATACAAATTTTCTAAGCTTTCTATAGGTGCTGTATTCAACTGGCTTCATTTGAAGATTACTTGTGCTGAAAAGTTTATAGTATAGAAGGCACAGGGGCCAACAGAGGAGCCTGTTCCAAGCCCCATTTTCTTATGACTTATAAAAGAAAGCATTTCCCTTAGGAGCTTGCTTAACAATGTCAGAGGGTGAGTCCATGACCATTGTGGAGGAAAATGTGACGGCAGGCAGGCCGGCATAGCACTGGAGCAGTAGCTGAGAGATTACATCTGATCCACAAGCACAAAACAGAGAGGAGGACACAGGCTTTTGAAACCACAAAGCCCACGCTAGTTACACATCTCCTCAACAAGACCACACCTCCTAATCCTTCCCAAACAGTTCCGACAGCATTTAAACATATGAGCCTCCTGGTGAGGGGTGGGGAGGCACATTCTCACTTAAATAACCACACATTCCTTCTTTCTCACCCTTCATCAACCAGCAAACATTGATAATTCTCCTGGCTGCATCTCAGATCTGGCTGGTTCGCTCAATCCCTATGGCTGCTCTTCACTCCAGAGCCTAGAAATTGCTATGTTGTCCGGGATGGCTTCAAATTTATAGAGATCCTCCTGCCTCTGCCTCCTGAGTGCTTAGCCTTTCGCTGACTTGTGCTATACAGCCTCGTGTGTCCTTTCCAGCGCTGCATTGCCATCACTTCTCATGAAGACCTCTGAACCTGTCTCCCGACTACCCCCTCACCCTTCTACAATATACTTTCCCTTTATAGACGAGCTGGGTGAGCTTCAGGCTTTGCTACCCAGATTACATCTAACAATTAGTGCCCTCCATAATGACATCCTCTCGAAGGTGGGAAACCCCAGGTTTCTTCCAGCATCTCTCAAAGCCCTGTCTGGCCAGCCTCCAGTGGGCAATCCCTTTGGGTTATCTTCCCATGTGTTCTTTCTGGCCCCTCTCCCTGACACACACTTACATGTGTTTCATAGAGCTCCTGCCTTACTTCTTATTTAAAGACATGGGTATTCTTTCTTGCATAAAAGCTAAGTATGTTTATTCATGAAGAGAAGAAAAGGCACCCATGAAGTTCTCTCACCCAAAGGAAATCACTAAGAACAGTGTTTACTTTTCGCAGGCATCCTTCCTATACAGGTATTTGTAGGAAAATGCAAGGGACCTAGCAGGTGCAGAGAACCTGCCAGACTTGAAAGCTGCCTCTTTGCTTTTGAGTCTCTGGCTTCATCCTCTTTTTTTTTTTTTTTGGTTTTTTGAGATAAGGTTTCTCTGTGTAGCCCTGGCTATCCTGGAACTCACTCTGTAGACCAGGCTGGCCTCGAACTCAGAAATCTGCCTGTCTTTGCCTCCCAAGTGCTGGGATTAAAGGCATGCACCATAGTAGCCTGGCCCTTCCTGTTTTTCTTAAGTACTTCCTCTTTCTTCTTCTCCACTCACAGCTTCCCATCTTTGGAACAGAGTGGATCCAAAGCTGGGCAGTGCTAACAGTGAGATGCATACACACACATCTCAATAGTCTAATCACAAGCTGATGAACATCTGTGTCCATCACAGACTGCCTCTGTCTTCCATTACGATGTAAATGAGCTCTAGGGTATGACCTCCGTCTTGCTCCTTGTTGCATTTCTAATTCTTGTTGGCACGTAGCTGCTCACAATGAGGAGTGTAGATAGGAACTTTCTCAGCCCCAGACCTAAAAAGGAAGCCTGTGCTGAGCCTAGAGGTAGCTGGAAAAGGAGAGAGATCCCAAGAAACCCCATTTTTCCTAACTGCACTGCCCCTTCCAACTCACCCCCAGGAGCTGTGGAGGTCCAGGTCTCTGAAGACCCTGTGGTGGCCCTGGTGGACACAGATGCCACCCTACGCTGCTCCTTTTCCCCAGAGCCTGGCTTCAGTCTGGCACAGCTCAACCTCATCTGGCAGCTGACAGACACCAAACAGCTGGTGCACAGCTTCACTGAGGGCCGGGACCAAGGCAGTGCCTATGCCAACCGCACAGCGCTCTTCCCTGACTTGTTGGTGCAGGGCAATGCATCCTTGAGGCTGCAGCGCGTCCGAGTGACCGATGAGGGCAGCTACACCTGCTTTGTGAGCATCCAGGACTTTGACAGCGCTGCTGTTAGCTTGCAGGTGGCCGGTGAGTGTGGAGAGGGGGTACCCTCTGCTTCCACTCTTCATCCTTCTGCATGTGGCTTCTCACACACTGCTGCACCACAGATGAGCCAACTCCTGCATTAACAGCCTGTGTGTCTTCCACTATCTCCTGCACTGATGCTGTTGGTGATCCCTGCCCTCTGCCACCCTCCACCTTCTACTCAAAGCCAAGCATGACTCTGAAGCCCAACAACCTGGAGACAAGGTGATATCATATGCTCCAGCTCCCAGGGCTGCCCCGAGGCTTCGGCAGGGCTCACCAGACTGGCCTGTGACCGCATCTTAGATGGCCAAGGAGCAGGGCTTGTTTGAAATACACAGCATGTTTAGGGTGGTCCAGGATGCTAATGGCACCTACAGATACCTGGTATTCAACTTGGTAATACAGTAGGATTGTCACAATCCACAGAAGCACCCCACAGGCTTTTATTTTTTGGTTTTAAGTGGCATCTTAAAGGGGAGGTTATAGTTCTATCAATTACACTTGAAATTAAAAGAAGTTAGTTCCTTATCTCCAGTCTCCAAACAAGTGAGATGCTTGATTGTGATAGGATGGTAGAGCAGGGTGCTCCAGGTAGTGAAGAGTCATTGATCGAAGGCCTTCTTGACTCCCCAGACTCTAAGGCTATAGAAATCTGGAAGGATAGAGGTGCATCTGGGTCAGCAGGTCATGGACAGGAGAGGGAACGGAGTTCTGCTAGGGGAGGGGGTTGTTCTTGCGGGACTCTCAATGATCCTATTGCTCCAAATCTGGATCCCAGGGATGGCTTTTGTCAGACAAGACCAACCTGCTGTGAAAAAAATCAGATACGAGCCTCAGTCTGTCTTGAAAGAATGAGGAGGAAGAAGGCCTGGGTTTTGATGGGAGAAGAGGCGGTGGAACGGCTGCAGAGGTCCTATCCCTCCTTAATGCTTTGTCTCTGTGATTCTGACCCAGGAGGCATGGAGGTCCAGGTCTCTGAAGACCCTGTGGTGGCCCTGGTGGGCAGTGACACCACCCTATGCCGCTTTCCCCCCCTCCCCCGAGTCTGGCTACAACCTGGCCCATTTTAACCTCATCGGGCAACTAATAGATACCAAATAGCTGGTGCTCGGCTTCCCTGGGGGCTGGGTCCAGGGCAGGCCTATCCCAGCAGCACAGCATTCTTCCTTGATCTGCTGGCATAGGGCACTGTGTCCTTGAGGATTCAGTGCATGTATGTAGCTGATGAGGGCCGCTTGCTTCCCCTGCTTTGTGGGCATCTGGGACTTTCGCAATGCTGCTGCCAGCCTGCAGGTGGCAGTTGAATCACAGATGGGAGCATTTCCCCCTTCTTGTCCCCTGCATGCAGCCCACCCCCATCCTACTGCTCATACCACCATCAAAGAAAGCCCCAGAGCTGGCTCCTGACCCTTAGCCTCTTGTGTCCTTCCTCCACTGAATCCCCTGTGCTGACTGTCATCGTTCTCTGCCCTTTGCCACCCTCCAGCCCCCTACTCGAAGCCCAGCATGACCTTGGAGCCCAACAAGGACCTGCGTCCAGGGGACATGGTGACCATCACATGCTCCAGCTACCAGGGCTATCCGGAGGCTGAGGTGTTCTGGAAGGATGGACAGGGACTGCCCTTGACTGGCAATGTGACCACATCCCAGATGGCCAACGAGCGGGGCCTGTTTGATGTTCACAGTGTGTTGAGGGTGGTGCTGGGTGCTAACGGCACCTACAGCTGCCTGGTACGCAACCCGGTGCTGCAGCAAGATGCTCACGGCTCAGTCACCATCACAGGTAAGGGGAGACGGTCAGCTGGGGAAGAGCCGAGGTGGGCAGCTAACTCCTCTCTAGGCCCTAAACTGAAATATCAGTGTAAAAGTACTCGTGTTCATATAGAGTTCAGGTATTCCAAGGCCTCCCCAGTGAGAAGTCTTTAAGGGACTTAAAGACTTGAGCTGATAAATCATTTGTCACGTTTGCTTTCTGTGGTACTTGTGCCTCTTACTTGGACCACAAAGTACCTTCCCGGATTCTAGAGGGGTGGGTGGAATTCTGGGGCAGACACAGGCTTGCTTAGAGACCTGCTGAGTGAGGATGTGCTTTCCAGTGGGCACTTCTCTGGTGGAGAAAAAAAGTGTATTGTCCAACTGTGAAGCCCTGGGAGACCTTGGAGCCTCACAGGTGGATCTCACTCACCTGGGCTAAGAAGGACAGCACTTCTTCCCAGCCTAGAGAGCCCCAGCTGGATTAGTCAGAGTTGTCTCTACTGCCCTCGCGTGGTCAAATGCTAGATTGAAACTCACACTGGCGGAGCCACTAAAGTCTCTGGTTTCCAGGTCAGCACTAGTCCAGGTAGGCACCTTGAGTGCTTGGGGATGTAAAGAGGGCTCAGGCTCACCTTCATGTCAAGGTAGACAGTCACCCTCTGTGTTTAGCCTTGACACATCTCTGTTCAGTCCTTTGGTAGCTCCCCAGTGCCTCTGGACTCTGTGAGCTGTCTCAGGGACCTCTACGTCTCTGAGATCAGGGTGTCTGTCACTGGTCCTTGTCTTTTCTCTTCCCAAAACTTCTGCCTGGCACCCCCAGCCCACCCAGATGTCTACTTCCAATGATTGCCAGTGTCTGTGTAGACCTTAGGCTTCACTGCAGCTCACCTCTCCTGCAGAGCATGCTGGGCCTTATGTGGGTTTCTATCCAGATGAACTCAGAGACAGTGGCCACCATTCATGCTTGTCCCTCAGACCTCCCCAAGACTGAGCCTACCTTCTCTGCAGAGAGCCAGTCTATGCATCCTCTAAGGGAGTCCTTTCCTCAGCTCTCTCATGTTCTGAGGTACCACCATGATCTTACAGAGTACACCATAGGAAAGCCGTGTTTCACTGGGATTGAAGACATAGCTCAGTGGTTAAAAAGACGTGCTGCTCTATCACTGAGGATCAGAGTGTACATCCAAGCGCACATATATCATGTGGCTTGCAAACACCTATAAGTCCAACTTCAATGGATCAGATGCTCTTTTTTTGGCTTCTGTGGGTACCCTCACATACATGTGTGAACACACACACACCACATGCATGCACAATCTTTCTTTAAAAAAAAAAAAACAGGTTTGTTTTTGGTTTTTGTTTTGCTTTGTTTTTACAAGAAAGACCAGGGAAGGAGTCTGGAGTGAGGTGGACAGAGGTGTGGAGGTTATCAGGAAGAGCAAAGGACTCATGACCAACCTGCACCAGGTGGGCTGGGATATCTGCAGTATGTGCGCTGTGAAGCAAGGGTTTGTATATGGAGAGAACAGTTGCCCCGCTGACTGAAACCAGCCCAATTCAGACAAGAGACCAAGGCCCAGGGAAAAGGGATTCTCCCAAGACTACAGACCAGCACAGTGGTCTGGGGGCCGGGTTTTGGGGGCCAAAGGTTTTGGGGGCCAGGCCCCACTTTGGAAACTGACAAGTGCTAAAGGCAGTGGTTTGCCTGAAGCTTGGCGGGTTCCCAGCTTCTCTAAACTCCATCTGAGGATCCTTTGGATCCTTTTGCCGCATTCTGCAGCGAGCAGATGAATCAGGATCTGAATCCAGCATTGGCCTCTTAGCCCAGTTTCTCTCCTCCCCGCCGGCTGGCCTCCTGTTTCCATTAGAGCAGAGCTGGCTTACCTTGGAGCCCTTGGCCTGCATTTGGCTTCGGGCAGCTCTGCCTCGTACAGCATTCTGGGATTTCGATGCTCAGTCCTCTGCCTGGTCTCTTTCCACCTGATGGGGGGTTAGTGATGTTGAGTGTGCCGTGCCAGGCATCTCTGGAGAGAGAGGGCTTTCTAGAGCAAACACTGGAGATGTAGGTCTGAGCCCCGGCTGACTGTGTCCTTGGCCAGGAGAATGAAGGAAGTCTCACTGTGCTTTAGGCACAGTCTATTATAAGCTTATATTAGCTTGTATTAATTACATATGAAATAAATTATATTTCATATATGTAGACAATGCATTCTGATCATGCTCACCCCAATACCATCTCATGTCTCTTTCATTCCTGCTGATCCCCTTCCTCTGCTCACTAGTCTCCTCCTATTTTCATTACTTTAAAACCTTAGTGTGTGTGTGTGTGTGTGTGTGTGTGTGTGTGTGTGAAGGTCAGAGGACAACTTTCAGGAATTGGTTCTCTCCTTCCACCACTGGTTCTGGGGCTAGAACTCAGGCCATCAGGCATTCAGAGTAGACTCTTACCAGTTGGTATCCCCTTCCATCTTAATGTCTCAATATATCTTGGGACACTATGACTTTCCTTAGGACTGCCTACAAGTGAGGGATCAACCCTAGGAGCTTGGTCACTTTATCAAGTGGCCATATCACAGAAAATGTCTGTCCTTCCCCCTTGCAACCATTAGCTACCTGTAGTTCTTCAGAGAGGGGTGAGGTCCCTTGAGTATTTCTGCTGCTCTGCCCTGCTCCCTGCTGCAGGAGCATCTTAGACATTTCCAGAGAACCTCACATGGGCTCTAGACTGACCTAGCCACCCACCTCAGCTGTGGCCTTCTGCTCCTGTGCTGGCTTCTTCTGATTCCAGGGTCCAGAGCAGCAGTGTCTGTGGTGACCCCAAGTCTGTGCAAAGCATAGCCACTGCAAGGACTTACCACAGTTCCTGGATGCAGGGTGCCGGGTCCCGCTGCCTGTGTACTCCACTGCGGCTGCATGTTCTTTCCAGAATCAGCTATCTTTGTTAAGGAATCAGCTGTCTTTGTTAGTGCTCCCTGACCCCCACCCCCTTACCCGAGGTCTGCCCTGGACCCAGTGCGGCACTGGTTTCAGTGTGGTAGCTATGCTGGAGTCATGTGGGGATGTGCTCAGAACAGCTTCTGGCCTCAACCCCAGCTGGAGTAGCTCAGCCTCCACTCACTCCTTGACATGAGGCATTTAATGGGGAGTCTCAGGGTTGCACATGAATATTTTCTTGGTGAGGCTCTCCCAGATCTGTATGGATCCTTGGGTGACTTAGATTCTCACTCCAGGCCCTCATCTGTATCTAGAACTAGGCACACTTTCTGTGCAGTGAGTGGGCCATGTTTCATTTCTCTGCTGATGATTTTACTATTGACTGATTGATTGGCAGGATCTCATTGTTTCAGTTGACCTTGAACTAAATATGTAATGAGGATGACCTTGAGTTTTTGCTCCTCCCACCTCTTACCTCCTTAGTTCTGGGATCCCAGGCAGCGTGGGAAACCATACCCAGTTCATATGCCGTTGGGAATTGAACCACGAGCTTCATGTGTTCTAGGCAAGTGGTCTACCAACTGAGATACATCTCCAGAGTACTGTAGCTTTTCTTTCCGTTCTTTTTTCTTTCTTCTGTTTTTTTTTTTTTTTTTTTTTTTTTTTTTTTTTTTTTTT
>NW_022196906.1:52864090-52880830 GCF_008632895.1 Mastomys coucha | reverse complement strand
TTTTGTAGCCCTTTCCAAATATAAAAGCTAATACTAGCTTATGGATTGTCAAAAACGGGCCACAGTCTGGCTCATGGGCTGTAGCTGGCTGATGCCTGACCATGAGGATGATGTAAACCAGGTGGGACTGGAACCTCGAGGGAGGCCTCTGGAGAGATCACTACTAGGAAGGGAAAATGACAGTGACTGTGTAGATCCTGAAAGGAGTCAGGAGTGATTCTTTAGAGAACGGCTGAAGTGGGGTTTCCTGTGACAACAGTAGACAGAAAAGCTGGTAGCTGGGTCAGCTTAGAGATCCTTAGAGATCCAGCCATACATGCTTGCTTGTCTTAGGGCACATCACTGTTTAGTTTATTTGGTGCAGCTGTAAGAGAATTCCTGAGACAGACTCCTGTAAAGAACAGACATTTGGGCTGGAGAGATAGCTCAGCGGTTAAGAGCATTGACTGCTCTTCCAGAGATCCCGAGTGTGGTTGCTGGTAACCACATGATGGCTCACAACCATATCATAATGAAATCTGATGGCCTGTTCAGGTATGCAGGTGTACATGCAGATATACATTAAATAAATAAGGGCTAGAGAGATGGCTCAGTGGTTAAGAGCACCGACTGCTCTTCCAAAGGTCCTGAGTTCAAATCCCAGCAACCACATGGTGGTTCATGACCATCTGTAACGAGATCTGATGCCCTCTTCTGAAGTGTCTGAAGACAGCTACAATGTACTTACACATAATAAATAAATAAATCTTTAAAAAATAATAAATTAATAAAACTTAAAAACAAAAAACAAAACAAACAAACAAAAAAACCCAGACATTTACTGGCTTGTGCGTCTCAAGTTGGGAGTACCATATCCAGGTGGCTGGGAGAGCAGAGAAGGCACTTGCCACAAAAGAATGACGGTTGGTGTTTGGAACCCTTCTCTTAGAAGAAAGATTATCCTAGGTCAGTGAGGCCCTATCCATGGTTATTAGCCATCCTCAGGCTTCTTGGCTCCCCCTACTCCCTTCTGAGGCAAACCCACAGCCACAATGGCAGGGTTTGGTGGGGTGAGTGGAGCCGTGGCCACAGGAGCCTCAATGAGCATCATTTACCTTGATGGCGTACAGTGAGATTGGGAGCCCCTGTTCACACCGAAGAACAAGATGGTCTCATGTTTCTTTCTTCCTCTTCTAGGGCAGCCCCTGACATTCCCCCCTGAGGCTCTGTGGGTGACCGTGGGGCTCTCTGTCTGTCTTGTGGTACTGCTGGTGGCCCTGGCCTTCGTGTGCTGGAGAAAGATCAAGCAGAGCTGCGAGGAGGAGAGTGCAGGTGAGGGGAAGTGATTCCTGTGTGCATGTGTGTGTGTACACGCACGCGTGTGCATGTGTGTGTGGTGTGCATACATACCTGCAAGTTTGGGGGACATCGCTGTTTAGTTTATTGGTGCAGCTGTAAGAGAATCCCTGAGACAAACTCCTGTAAAGAACAGACATTTACTGCTTGTGCATCTCAAGCTGGGGGTACCATATCCAGACAGCTGGGAGAGCAGAGAAGGCACTTGCCACAGAAGAATGAAAATTGGAACCTTAGCACCTACATAGATGTCTAGTGGGCATAGCAGCTTGTCTGTAATTCCAGCTCTTAGAAGGAGGAGACAGAGCTTCCTCAGATCCAACGGATCAGCTAGACTAGCTGTATCAGTGAGCTCTGGATTCAACTGAGAGACCTGGTCTTAATGAATAACATGCAGAGTGATCAAAGGAAGACTCCTGACATTGGCCTTGGGGCCCTATGTACGTGTGCACCCACACAGATGTAAACAGCGTACACACATGCATGAGTAACACACACTCAGTCACATCCACAAAGTAAATAAGTCAGTACTGTGTCCAGGCACCTGCACCCGGGGAGGCCTTGCTGACCATTAGATGGTGGAAAGCCAGAGGGCAAAGGTCACAGCACCCATCCCATCCGTCAGGGCTTAATTACCCTTTAGAAGCATCGCCTCTTTAGGAAACAAAATTAGTTTAAAATTTAATTTTTTAATTTAAAGTTTTTGTGTATGGGTGTTTTGCTTGCATGCATGTCTAGAACTGGAGTCACAGGCAATTATTTGCTGCCATGTGGGTGCTGAGAACAGACCTTGTTCTCTGTAAGAGCAGGCAGTGCTCTTTAACCACTGAGCCATCTCTCCAGCCCAGAAGTCCCACTCCTCGATACTGTTTGACGGCAGCTAATTCCAGTGTGCATCTGGGAGGGAAACAGACGTTCAAACAATTGCTGTGCCTGTGACAGAATGAACAGGAGGGGTCTAGTCTTAGACCCTCAGGTTAACGTCCTGCATGAGTGGGTGTGAACCGGCCTGTCAGTGTGTCAGCATGGCAACTAGGTGTAAACAGGAATGTACTGTCATGAAGGTGGTGAGCGTGACAAGGAATGGGTGTGTCTGTGGAAACAAGCGTGAAAGTGAATGTATAAGTCTCGTGGGTGTGTCTGTGAGTAAGAACAGGTTTCCAGCCTTGTGAACATTTAGTTCGTGTGTCACTGGGAAGAGTGTGTGTGTGTGTGTCTTCCGTCTTCCTTGGAGTTCGGAGTGTGCAGAGCTTCATGGTGCCATCATCCTCTGGATGTGAGTGCTTATGAGTTGGTACTGGTGATTGTAGATGGGTGAGGGGATGTTGGTGGGTGCCACATGAGTAAACTGAGACATGAGAACAGACAGGTAGTAGAGGCTGGAAGGTGACTAGGTACGAGGAAAACGAGAGCAGAGTTTGTGGGTAGGTGACGCTTGGGTCATAGCTGGTTAAGTGGGCTGTGTGTGGCAAATAGAGGATGGGTGGGCACACTAAAGTGGGGAACAGAGGGACTGGGGAGATGACTCTGTCAGTCAGGTGGCCCCTGTGCAAGCACGAGGACTTGAGTTTGGATCCCCAGCACCCATGTAAAAGCCTGATGTGGCAGCTTGCTTCTGTAACACTGGGGTTTAGGGAGACAGAAAGGTCCCTGAGGTTCACAGCCAGCCATTCTAGCTGAATCAGTGAGCTCTGTGTTCAGTGAGAACCCTGTCTCAAAAAATAAGGTGGAGAGTCACTGAGGAAGACACCTGATGTCAACGTCTGACCTTCATATGCACGCATACATACATACATGCACACACACATAAAAAATAAAAGAAGTGGCCGGGCAGTGGTGGCACACACCTTTAATCCTAGCATTCGGGAGGCAGAGGCAGATGGATTTCTAAGTTCGAGGCCAGCCTGGTCTACAGAGTGAGTTCCAGGACAGCCAGGGCTATACAGAGAAACCCTGTCTCAAAAAAAAAAAAAAAAAAAACCTAAATAAACAAACAAACAAACAAACAAACAAATAAATAAATAAAATAAAAGAAGTGAGGTGCAGATGTGGTGATGTGGACTGGGTTGTGAGTGGGTTCAAAGCTGGGAAGTGTTGGGTTTCCCACTGCAGCCCTCCCATTGCATCCTAAGGTTAGGCTCTGGTCTGGTCTCAAGCTCCAACCTTGAACTTGAATTCAGACCAGAAGTCAAATCTGTTCAGGCATGGGAGTGTGGGGCTGAGAGGGCTGAGAAAGCTTGGTATTCCCCCTTTTAGGTGCTGAGGACCAGGATGGGGATGGAGAAGGATCCAAGACAGGTGAGTCTGGCCCTTTTAACTGGGGAAGCATCAGGGACAGGAGACAAGACTCCATGCTCTGAGGTTTGAAGCACCCTTGGATGGAGGCTCCCAACCCAGGATTGACTACCACTCAGGAGTCTCCTGCCTACCTTGGTCCATCCATCAGGACTGTACCAATTGAGGACTTCAGAGGGGGGGAGGAGGGCTTCAGGAGAGAGGAAGTCTTTTATAACCAAAGAGCCTTCAGCAAAGACCTGTGTCTCTTTGGTCTATTTTCCCTTGTGTAAAAAAATGGGTGTGAGAACAGGTCCTAGGTGTTTCTGCATTGGATTAAATGAGATAGTCTATACAGAAGACAGTACCATGCCTAGTGTCTAGTTAAGAGCTTATGATGGTGCCTGTTGCAATAAAATAGACAACCGTGGACAGCCCGGTTCTCCTTAGAGTCTGTGCAACACTGGCAAAGTGCTTTGCTCCTCTGTAAAATACCATCCTGGCCCTGTTCTAATGGCACCCTGTTCTGACACTCTCTCCAGAGCCTAGAGAAGCTGTTACTTTGCAAAGGGCCTTGGGCTGAGATCAGGTTTTAGGGTGAATGCTGAGGTCCTAGTGCCCCACAGCTGTAGGGCCAGGGGCGACCAGGCTGAGAAAGGCAAATTTGGACTGAGAAAAGCCACCTTGGACTGGTCCAGTTGACAACAGCTCCCTCCCCACCCCCACAGAAGGGAGAGGCAGGAGCCATGCCTGGGGACTGCTGTAAATCATGCCAATTAATTCTCCACCTGTTGGTGACTGTGTGGCCAGCATGGAGAGGGACCTGGGATCAGGCCTCATTTCTCACACTCAGAGGCAGATGTTGGGAGGGGGAAGGGAGGAAGAGGAGAGGAGAATGGGCTAGAGAGAGTCAGTCAGCCACGTGACCCTGGGCCTTGGGAGGCATCTGTAACCATGTCAGCCTCCCTGATCCTCATTTCACCTCATTTATGGCCTGGGCTCCGTGTGCTGCCACGTCTCCAGCTA
Organism: Mastomys coucha; assembly: GCF_008632895.1. NCBI lineage: Eukaryota > Metazoa > Chordata > Mammalia > Rodentia > Muridae > Mastomys > Mastomys coucha. The sequence continues at coordinate 52,876,195 of NW_022196906.1, read as the reverse complement.
GTTGGATGTGGATCTCTGTCCTCATTGTGTAGAAAAGGGAGCCCAAGATTCAGAGAGGAGAGACATGTGGGACTTATTCAGAGGGGCGGAGGTGGGACTTAGGAACTGAGGCTTGGGATGACTCTGGGCCCCCTCCCCTGGTACTTTGATGGTGCTGAGCTCTGCCTGTCCCTTCTGCATCCCCACCTTACTTCTCCCTCCATCTGCCTCCCTGGGATTCTTCTCTTATCACAAGCTCTGCCCTTTTTCCTCCCCAGCTCTGCGGCCTCTGAAACACTCTGAAAACAAAGAAGGTAAAGATGTTTTGCTTGAGATTGAGTGTGTATGTGTTTGTGTGTCTGTGTAGGAAGCAGGGCAGTGGGGCAGCCATCGTCACCCTTCTGCTGCTGACCTGTGCTTCCGCTCCAGAAGAGCTGCATTCGCTCACCCAACTGTCCTACACAGACTTACCCACACCAGGCATTTCTACCTCTCCTGTCTGATAGTCTTAAAGCTGCAGGTAGCCTAGGGCCTGGATTCTGTCCCCTGCAATATGAAACTCTCATCCCTGGGTCTAAGGGGTTGTTGTGGCTGCCTTGCCCCCTCCAGAGGCAAGGGATTAGAAGGAGGGCAGGGAACATCTTTCTAGGGCTTGGCCAAGAATAGCTCCTGTCACTTTAGATACATCCCATTGGGCAGAACCTAGTCACATGACCTGTTTTTCCAGGTGAGGCTAGAAATGTAGCTTTCATCTGGGCAGTCACATTTCTGGTGCATAGGAGGGGGCTAGTCAGTACATTGGTCCCTGTTACTCACGTGGGCAGGTTTATTAGGAAACAGGAAGTGAGTGGTCTCCTCACTCCCATTGGGAAGCAGTGAGCACAGAAGGATGGAGCCCTGCTGCTGAAAAATATCAGCTGGGTGTCTGAAGAGACTTGCTACACAGAGTAGCCCTATCGGTGAAGCAGTGGGCTTTCCTGCTCCCCAGGGAGGCATCCCAGCCATAGTCTGTGTCCAAGATGGATGACTGCAGAAGTAGGCTGTGACGGCTCCTTTCCTGAGGACAGACAGATCCCAAGGGAAGGGAGAAGAGCAGGGTCACAGGTGGCCTTCTAAACTGCTGGTGCAAGCTGGGGTGTGGAGCAGGTCCAGCCAGGGGTTGTCAGATTTGGATGTTCCTCATCAGGGAGGCAGTCAGAGGGAAAGGGTTTTCTGCAGCATGATCCTTCAGGTTATTAAGATGGAAGGGGGCGCCCTGCCAGAGGACGGAATTGGACCAGGCCTTGAAGGGTGAGTCAGATGGACCAAGAAGGCCATCCTGACTCCTGTGTACATTCTATGTCGCGGTGCAAGGAGACACACTCATTAGTGCTCCCTATCCTGCACACACGTAACAGCCACCAGGATAGTAGAGGTTAGGGTTCACACTCCTAGTTGGGCATGTGATGTCTGATGTACCACCAGGAGCAGAACGTCTAGCTTCTAATGCCTTTCCCCCCTTTTCCTTTCATCCCACCCTGAAATGCAGATGACGGACAAGAAATAGCTTGACTGGGAGCTGCTGCCCTTCCCAGGTGGGGGGCCCACCCTCTGGCAGTCTTGAGCTTCAGTGTGAGCCCTTCCCCCAGTGAATGGGTTCTGTTCCACAGATCTACCCGTTCGTCAAAGGATGTGGTTCATAGGCCACTCACAGCCTTATTTTTCCAACGGTCTTAATTCCCATCACCCTGCAGCCTCATTTCTCCAGTGACATGATACATGAACCATCCTGCGGCCTTATTTCTTACGGACACGACGGAAAGAGCACTCCACCTCAGTGTTCCTGCAGAGTCCTCCGGTGGCCTTGTGACACCGCATGAACCTTCTTCCTTCTGCCTTACTTCTAGTGGACACACACAAACCATCCCCATGTCCTTGCTCCTCCAAAGCCATGCAGACTGTTTACACAGTCTGTTATTATTCTCCAAGGGGCATTCTGTTCAGATGAACCCCTGCCTTATTTCTCTGAAGACAGCTTGGTTCTTTCTCCCGAGGCCCTGACATATCTTAGTTACCGATCCTCAACCTCTGTTCTGATCCCATCGCTTGGCAAGTCTTCATCCTGACTCCCTTGCCCTGATCTGGACCTGGCTTTGGTTGTCTCCCTCTCTAAGTGAGATGGGGTACACTCCCCATATACACACACACAGGCCACAGATACCTGCTGTTGTTCGTGCTGGATCACGTACACACTTGCCTTGCATGGGCTCCTCTGGCTGTCCCGGGCTGTGCCCATCTCCCCACAGGAAGCAGGTGCTGGTCTCCCTGGTTCTCAGGGCCCCTCAGGGAGTCAGCATTTAACCCTGTGCTTCCCCATGCTGGAAATCTTTGCTACCTTTTCTTTCTTAGTAAATTAAAGTCTGTTGAACAACCACGGGGTCCAATGGGACTTTCACAGAACCTCCAGCTAGAAAAGTAATGACACAACAGGAGTTTATTAATATTTTAAAGCATAGGCCTTTTGCTGGGCAGTCTCCCAAGTACTCTGTCCCGACTAATCCTGGCACTGTGTCCTGCCACATGGCCAGGTCTACCTCTCTGCTCCACTCTGAATCATCCATCCACCTCCATGTCTGCCGGCAAATCTCCCGTGATTCAATTCTTCTCCCAGAGTCCCTGTCTCTGTCCCGAAGTACCACCTTCAACTTCCTGCCCAACTATTGGCCATCAGCTCTTTATTAAAGCCGATCAGGAGTCATTCTAGATTGCCTTGGGCAGATGAAGAAGAAACAAATAGTTATAAAATATGAGGCCAGCAATGGGCCATAGAAATATCAACACCAGATCCTGCCAGCATTTAGCCCTCTGCTGGTACAAAATTAACAATTGAATATGCAGAGACATATCTTCACAGTGTATACCCCAATAACAGGCATGAGCTTTGTGCTGGGTATTAGGGTCCTGCTAGAAAATCAGAGACCTTACCTCCAACTGGGAAATGGCTTTGCTCCCAACTGTACCCATCGCTTCTGGATACCTCACCCCCAGCCCACACTATCCCTGACCTAGGGCCCAGGGTAGGGCCAGAAACCTGGAGAAAGCATAGCCCCTTGCCATACTTGGAGAACTGGGTATGTTCCAGAGTCTTTATAGATGTGGACTGGAAGGCAGGTGGCCACAGCCATGCAGACATGTGTCAGGGCAGAAGCCAATGCTATGCTGGGACCTCCTCTGCAGCTGGAGCCTGAAGAGGGCCTGAGGACAAGGAGGGCCTTCTTACCATGGTGCTATTCCGGAGCTGTGGTGTGTAGCTGGCTTGTCTCTGACAGCCCTGGCTTCTGGCAGGACTTCTGATGTCCTCCTGAAAGACTCTCTCCCACCCCAGTACTGGAGAACCTGAGGGTAATTTAAACATGGGACTCTGGCCAGCACCTGGAAGAGACAGGTGGATCTCTGACTTCGGAGCCAGCCTGGTCTACAGAGTGAGTTCCAGGATAACTGGGGCTACACGGATAAACCATCTCAAAGACTAAAAATAATAAACATGGGACTCTGTAAACTGGGTAAATTTTGGGAGAAATAAATGTCTTTTTCTTTCAATAGCTTCTTGCCTTGATGTCTGTGAAACTGGGGTGGCTTGGTGCTCAAAGGAAGGAATCTGTTCTGGGCATTTCTGCCCGGGGAAGGGTTGCCTAGCTCTCCATAGTCCAGTGGCTTCCTTAGGTTCCTTGCTGCAATTTCTCTCTTAGGAAAGTAAAGTTGGTTGACCAAAATCAGGTTCCTTTGCCAGTGGTTCCTCCCACTGATGTGCATGTCACTTGATTTCTTTCTTTTTTCTTGGATATTTGGATGTTTTATGTGTTTACATTTCAAATGTTATCCCCTTTCCCGGTTTCCCCTCTAGATCTCCCCCCCTCCTCTCTTCCCCTGCTACTTTGAGAATGTTCCCACCTACCCACTCTCACTTCACTAACCTGGCTTTCCCCTGCACTGGGGCATCCAGCCTTCACAGAACCAAGGGCTTTTCCTCCTATTGATGCCCAACAAGGCCATCCTCTGATACACATATGGCTGGAGCCATGGGTCCCTCCATGTGTACTTTTTGGTTGGTGGTTTAGTCCCTGGGAGCTCTGGGGGGGGAGGGTCTGGTTGGTTGATATTGATGTTCTTCGGATGGTTTGCAAACCCTTTCAGCTCCTTCAGTCCTTTCTCTAACTCCTTCATTGGGGACCCTGTGCTCAGTCCAATGGTTGGCTGCAAGCATCCACCTCTGTATTTGTCAGGCTCTGGCAGGTCCTCTCAGAAGACAGCCATATCAGGCTCCTTTCAGCATGCACTTCTTGGCATCCACAATAGTGTCTAGGTTTGGTGTCTGTATATGGGATAGATGCCCAGGTGGAACAGTCTCTGAATGGCCTTTCCTTCAGTTTCTGCTCCACACTTTGTCCCCATATTTCCTTTAGATAGGGGCCCTTCTGGGTTAAGAATTTGGAGATGAGTGGGTGGCCCCATCCCCCAACCAGGGGCCTTGCCTAACCTCTGGATATGATCCCTACAGGTTCTCCCTCCCCTCTGTTGGGCATTTCAGCTAATCTCATCTCCATTGGGTTCTGGGAGCCTTTTACTTTCCTGGCATCTGGGACTTGCTGGTGGCTACCCCAAATTCCTCACCCACCATTGCCACACACCTCTGTTCAAATTCCTGACCCTCTGTATTTCATCCCTGTTTCCACTCATACCTAATCCTGCCCCCCTTTCTCCCTCTCCCCCTCCTCTCTTCCTCCCAAGTCCCTCCCACTCTCTACCTCCTGTGAGTATTTTGTTCACCTTTCAAAGAAGGACTGAAGCATCCACATTTTGGTCTTCCTTCTTCTTGAGCTTCATATGGTCTGTGAATTGTATCTTGGGTATTCTGAGCTTTTGGGCTAATGTCACTTATCAGTGAGTGCATATCATGTGTGTTCTTTTGTGACTGGGTTACCTCACTCAGGATGACATTTTCTAGTTCCACCCATTTTTGTCTCCAAGTCTAGCCTGGTTTAGGGCTTCTGTTAATGTCCCTATTTCAGGATGAGAATGTATTAGGATTTTTATTGCTGTGATAAAACACTATGACCAAATCAACTTGGGGAGGAAAGGGTTTACTCTCAGCTTCCATATCCCGAGCGTAGTCCTTCAGGAAGTGAGATCAGTGCGAGACCCTGGAGACATGAACTGGAGCAGAGGTCATAGAGACATGCTGCTTATAGGTTTACTCTTGGCTTGCTCAGCCTGCTTTCTTGTACAACTCAGGACCACTTGTCCAGGGATGGTACCGCCCACAGTAGACTGGGCACTCCCACATCAACAACTCATCAAGAAAATGTCTCACAGGCTTGTCTACAGCTCCATCTTACAGGGGCACTTTCTCAACTGTTCCCCTTCTCAAGCTTCTGTCAAGGTGAGGAAAAAACAACAACAATAAACAACAAAAGAACCCACCGGGTGGTGGTGGCGCACGCCTTTAATCCCAGCACTTGGGAGGCAGAGGCAGGTGGATTTCTGAGTTCGAGGCCAGCCTGGTCTACAAAGTGAGTTCCAGGACAGCCAGGGCTACTCAGAGAAACCCTGTCTCAAAAAACAAAAAACAAAACAAAACAAAAAAAAACAACAAACAACAAAAGAACCCAAACAAGTAGAAAAGCAAGATGAAGCAGATAATAGAGGAATGAGTGTACTCGCTATTCCTGTCTGACCCAGGGGAATCTGGAATCGGCCCAGGGTCTGGCTCTGCTCTGTGATCTTGAGCAAGGTATTGACCTTTGGGTGTCACTTCAGATGACCTTCCTCTAGGATATCTGAGAGATAATGCGCTTGGTGGTTTGTAGAGAACCAGATTCAGGGATGGGGGAGCCTGCAGCATGTCCTGCATCCTTTTTCCTTGGGGCATAGCTTCAGAACTAGCCTTAGTCAGACTATAGCAAGCCTTGAACAGGAAGCTGAGCTGTGGTAGGGCTCTGGCTACTCATCCCACCTCATCCCTCAGAACACTGATGATTTCTATACTGAATAGTGGTACAGAATCCTGTGTGAGAAGCATGTGGCATTCTTTACAACGTGGATGGTTTGAGGCTGGGGATGTAGCTCACTTGGCAGAGTGCTTCTTGCCTAACGTGAACAAAACTGTGGGTTTGAACCTTAGTCCTGCATAAATGGAACATGACCGTGTACATTTCTATTCTTAGCACTCAGGAGTTGGAGGCAGGAAGACCAGAGTTCAAGGTCATTTGGTCTATGTACTGAGTTTGAGACCAGCCGGGGCTACATGAGATCCTGTCTCAAAACAACCAAAACGGAAGGGTTTGATGATTCCAGTAACAGAAAGCTTTTCTTTTCTTTGTTTTTGTTTTTGTTTTTGTTTTTCAAGACAGGGATTTTCTGTGTAGCCCTAGCTGTCCTGGAACTCATTCTGTAGACCAGGCTGGCCTTGAACTCGGAAATTCACCTGCCTCTGCCTCCCAAGTGCTGGAATTAAAAGCGTGCACCACCACCACCCAGGGAAAGATTTCCTTTGCTTGATGTCTTACATTTGGTGCACTGGGTGGATTTTGGAATTCAAAACCTCTGTCTCCCTCCCCCACAGTCAGTGCCCTGTGCACTTTGTTCCCCTTTGTAGACCTCAGTCCCCACCAAGGATTGGACAGCTTCAAAGGTTTGTTGTGAGAATCAAACAAGATTTATAGGGAAAACCGGCTGGGGGGTGGGAGGGACCAGTGAGGCCAAGGCTTCCCGCCCTGCAGTCAATGCAACACTGTTGCTATGTCGATGATTCTGTAGAATGTGCAGTGACCTAGGCCAGCAGTCTGCACCTGTTTTCCCATCTGTAGAAGAGAGACACCTGGTGTCTTGTCTTCTAGTCAGGTTGAAGTGAGGATCAGACAGGACAACATCCAGTGCTTGAGAAGAGACCCAGCAGGTGTAGGACTGGCCTGGAAGCTGAAGGGTGAGGAAAGTGGCCTCCATGTCCCCTGATGACAAGTGCCTTAGAGAGCAGTATTTTTAGCTGCCCTTCCTGGGCAAAGCTCCAATTCCTGCATTTTAATGGAGAAATAATTCTCACAGTGCGACAAGCTGTAGCCTGCAGGTGTCACATTCATATTGAAGAGAGGACAGAGCAAGGGTTCATTTGCCTGGTTGGAGGTGTGACCGGAATTCGCCCCTACCACCATTTGTAACCTGGCCTGTGAAGACCAATTAGTGGATCTGGCCACTCAGTCATTCATGGGGAGGGAACGAAAGGGTAGGGATGGTATGGCCAGAGTTCTGAGTCTCCCTGCTTCTCCTAATGACTTGTTACAGATGGTTCTGCCTGCATGTAGAGTTGAATGATGGGTTGGGAGGGGGTGGGGTGTGGGGGATGGTTACCTGCAGCACCTGGCCTTGTTCAGTTCCAGGATGTGGATACTGAATAGGAAGCCTATACCTGTGAGCCAATTTGGAAATTCTGGATGTTTCCAAAATGAGCAATTTCTAAAGCTCCTGTTGGAAAGCCTGTCATTTGGGTTTTTTGTTTGCTTGTTTGTTTGTTTGTTTGTTAAATGTGTGCTTGTGTATGCGTGTTCACATTTCTGGGATTCACCTGTGGAGACCTGAGAGGTTGACATTTATTTACTGTCTTCCTCCATCACCCTCTACCTTAGATTCTGAGGCAGGATCACACTTGAGAAGAGACTCAGCTCACTGTTTTAGCTAGTTCTTTGAGGATGTTTGCCCCAGGGAGTTTCTAGAGCAAGCCCCCCTTGCACGAGAGTTCTGGGGATCTGAATTTTGGTCTTTACTCTTGCGTGGTACTCTACCCATTGAGCCCTGGGGTACCTCATAAGAGGAGCACTGGAAGGCACAGATGCAAATGCAGAGAGGTAGAGTTGGTCTGTCCTTCCAGTGTTCCTGTCCACTCAAAGGGTTTGCTTTTCTTCCAGACTCTTCTCCAGGTGGCGTAGTTATAAGATGACATATGTCTGAGATCAGTACTTTGCGATGTTTCCTGACTTTCTTCCTTCGCTATGAACACATCTAGCGTTTAAATTTTGCTGCTTTTTGGTGTTTGGGCTCATGAATTTTTACACAAGTGTCACTGTTACTTTGATCAAGATCTAGAACAGTGATGGAATCCCACAACGTTCCCTTATGTCCTTCCCCAGGCAACAGCCCCGCCCAGGGTACCATCTGGCTGCTTTCTAGGTGAATTAGCTCTGCTTCTTGAACCCGGTAGCTACATACTACGGTGATACTATTTTGTATCTAGCTTCTAGCAAAGACTTCTTTCATTCTTTGTAAGTGGAGTGGTAACACTTCATAGTGCCTGTTCTAGAGCTGCCTTGTCAGTTCCTGTACTTTGGACGTGACTAATACAGGTTTCCACACTATGAGGTTCTACAAGTGGGATTTCTAAGCATATTTTATTTTATTTTATTTTATTTTATTTTATTTTATTTTATTTGGGTTGGGGCGGGAGGCAGAACAATTTGTATTCCAGACTGGGCCTCAAGTTCATTATATAGCCAAGGATGACATCATACTTCTGATCTTGCCTCTACATCCCAAGCGCTGGCACTGCAGTATCCAGTCTGTGCAGTGCTGGGAACGGAACCCAGGGCTCCATGCATGCTACGTGAATGGTCTATCAGCTGAGCTACATCCCTAGCTCTCTGAGTTCACTTGAAATGCTGCTGGAGTTGGCAGCTCTTTGAGCTGCCTTTTCAGCTGGGTCCACACAAGAGGGTCACTAGCAAAACAGATTCTAGAAAGTGCAAGGACAGTGTTGAGAATCCATGCTCTATCTGGGCTCTCTAAGGGATAGATTCCCAGTTGCACAGTGGCTAGGACTTGTAGCCATTCCTTTCTCGTCTCTCTAGACTCTTCAGCATTTCCTTGGGAGCTGTGTGCATTTCTGGGAGACTCTTGATCCTGGACAGATATATCTACCGACCCACTGGATATGTGGATGCAGGTCTGTGGATGCATGCCAGGCTGAGCGCTGGGTGCAGAACCCTTGACTATGATTGATGGGAAGACTCATCAGCATCTTGAATTCAGGTGCCTTGGGGCAAGGACACTGCCTGCACTGAATCCCAGGGTGTTCATAACCTACCATTTGGTTCTACCAAGTTTGGGTTATTATGATGATATTTTATTACTAATGAGGCAGGGCTATTTGGGAGCCAGGCAAAAATCTGGGTCTCATGGGGTACACAAATTCCAACCCTGAGATTGAAAGTCGGTGACCTTTGCCTCCCTACCTTTTTCTAGCATCTGTGTTGCAAAATATCGCACCCCCAGCTTCCTTTAGCTAACATGATCTCTGGTCCTCCTCTGAACATGTTTCATTATTGTTCTTTCCAGATTGAGATCCTGGCTGAGATCATACTGCGTCCACTCATAATAGATTAACCTCCTTGATCCTGCACACTCTGCTCCCAGTGACAAAGCTCTAGGCTCCATTTGGTCCAGTAGACTCTGGCTGCACGTTAAATTCACTTAGGGAGGTTTTAATAATGCTGGTGTTCAGGCTCCCTCCCCAGAAGTTCTGATGCAATTGGTTGAGGTCATTGCTGAATATTTGATGCATGTTCTCCAGGGGCTCTAACCAAACTTGGCAAGTTAATGCAAAACAGAATTCTGAGAGAGAGAGAGAGAGAGAGAGAGAGAGAGAGAGACAGAGACAGAGACAGAGACAGAGACAGAGAGACAGACAGAGACAGAGAGACAGAGAGAGAGACCCTCCTCTGCCCCCCAGCACAGAACTTTGAGGCAGACACTAAAGCAAGGGGCTATTCTGTCCTCACTGTAGGTGACCAAAGGATTCTTGTTTCTTAGCTGCCAGCTCAGAAAACTGAACTAAGGAGCGGGGGCAATGGTGGCGCACCTTTAATCCTAGCACTTGGGAGGCAGAGGCAGACGAATTTCTGAGTTTGAGGCCAGCCTGGTCTACAGAGTGAGTTCCAGGACAGTCAGGACTACACAGAGAAACCCTGTCTCAAAAAAACCAAGAAGAAGAAGAAAGAAAGAAAGAAAGAAAGAAAGAAAGAAAGAAAGAAAGAAAGAAAGAAAGAGAGGGAAGAAGGGAGGGAAGGAGGGAAGGAGGGAGGAAGGAAGGAAGGAAGAAAGGAAGAAAAAGAAACCTGAGCTAAGGAAGGCCAGAGGAAGTAGTCAGATGTGTTGTAGGACCCAGAGGTTAGTAGAAACCCCCACTCCTGTCATCAGTTAGATCATGCATCAGACCCTAGAGAGAAGAGAGTCCTGGTGCTACATATGACGGCCAAGTCTCTTCAGCTTTCTGATAGCAAATAGGGGTCTCCTTCCCACTTCCACCTTTTCCCTCTGTGTCTCTCTCCGGTTACCTGCCCCTCCCCTCAAACCCAGGCCTCCAGATGTGCACACTCACATGGCTCCCTCCTTTCAACCCTGTGTGCTTGGTGTGGAGAGGAACAATTTGTCTCCTTCCTGAAAGCAGCCGTCAGCCCTGGAGCCTGTGCCAGAGTAGGAGGGAAATAACCTTTTCTCTCTTCCTGTCCCTTTCCTCAGATGGGTCCTGACTACATTACAGATCCACACTAGCCAGAGTGACTGAACTTAGCATCTCTTTTTTTCCCCTTGGCTCTCACCCCTGCAGTTGGCCTCCACCCTTACAACTACATCCTGCTAGTTCCTCCTCAGGCTCCAGACTTGGCTCCAAGGCCATGGTTCAAGGTCAGCATGCTCCCAGGTCCAGGTGTGTGGCCTATTTCCATCTGATCCTCCATGAAAGTCCCTGTACTGTGCCGCTCCTAATGTTGGAAGATAAGGAGGAAGGGCCAATGTGTTTGCAAAGCTTTATTTGGTAAGATAATGCAGTAGCATTGCTGCTAATGATATAGTTCCCTCGTGTGTGTGTGTGTGTGTGTGTGTGTGTGTGTGTGTGTGTGTGTGTATGTGTCCTTGTGTGCATTTAAGTATGTTTAGTCATCTTTGCACATGTGGCAGAAGGTGGTTTCAGGTCGTAGGCCCCAGGCTCTGAGACAAAGGACAGGAAGAGAGAGAGCTATTTCCCTCATAGTTCCCACCTTATTTTTTGAGGCAAGATCTCTCGCTGAACCTCTTTTGGACTAGACTGCAAGCTCCTAGGATCTACCCATCTCTGCCTCTCCCAGAACTATGGTTATCGGCATGCTTTGCCATGTCCAACTTTTTGTGTGGGTTCTGGGGAGCTGAACTTAGGTCCTCCTACTTGTACAGCAAGCACTTTACCCATTGAACCATCTTTCCAGTTCAGTGGATGCATTATTTCTTGGTCCCCTGGCACGTATGTCTATGTGCCACTTTTGTTCCCAAGGCCCACACAATCCAGATGAGAGATGCTGCAGGGGACTCAGACTCCTCTGAATTCAGCCCTGTGTAAGAGCAGCCAGTGCTCTTAACGACCGACCGATCCCTCTCCCCAGTCCCATGTTCCTATGGTTTCTGCAACAGCATCCTTGTCACTGCTAATGATGTTGGCCAGGTTTTAGGGTGGCTCTCCTTTAGGAGACTAGACTCAGGACTTTTGTGACCCGGAAGGCATGGCCAGAGTGCTGATTCCCTTGGTGTCTGTCTTCTGTTCTCCTGAGTGTCCTGTGGGCTGTGTCCAGGAAGATCTGGGTCAGCCCTGCAGGAGAGTGCTAGTGGCCTGGGTTGAGCACTTTGGGCATTGGAGGAACATACAGAGACAGTATTCCATTTCATCTGGGGAACAATACCGAGGGTCATGTAGGACAAGAGGACAGGGTGGCTGGGGCAGCCTAACTCATATTCACAGTCTCTTATTCACAGAACTGTGTCTCCCTGCATCCATCCAGGCTCTCCTGCCTCTAGCACCTTCCCTCTCTCCTCTGTCTTTTTTTTTTTTAACACTATACTCTCTTCCCATCCTCTCCACCCCACTTCTGCACTTACTGTTTCCCAGCCACACAAAGGGCTGGCTATTGTTTTCCCAGAGATACGCTGCTTCCCCAGCAGCTGGTCTAGACTGTACACCCCCACCACCCCCAGTTCTACCATTCTTTGGATAGACCCAGACCATATTAATTCAGTTTTCTGAACTGATTGACTGTGGCTGGAGTTTACTCCTGCAATCTCCATGAAAATAAAAAA
>NW_022196906.1:52836769-52864050 GCF_008632895.1 Mastomys coucha | reverse complement strand
AAAAAAAAAAAAAAAAAAAAAGGAATTTCCCAGCAAGTGAATAATGCAAATGAGACTAGGCCCTTAACCTATTTAAAGGAGTAAGCTACTTGAGAAATCTTTTGGAAGCCCCTTATTTACCCAGGAGCAATTGATATGGTAATTGCAAGTAATTCTTTTTTTTTTTTTTTTTAATTATTATCATTTACTAGAGAAGTCTCCAGAAGGCTGATGGCCTCCTCCCACATCCTTTGATGGGATCAGCTACCTGTGCTATTCCTGTGGGAGCTGAGTACCAAATGTTCTGTGTCCTTGTAGGCTGCAGCTGAGAAATGGGGTCAGCAGCACCCCTCTTCCCAGATGACTGAAATGGGCAGAGCCTTCCTGGGGCCACATGACCTGCATATCATAGTATAAAGGGACAAATCTGCCCCGAGAGTGTCAGGCAATGCCAGGACAAAAAGGTGAGGTCTTCCAGAACGTGATAAAGGGAACACGCTTGGTCATATAGTGGGGGTTGCACAGTGGCAGGATGGAGCCCAGTGCTTGCTCACCCAAAGTCAGAGGTCTGAGCACCTGGCAGCCATGCCCTCAGAGAGCCAGCACCACGGATCAATGACATTTTGTGACCTGCGGATCGATTCTACACTCTGAGTTTAATTGCTTTGTTGGCTCTGCCATGGGGAGGAGAAAGCTTTCTTGAGGCAAGAAGCAGCGTGGAAGATGGCCTCTGGGCTCCCATCCCTGTCATTCCTCTCTCTCCAGGCCCCAGGCAGAAGCTTCCCTGCCTGTGTGTGGAATGAGGCAGGCTGCAGACTGAGGGCCTTCTAAGGATGGCGCTCTGGTAGTTGAGGCTACTACTCAGTTGCTCCTGGTTCGTGTGGTGGGGATTGGAGAGGGGCGTGCACTGGGCAGGGAGTGTGAGAGAAAAGGCAAAGGACCACATGAAAACTCTGGGAACACCAGCCTGCTGTGGAAGGACTGCCCTGTCTCTTCTCTACCATTATGGACACTAGAGACAAGACTGAGAAAAGGACCCAGGAGGGACCTGCCCCAGCTCAATGCTGTGTCCCCAAGACTCTACTCTGTTCCTAAAGAACAGGAGTGGAGGTATCTGAGCTGCCAATGCCCCTGTAAATCAGCTTTCTTTTTTTCTATATTCTATTCCCCAAGGCTAGCTCCTCCAAGGGAGTAAACATGTCATTGGTGGCAGCAACAGTTGAAATCCCATCAGCCATCTCTCCCCCCAGCCTCACCAACCTCTTCTCCGCTCCTGTGGTTTTCTTAATAAACACCTCTGAAATATTTATGAAGGCAACTTCAATGAAGTAACACAACATCGCTTTAAAATTATTTTCTTCTAATAGGTGGTTTGAGTCTGGACTCCCTCCCACTGCCCAGCTCTAGAAGGTGGCCCCATTGCTTGAAGCCCTGTGTGGTAGGCAGGCGCTCAGGCCTCTCCATTACCAAACCTGGCAGTGTGGATAGGAGTCCAGGCCTGGAGTGTGACAGCTATGAGTGGAGAACTAGACTTTGGAGCAAATGGTAGAGGGGGTGGGGAGACAAGTCAGGCTTCTGGGAAAACTGAAGGTTGTATTTTAGAACCAAGAACAGCAGGTCTGGGATATGGTCCTTAGGGAGTGAGATAAACCGGTATCCATAGCTTTGGTGGCTGGGACTGGAGGACTGGATTCTACAAGGAAGTGGTGGGGGCTGTGGCTTGATGGAGAGGGCTTTGGGTGGGTTTTTAACCCTGAAGAGTTGGTGGCTGGGTTTAGCTACCTTCAGTAGCCTTGGCTAGAAGGGTCCTATGTGTGGGTTGTGGTGTTGGCTGGAATCTGCACATTGTCACAGATTTGTCTCTGACCAGTGCAGTTCCTTGGGACCCTCTTTCTTGCATAACTCTGGAGTTTTGCTCTCAGATCCATTTAGGATGGTATCTCACCCAATCTCCAGGGACAGGTGGAAACATCAAAGTCCCCCGCCTCTCCCCAGCCAAAGGGAAACCTCATCCCGGATCCATGCATCCGGCATGTAGACCAAAGGAAGGCCCTGTGAAGAAGCTGTAAAGGACAGTTCCACCCTCGACCTGCCAGTCGGCAGGAAAGTCCCTCTAACAAGAGCTGTTCTCATCCCTGTCCGTCGCCTGGAGCCCAGAGCTGCTCTAATTATGTGTCAGGCTGGAATCTGACAGGAAGCATTTTAATTATTAATTTGAAGTGTACTGAGCATGAGGGAGGAGGGGGGCTGGTTCTCCAAGCTCATGCTCAGGCCTGTCTGCTGGGACCTTGTTACTGACACCTCACACCTCCCATCTTCCCTCCCCAGCTGGAGTCCCTTGCCTGCCGGGACCCTGGATTCTATCTTCCATCTCTTTGACCTTCCTCAACCTTCCTCATCTCTCGCTGTGTACCACTCTTTTTTCACTTCTCTATGCTTATGGGCACAGATCCCCCTGTTCCCATTAGATGGATAGAGAGGCCTGCAGAGGGCAGAAGTTGGTCTGATGTCAGTGTACATGAGCAGGACCTTCAGGCTTTCTGATCTGGGGTTTTCCTTCATCGCTTGCCTGTCAGAAGGGGTGGCCTTTGAGAGGTGTGGCTTTGCCTATTGGATGCCATCTGTTTATCCATTTTATCTAAAACGACAAAGTGTCTTCTGTTTGCTACATACATCTGACACCTCTGTGAGTGTTCATATATATGTGTGTATATGGCCATGTGTTCATGTGTGTGTGTGGGTGGGGGTGAACATGTCTGTGTATTTTCCATGTATGTGTGTTTGTGTATTTGTGTGTGTCTGTGAGTCTGTGTGTGTGTGTACATGTGTCCATGTCTGTGTGTGTCTGTGGGTGAACATGTCTGTGTGTGTGTGTCTGTGAGTCTGTGTGTGTGTTGGCATGTGTCCATGTCTGTGTGTGTCTGTGGGTGAACATGTCTGTGTGTGTGTATCTGCATGTGTGTCTGTGAGTCTGTGTGTGTCCATGTGTGGGGATGGGTTGAGGGGAGGCTGTCATTCCTCGGTGCTGCCCACTTTTTCTGAAACAGTGTCTCTCAGTAGCCTGGGGCTCACCGAGAAGAATATCCTCCTGTTTCAGCTTTCTTAGCACTGTGGGTTCTGGGGACCTAACTCAAGTCCTCATGCCTTCAAGACCAACATTTCACCTACTGAACCTTCTCCTCAACTCCATCCAATATGCTGAAGGAGCAGTTTCTCTGGGTATGTCGTTCTGTGTTCTGGGGTCACACACTTCGCTTGTTTCAGTTGATGTACACTCAAGGCATGCTGTGATACGAGGGAGCAAGGACATCTTCTTATCAGTTTCTTTTCCTGGTCTCAATCACAAAAATGCTTATCCTGGGACTGGGGAGACAGCTCTTTTGGTAACGTGCTCACCTTCCAAGTATTGGGACCTGAGTTCAATCTCCACATACAAACATGGGGCATAGTGGCTTAGAGTTGTAATCCCAGTGCTGGCTGGGAAAGCAGACAGGTGGATCCCTGGGGCTCTCTGACTAGCCAGACTACTTTAATTGGTGATCTCCAGGCCACCAAGTGACCCTGTTTCAATGGAAGTAGGAAGTGTTTCTGAAGATGACACCTGAGGTCGTCCTCTAGCCTTCAGAACCCATGTACACACACATGCACATGGACAAGCATTAAAGAGGAAAGCTCACCTGCTGATTGGTTGTTTATAGATGTAACCTCTGACAATCTTCTACCAGGTCCTGTTTCTTCTGTCACATGCTGTTTCTGCATTTTGGGTACAAGCCTAGGGGCTGAAGGGCACATGATTTGGCTTATGTCCAACCTTGTGGGTACTGAGGTTGAGATGTCTTTCCTAGACCAGGCTAATTTCCTGCTTCTGCTACACCAAGAGCTTCATACTCAGCCAAGGATAACGACAAGCCAATAGCCTCTCCTATCTAATTTCTCCATTCAGCCTTCATTTATGTCAGGTTCTGTACTGTTGTGGAGGAGAAGCCATGAACCAGTAGATGATCTACATATTTATGCTCATTTGATTAAGGAAGATCTGTGGGCCCTGGCCGTTGGAACAAAGAACTTTGGAAAAATTAAGGAACTTTCTGGGCATGGCGATATTTGAGTTGCGTGTTGAAAGTCACTTGAAATGCCAGTCATAGTTGGGTGGAGTGAATAGAAGCCACTGAATTTCAAATAGAAAGGTCTCTAATATGTAGGATATTAGATGATTTAGATGAGAATAAATACCATGGTTGGTAGAGTGTTTGTCTACCACACACAAGATCTGTGTCCAATGCCTAACATAGACTAAGCTGGCACGATGGCTTGGCACTTGGCAGGCAAAGGCAGAGGGATCGGAAGCTTATGGTGGCTCTCGGCTATATTCGAGATCTGAGGCCAGCCTAGGCTACATGAGACCTTGCTCCCCAAAAAGGAGGAGGAAAAGAAGGAGGAGGAGGAACAAGGAAGGGAAAAGAAGATTGTTAGCTCTAAAGGAACTTGAGGTTGGGTCTCCAGCAACACTCTCTGGAGCACAGAATATCACAGAATGGACCAGTTAGAAGACTGCTACCTTGGTGATGTAGTAGATTGAATAGTAGTCCCCAAAGATCTCCATGTTGGAAATCCTAGAACCTGTGAAGCTACTTCATAGGGCCAAAGGAATTCAAGCATGTCCAATCAGAGATAAAAACCATCCATGTCCCAAGATAGCTGTGAATGGGGGCAGCTATCTCAAATTACTTGAAATATTACGAGATATTTTTGCAGTAGTTTTCATAAGTCACCTATGCGGTCCTTGAAAGCAAACTTCACGGGTGACAATGTTGTGTGATGTCAGAAGGTTAAAAATGTCTGCCTGGGGCTGGAGAGACACTTAAGAGCACTGACTGCTCTTCCAGAGGTGCTGAGTTCAAATCCCAGCAACCACATGGTGGCTCACAACCACAGCAATGGGATCTGATGCCCTCTTCTGGTGTGTCTGAGGACAGTGACAGTGTACTCACATACATAAAATAAATAAAATCTTTATTTAAAAGAAAGAAAGAAGAAAGGAAGGAAGAAAGAAAATGCCTGTCTGGTAGATGAGAAATCTTAAGACATTGCCCAGGTTATCAGATGTGGTCCCAATGTTATCATAGGTATTCCTAGAAGGAGGCAGGAAAATAGAGTGAAAGGGAAATAGTGGGGCTGGGCTGGGCAGTGGTGGCGCACGCCTTTGATCCCAGCACTTGGGAGGCAGAGGCAGGGGGATTTCTGAATTTGAGGCCAGCCTGGTCTACAGAGTGAGTTCCAGGACAGCCAGGGCTATACAGAGAAACCCTGTCTTGAAAAAAAAAAAGTGGGTCTGGGCTGAAGATGGAAACAAAAACTGTTAGCTAAGGTGTAAACATGGATTCCCCATGCCCCACACACACTTGAGCTTCTAGAAGGAGCACACCTCTGCTCAGACCTCAACACTAGCCCAGCAGAACTGTCCTGAACTTCTGGTCTGCAGAGCTGTAAAGGTGATGGCAGTAGCCAAAAGAATGTGGGTTATGTGAGAAAAATCACTAGAACCACTGAATTTAAGAACATGCTTCCAGGGTGGGGATGTAGTTCAGTTGGTAGAGTGCCTGATGTGTGTGAAGCTCTGGGGTCAGTCCCCCAACACCTTATCAAACCAGGCATGGTGGCACTTGCTATCCCAGCACTCCAGAGGCAGAAGCAGAAGGCTTCCAATCAGGGATGGTAGCACCCACCTTGATTCATTCCTAGCGCTGGGGACGCAGCAGACAAAAAGATCTTTAGCCTGATCAAAGCACCAGAGATCCATTGCTCCTGCTTCCCCACACCCAGACTTTTGAAGAATCAACAGAAACACTGCTTCATTTCTGTGGTCAGGTTTGCTGCTTGAAAATAGCCCAAAGCAGCCATGGTCGGTCTCCAGTGCTAACTTCCAAACTTCAATATGTATCTGGTTGCTGGAACCCAATTCACACACAGAACATTGGCTGCCTGTTTAGCTTTCCAGCCACTGTCTGGCCATCTAGGGGCTTATGTGAAGATCTTGCGGCAGTTTAGCCACAGATGAGCAAACCCCCAGGGCTAAACTATTGTCCCAAAGTCCCTTAGCAAGAGAGTTATGGGGACACACTTAGAATCCAGTTTTGGTTCCTTTTCTAGTTTCAGCTTCTATCACATGTCAAAGCAGAGGGTCAGGGGCAGTCCCACCAGAGCAACTGGTCACTCTGAGAGCAGTCGGCAGCTCAGAGGCTGTTCACAAAAGGCTACGTGTGGAGGTAGCAAGAGATGGTGGTGAACCAACAGAGACCAGGTTAGCAAAGGTAATAGTGATCCACAAGGTTCTGGATAAAGGCCACACGGGGTCATTGGAAAGTCTTTCTTTCATTCTTTTCTTCCGTAGGATCTTTTTTGAAGGGAGGGGAGAAACAAACTGTTTTGTATTTTGCATGTGAAGAATGGTTTAAAATAAAAATTGAAGAGCTGAGTCTGATAGAAAATTGAGGCTTGACCGTGGTCATACACTATGACTGTCATGTGGTGAGCCCTGAGTCTGATCACACTCTGGCCCTGACTCTGGTCACACACTGACCCTTGATCCTGTTCACAGGCTGACCCCCACTCCTCATCTCAGTCTGACCCTGATGTAGATATACACCGGGTTCTGATCCTATGTTATACACTAAGTCCCACCCCCATCAAACTGTAAGCTTGGACTTCCCATACCCGTGTCCTGACTGTGTCCCACACTGAGCCTGGCTTTTGCCCTAGACTGAATCTCACCCTCAGCCTGATCCTGAGCACTCTGGCTATAAACAGGTCTTTCCTGGAACTGAACTCTTGCAACTATCCTGGAAGGCCCCTGATGACCTCCTAATGATGGGGGCTGTCAGGCAAAAGAAAGATTCATGTGGCACAGCCTCTGCTATTGCTGTGTCTGCAGCCCAGAGCTCATGTCTTTAAACAGTTTAAACAGTGTCAGCTTCTAGGAGGTGAAGGATGACTGGACAGTGCTTGCTTAGCATTTGATAAATGGAGGTGGAATTGAGGTAGTAGGAGGAGCATTGGGTGAGAAGGGAGAAGAAATGAAGGTGAGTTTCTAGAATATTCCACTTCCCTTTCCACCAGGGTGGGGGCCCTGGAGCATCTCCAAAACAGGTGGGAAGGATGTACTTGCAGCTCGGGTGGGATGCACTCTGGCCTTCTGCCTGAAGGGCCTCCAGGAGAACTCGTGTTCTAGGACCTCAGCCCCAAGCCAGTGGGGTCTTAGTGAGGGCAGGGCCTGCTAAGCAGGGCAAACTAAGCCTGTCAAGCACTGGCATCTACAGGCCAGGCCCTTGGAAGCATGGCGGAGGCAGCAGGATTCTTCCTGTCAGAGGAAGCTGAAGGTAAAGTTAGACTAGAAAATATCCTATTTAGTGGCTGGCAGGTGCTATGTTCATCAAGCTGGGGCAGCAAAAGTGTTTGGAGTTGTAGGTGCTTGAGATATCCCCAGCTTTCTTGGTCCATCACTCCTGTTTTCCCTTCCAGCTTGGCTCACTTGAACAATGACTGCTCACCCCTGTGCAGATTCCTGTCTATCACCAATCTAGTAGGTTTCTGTCCATTTCCTAAAAACCTCAGGGATAAGAAACAATTCCACACCAATACAGGTGTGATCACCTACAGGAAGATGAATCCTGTCTAATGGACAACTAGTTATAGTCCCTGAAGTCCATTGTGAGCACATCTCAGCTATCCTGGGAGACTCTGCTCCAGTCTTACCTTCCTTCACTCTACGGGGTGACTCTCTTCCTCTGGGCTTAGTTCACTGACCTGACAGCAGACACAGGAATGGGCCCTGAGCTCAGGACATTTCCTAGGGCCAATGTGGTAGGGAAGACTCAAGTCCTTGAGCTGAAAGTCTCTTCAAGAGTCTTTGCAAATAACTTGTCATTGAGCCTCCACACTAGGACTGTTGGTAGATCTTGTGACATTAAGAAATCAAAGCTCAAAGAGGTTAAGTAACCCGTGCCAGGGCCCAGAGCTAGTAGAAGTTGGATTCTCAGTTCAGACTCAGGTCTCTCTGGAGCCAATGTCTGGGAATCTGGCAGTGGCTCTAGCTTTCTCACCTGCTCCAGGTTACAAGCAGCTTCTGACTCTGGCCATGGGCAATCTGTGATTGCAAGCTGATTAACCTGGGATAGAGCCTGCTGGACCTGCTCTCTGTAGCTGGAAAACTGAGATGAGCTCTGTCTGAAGGCTACAGAGGTGGGAAGGTAACCATGGTCCTCTTGGAGCCAGTCTGAGGTGAGAGCATGGGCCTTTTCAGTAGACCCCTCTGTGATGGTTTACATGTATTTCCAACGGGAAGTCTCAGTGATGAATTGTCCAGGTTGCCTGTGTGTCTGTGGGGGATTGTCTTGAGGTCAGAACTGAATGTGGGTGGCACCATTTCCTAGGCTGGGCTCTGGATTGTATAAGTAGAAGAGGCAGGTTAGGTGTATGTTAAGAAAGCAAGCAAGCAAGGGTGTGTTTAGTCTCTCTTTGCTGACCATGGGTAAGATGCTTTGTGTTCCTGCTGTGTCTTCCCTACAATAATGGGCTGGAACCTGGAAGTGTAAGCTGAAATAAACCCTTTCTCCTCTCAGTTGCTTTTGTGAGAAAAGTTTATCCCAGCAACAGACTTGACAAGAGAAACTGCCTTTCCTCCCCCCATCCCAACCCCCGCTCTACTTACTGTTAGAACTTCTCTCAGCCACCATGTGCAGGGTGAGGAGGTCAAAGGCAGCTGGAGCTCTGAAGGATGCAGTCAGTAACTCTTCCCAAACTCCTGGGTCACCTACTAGCCTTTTATTACAGCTTGGAGATGATGTGTCCCCTCAAAAGATTCTTTTATCTTACCCACAGCTGATGGATCTAATCACTGAGAGATGACTGAAACATGAGAATTATGACCTAATCAATGGATCAAGCCACTGATAGACTCATTATCTGATGACCTTATTGGGGGTTGCTGGAAACTAGGAAGTGGAACCTGGTTGGAGGAAGTAGGCTATGGGGGAGGGTGGGCATTGCTTTTGAAGGATATATTTTGTGTGTGACCCCTTCCTGTCTGTCTCTCTGCACCCCAGCAGCCGTGAGGTGAACAGCCATGCTCCATGACACTCTCCCTATCTGTTTGCCTCAGGCGGAAGCTATGAACTGAAGCCTCTGAAACTGCTAGCCAAGTAAAGCCTTCCTCCCTTAGGTAGTTTACTCAGCGATACTGTCACACAGACGGAGAACTGGTTGACCTTCCCTGAAGTGGGCTCAGTCATCACGATTACCATCTGTCTGGGAAAATTCTCCATTCTCACAGGAGCGTTCCTGACCAGGATGAGTATAGAAAACCCCACAAAGATTGGAGGTGGGGGGTTCCCAGAGGGGCTCATGGAGCACCAACCCTCCCTTAGAATCTAAAAGCAGCTAATGGTTGGTAAGAATCAATATTTTTAGCAGTGTAGTCATGGGTAAGTTTCCCATGCTCTTGTAAATAGACCTACTAAAACATAGTCACCAAAAGTAAATAAATAAAAATAAGTAATAAATAAATATTTTAAAAGGGAAGGAAGGCCAGGTAGTGGTGGTGCTTGCCTTTAATCCCAGCACTTGGGAGGTAGAGGTGGGTGGATTTTTGAGTTCGAGGCCAGCCTGGCCTACAGAGTGATTTCCAGGACAGCTAGGGCTATACAGAGAAACACTGTCTCAAAAAACCAAAATAACAAAAACAAAAAATCCAATCCCCCCCAAATAAACAAAAATAAAATAAAATAAGAGGGAAGGAAGGAAAAGGAAAAAAAGACACGAGAGTAGAAGGAGAATTAGTTGAGTGAGTAAGGGGGTCAACAGGAGTAGGTGGGGACAAGAGAGGATAATGAGGGATAAATACATTATATATATTAATCAAAATACATTATATATGTATAAAATGTCATAATGAAGCCCACTATTATATCTAATTAACACATGCTAATTAAAAACCTTAAAAATGCAATTACAAAGAACCAAAAGGTATCAGGGTCCAGACCTCTTTCCAAACCTCTTCCATGCCTTCCACGGGTTGTACCTTGTAGTGACCGCCCTGTCTTCTGGGGGGCAGACGATGGGTGGGGCAGCCCTTGAGACTGGGTTCTGTAGCACTTCTGAGATGGCCTATCACATGGGGAGTCTGTTTCACAGAGCTCCTGACCCCTGTGTTTTCCTGCAGAAACCGGAGGGACAGCAGAGCCTCAGGCGGGTGTATGAGCTTGAGTCTTCTTGTCAGGGAGTCAGATCCCATCAGCATGGGGCCCAGGCCCTAAGCAATGTTGGCCTGAGGTCACCTGAGACCCCTCTATCCTTTCAGTTTGTTTTCTGGAGACCAGAAAAGGAGGAGAGGTAAATGATAATGGTGGCTGTGCTGGGGTGCAGGGCAGGCAGGTGGGCAGGGTCAGGTCACACGAAAATCCCAGCTGGCTCATGTGTATCAGGACACAGACTTGGCTGGCATCCTGCCTAGCTGGTTTGTGTGGGATAGACTGCTAGGATACAGTGGTTTTCAAGGGCTTTAGTATACCCAGACTACCAAGGTGCCGACTGCTGGTTTCATTTACGCATTGAATGAATCCTTCCCTATCTGCTGGATAGCACATCATTAACTTATCTTAAAGACAGACTTGGGCTGGAGAGATAGCTCAGTGGTTAAGAGCACTGACTGCTCTTCCAGAGGTCCTGAATTCAATTTCCAGAAACCACATGGTGGCTCACAACCATCTGTAATGGGTTCTGGTGCCTTCTTCTGGTGTGTCTGAAGACAGCTACAGTGTACTTACATACATAAAATAAATAAATCTTTAAAGACGGACTCTCATCTGAGACCAGGCAGATGTTCTGCCTCCCTATGTCCACCCTTGTCAAGGGAACAGTAAATTGGTGAGAGCTGGGGGGGGGGGGCATCTAAAGTTCCTAGCAGAGAGTGCCCCTCAGCTACTCCATTTAACCCTGGTTTTGCTCCAACATCTTCCCTCTGCTTTAGTAAGACCTTACTCTGCTGCCCAGCATATGGTCACTCCAGCCATCTTTGTTTTAAGGTCCCAGTAGCCCCAGATGACCTTCATCCCCACTTCTAGGTACTCAGGGATATCCCATTTCAAAGGAGGGGCCACAAACACTTGCTTCATAGGTTTCACAAAGGACAGCAACATCAGGTTCCTGCTTTGTGACTCTAAGATGTTTTCCTTTCCTCATTTGTTTCCTTGCCTGACCTGTGAAATGATGGTTGTGGTTAATCCATTTGCTCAATAAATACGTATTGAACAACCTGTTCTGTACAGGGCCCAGCTGAATCTGTTATTTAATGTTGGTTAAAAGACATGGCCTGGCACCTGGTATGGGCAAGGTTGTCAATAAATGCCAGTTTTCTTACAGGAGTCGGTTTTTGAAGGAGAAATGGGTGATGCTTGGAGATGGGAGAGGTAGGGACAAAGAATGGGGACTCAAGAGTGGGTGTTGGGGGACTGGGCTTGCTGCTTCCTGGATTCCCACCTCCAAACCCTTCTCTTGTTAACATGGCCTAGCTCTGCCTAAGGACAAAGGATGGTGTGTGTGTGTGTGTGTGTGTGTGTGTGTGTGTGTGTGAATGGTGTATCCTGCTTTCTGCCCTTGGTTTCAGCCAACCACTTCTGTCAACTACATAGTTGGCCCCTTGGTCCCATGTGTAGAAAACAAAGACAAGGACAGGGGTCCTCCTTATTCTCAGGCACTCAAGAACACCACAGTCTGCCTATCCTACCAAAATGGTGTCAGGCTGAGGAGCCTCCAGCCCTGAGTACGTGTTTCTGAGTAGCTTCCTCGCCAAACTGGGCCCTCTGGCTTCTGGCATTTTTTTTTTTCTAGGCATCTTGGCAAGGCTAGACCCAGTAAACACCCTAACTTGTCAAGTCTGAAACTTCACATTCTTCATTCCTGGCCAGCTTCGAGACCCCAAGCCAGGCTCTCACAGAGGAGTGACAGAGTTTATGTGCACATGGGGGTAATGCATGTGTAAGTCTGTGCATGAATGCACAGGCAAGCAACATGAGATCTGACACACTGGAGGCCTTCAATAATGGCTGACTGAATGAATGCACAGTGGATGGACCTGGGGGACCATTAATGCATTTGGGGGCTCATTAATACATTTGACAAGCATTTATCAATTCTATGATCCATTCAGTTTGGGGCCGAGACAGGGACTATGACACACAGGTTGACAGTAACCAAGTTCTCTCCAAACAGAAGGTTTACCAGCTTCCTCCTTCCAACACATTTCTTACTCTCCAAGGCTTGTGTGGTTCTTGGGCCACCTAATGTCTACCCTTATGCCAGGACACATATGAGTGCTAAGAAACTGAGTTTGGGTTTGAATCCTAACTCATATTGTGTATCCTTTATAGTAAAGGACTTGACTTCTCTCAGACCTCAGTGTTCCCATCTGGAAAATAGGCACAAGTAAAACAACCTACCTTGTAATTTCTGTGAGGAATGAATGAGATAAGGCACATGCTTACACAATTCCAGTGCATAGTATGTGCTCATTGGTGGAGCTACTGATTATGCTTAGCCCCCTCTCTGCTACGAGGGCCTGCTTAGCTCCTTCCTACCTCCGCCTGCTTAGCTCCTTCCTACCTCCTCTAGAGCACCTATGGCACAAGGAAATGCACATAGCAGGTGGCAGGTGAAATCCTACTTCGTAGAAGCAGGTAAGCTCCTCAGGAGCATAGCCAGACACCAGCAGAGGCCTGGAGGCAGGGAGGAGCAGGAGGCAGAGCCGACCTGGAGGAGGAGGAGTCTGAGGATTGCTTTGTGTGCTCTGAGGATGGGAGCACCTGCTCTGATGGTCAGAATGTCTTTCCTCCCTGGGTGGACGTGGTCTGTGTTTCAAGTCTTAAGAAGTCTATCTGGATTTGACAGGTACACCAAGAGCTTTCTGGGCCTTCACCATGGTGGACCCATAGTACTTCAAAACCAGGACACACTCACCCTATGCCTCCAACTGAGCATGGGTGGTTGAGGTTGTCTGTGACCAACCACAGTCATATGAGCCTGAGTCAGAGAGGCATCTGAGAAAGGAAAACCCCCTCACTCAGGGTTCTCAGAGACCCCGGCCCTGGGCTTCAGTTTTATCCCCTGTGAAATGGGAACTCTTCTGAAGGTTTCATCTCCATAATGGTTGAAAAGATGAGAATAACTAGCTCATCACTCATGAGGGAGGAAAACAGTATCAGAGAGAAGGGATGAGTGGGAATTGTTCAGCTCAGAGAGGGCAAGACCTTGCTGGCCCACTGGTATGAGCTAGCCCCAGCTGGCCCCAGCTAGCTATCAATGGACTCCCGCTCTGGTGGCTGCACCACACTGGCTTTGTAGGGCACTGACCTCACCAAAGTGGGGACAGATCTCATCCTGTGATACCCTAGGCCAGCCAGATTTCCCAGTTATTGTCCTTGTATCTAGACCAGCCTGCTAGTTTCCACTCCTGGATTACACAGCACCTCCCCAGGCCTGGGCCGTGGGTGCTGGCAGAGCACAAGGCCCTCCTGGTAGGCTGTGGTTCTGTAGTAATAGAAATGCCCAGGGCTGATGCTCTCACCAGTTCACTGACTGTGCCTCTGCTCCAGGTGAGGGTAATGAGTCACACTGTGGCCATCTTCTAGCCTCAAGCTGTTTGTAGGGGCAAAGCCATGTGATCCTTCTGACTCAGGATGGCTTATGACCCCGTGGAAATGGCTTCCATTCAGCCGCTCTACCCTGAAGACACTGGGTATGTGGGCTGGCCCACACTGGCCACAGTAACCATATAGTGACTTCAATTTAGCTAGAGTGCATACACTCATCACCACCCTGCTGGATTCCTGTGACTGCTACTGAGGTGTTGGAGACTATCAGACCCATTTTACAGTAGAAAAGGTCAAGAGGCAAATGGATTGGCCCAAGGTGACACGGTTGCTATAAATCAGGGCCAGGCATAGCCTGTAAACTACTAGTTCTTGGGGACAGGAAAGCAGAGGCTCTATGACCTTGGGTCAGTTACTTCACCTCTCTGAACCTCAGTTTTCTCATTTGAAAAATGGGGCAATGAGGTAATGTTATATGGTGTGTTGAGCAAAGTGACCTGCTCAGTAAATGTGAATGGTGACTGCTGGTATCACCCTCAGGACATTTCAAGGATGTTGCTGGGAAGATCAAATGCCAGTGAAGCTCTGTTGTTGCTATACTCTGCCTGCATCTCTACTCGGGACTTGGTAAGGTGAGCTAAGGGGCTGGGTGTGAGGAAGTAGGAGTCAGGTGGAAACACTGGGTACCCTAACTCCTGCTGCCTGCCTAGTGCATCTGTGACCTGGTTCCCAGCACTATGACAGCTGCTGCCACTGTCCACAGATCTTGGAGAATTCTGAACTCCAGAGCTAAGAATGGGAACTAAAAGACTGGAGTGGATTGGGTTCTCAGATTGGACCAGCCTGGTCCTGCAGGTCTACAGCTGCCAGCCTCTGGGCGGGGTAGCCTGCCCCACAGCAGGACATCCTTCTCAGGGTTTGGTGCAATTCTAGGATGCAGGGGGTGAAGGCGGGGGTTGTCTCTTCATGTAACTCTGTCTCAAGGGAGACAAGGTACAGGCCTGCCCAGGAGGACAGAAGTGCTTCTGGGTCTAGCTGGAGCGATGCCAACCCTGGGTTCTAAGTTCTTAGTTTCTCTGGTGAGCCCTGCCCTGGCATACTGTTCCCTTAGCTTGCCTCCAGTTGCTGAGTTCCCTGGAGGAAATGGCCCAGGTTAATAATCACAGACTTCCATGGTATTGGGGAGTTGTAGTGGGCATGGTAGGGATCAGCTCCCTTCAGGGAACCCTGCCATACAGAGAGGAGGGTAAACTCTGGGCATCTGATTGTTTTAGGATGAGCTTTCTGAAGGCTTTAGGGCCTGTGGGCCCTGGATCCTTAAGTGTTTATGAATTTTATTATGACTGTGTTTGTTTAAATATATATATATATTTATAGCTCTATGCATCCCCCGCCCTCCCCCAAGCCCCTAGTTCTTGCCCTTAGCTTTCTGTTTGGTGGCCGTATAGGGCAGGACTGTCTGCGTGCTCTTGTCTGATACTGTCTGAGTGCTGCTGTTCCTTGTGACCCTCCGGGTCTGTTCTGGGGCCAACGTGGGGCCCAAGCGTCGGGTGGTCAACGGAGAGCGCTTGGTCTTGTAGGGGGCTGGGGAGGGTTTGAGAGGGCCTGTGTGTGGCTCCACACGGGGCAGCTCTGGGGCCAGGCCAGCCTCCTCCTCCTCTCCCTCCTCACCATCCCCCTCTTCATCGTCACAGCACAGAGCATGGTAGAGCACTTTGTCACTGAACCGTACCCTCTCCCTCGTCCCTGGAGTCCGCTGGGGCACCTGGCCCTTTGCAGGGCCAGCACTGAAGGCCTCTTCACTGGAGGAGTCTGGTGTCTCCACTCGTGGCCCATTGGGGATGGGCAGACCACCATTCATGAGCTGGTAGTCAGGGCCTGTGCCTGGCCGTGGCGCCTCAGGACCATCCACTGAGTCTGATGGGGTAGAGACGTCCAGGAAGGAACAGAACTCCCAGCTGTCTGAGAGGATATCAGCCGTCATGAAGTCCAGGTGGCCCAGGTCAAAGGGGCCGCCCACACCTGCCTTGTCACTGCTGGAGGTGCTGCTCACAGTGGCCGTGGTCCAGTCATCTGGCTCCAGTTCAAAGTCAAAGTCAGAGGTTAGCTTGTCGATCTGACTCACCACCTGGCCAGGGAAGGGAGAGGAGGTGAGAGGGACTAGATGGGAATCAGAATTACTTAGGGGGCGTGTGTGTGTGTGTGTGTGTGTGTGTGTGTGTGTGTGTGTGTGTGTATGTATGTGTATGAGAGAGAGAGGGAGAGAGAGGGAGAGAGAGGGAGAGCGAGAGAGAAAGAGAGAGAGAGGGAGAGAGAGAAATTGGGGCAGAGAAGACAGTTCAGCTGGTAAAGTGCTTGCCTTGCAAGCCTGAGGACTTGAGTTTGACTTCTAGAACACATCTTATAAAAAAAAAAAAAAGAATGCTGGGCATGGTAGTACATGCTTATAATCCTAGCCTTGCGGAACCCAGGGATGTAGAAACAGGAGGATCCCTGGGACTTGCTAGCCAGCCAGCCAAATCTACATTGTAGATTTGGTAACAGACTACAGAGAGGCTGTCTCAAACACACACAAGGCCAAACTGTACAAGGGTGGACCACTTGTTCAGACCACCCCCTTAGTCCCCTGGAGGGAGGCATACCGCCTTTCACCAGACACCCTGTCTCTCCATATAGCTTTCTCTCTCGAGCACAGCTGCTATCTGGGGTGAGGATAGTATAGTGATCAGGGTTTAAGCTCATTCTGATGGAAAGAGGGTCCAGTAAAAGAGGTGGAGGAACTCCAGCAGGCCCTGAAAACCATGCCCTGGAGACCTCTAGCTGCTGGCCATAACAGTCAGTGGAGACAAAAGGGATAGTCATCAAGAAGACCCCGCCCAGCATCTTGGAACCCTCACTGCCACCAGTTAATGACTCATTCCGGGATCTCTTTCCAACACCGGGCACTGGAGCAACAGGTGTGTGGTACTGGCTGAGTCACCCTCCCTTTCTCGTACCCTCACACTCTGGAGCCTCCTCCCTCCTTGCCTTCCTTGTCCATTGATGAATGGAGATCAATCCAGGCTTGCTGGAGACAAAAATACAGCCAGGATTCTTTGGAAGCAACAAAGAGAGCAATCCACCCTGGCCCAGAGATGATTGTTAAAGCCACTCAAGGGGCAGCTCATCAGTGAAGGTCACTGTACCTGACTCTGCCTGCCCACCTCCCACCCACCCAAAGGGAGGTCTCTGAGCAAGCAGCCCCTCCTTCAGATACACAGTCACCCGTGCTGTTGTGCGCAGTGAGAGAGGGAGGCAGACTAGACAAGGCCTAGGGAGAGTTCGGAGCATGAGGATGGAGAGAGGAGAGTTAGGCCAGGACTCAAACATAAAACAATGAAACCCAGTGGAGGGAACAAGTGTCCGAGCCACAGAGACTCGGGGACAAAGCCATGTGGTAAGCCACCAGGAACTGCATCTAGTTTCTAGCATCTGACTGACATTATCTACCTGGGTTCAAGGAGTTCAGTTAATAAGTTAACTAAGTCCTAACTCATAACTCATTCCTGGGAACTGCTACCATGAGATGCTGTTTCAGGCGTGGTGAGGGGTGCGTGGCAAGTGGCCCAGTATAAAGCACAAAGCAAAGACACTACCTACAGCACCTGGGCCAGTGGGAGACAGGCTCTAAATACAAGTGACCTGACTGTCCCTGGCCCTCTTCAGATCTGTTTTTCAATCTCTAAGTGGGGTGAACGAGTTTACTTTTAAGGAAGATTCTAGGAATCTGTAAGACTCCGTATGAAAAGGTATTTAGGCCTGTGGCAAACCAGAGGAGTCAGGACCCCTGGGGGATAGGCTTTGCGCAAGTCACCTAAGCTGGCTGGAACTCAATGCCATTTACCATTGAGTGTCTGACCAATGTCAGCAGAGCTTCACAGGGAGGACTCAGAGGAGCCTCCGTATCAAAGTGATGTCATGACATACCTCAGATCAAATCATTAGCCCGAGGCTTTCCACTCTACACCCTTGGGTTCAAAATGCTCCAAGGTACTGCCTCTTTGGCCTGGTGGCTGGGTGCTGGGGCAGTCTTAGGAGCAGCTCTGCCATTCAGACAGCCGCATGCTCAGATGGGACTCTCTGATTAGTGAGAGCTGTCAGCAGCTGCTGCTGCCCAAGGCTGGGGGTGCCAGGAGGAAGCTGGAGTTGAATGGCTTGGCTGAAATCCCACAGACTCAGCTGAGGCCAGGCTTATTGAAGCTCAGCAGGAATGAGCACTATCAGGCCCCAGGCCTGAGGGACAGCAGGGATGTCCCAGGTATACCCAGCAGAAGCCTAGAAGCCCAGGGACCCAGAGATGCTTCTTTCCCCAGGAAGCCCTGGCTGGCCACCTGTTCTAGCCGCCTTTTCATTGGGTCCCTTCCCTTCTCCATTAGCATTCTCTTTTGGTTCTGCATCAGCTTGGAGGGAGAGCGTGTGGGGAGGCTGTCTTTAGGTCTCACGTCTGCCCCCTCTTGGCAGTGGAATTGAAGGAAGATGATAATAAGTTGTATTCTCTAGCTCTGACACCCCTCTCCTTGCTCAGGGAGATAAACATGGAAGAGATATAAACATATTTTAAACTACTGAGTTAGGACAGCCAAACCCGTTAGTACCTGGGCTCTGAAGCCAGATCTGGTCTCCAGCTCTGACTTCACTACTTATGAGCAACCTTAATGAAGTTACTCAACTTTCTTCTCTCTGCCTGAGTGCTGCAGTGAGGACTTAAGCTAATGCCCCTGGGAAAGCATGCAGAACAGTGTAAAACACCGACATCCACCACGCACCAGTGAACATGAGCACACAGCCAGGACCAGAAGCAGATGGGAATCAGGTTTTCACCTAAGAAATGCCGCACTGATGGGCGGTTTTCAGAGCCTGCTCAGAATGCCAGGATACGGTAGTGCGCCTTCCACAGCCCGTGTGCCAGCACTGCCCATTTTGCCTGAAGTGTGAGTGTGTCCACTCAGAACATGACTATAAGAGGTCCCTGAGGCCCATGGCTTCGAGGTTCACAGGCAGATCTGGCTTCCCAACTACTTAATAGATGGAAGTGAGGGTGAGAAAGGGAAGCCATGTGCCCGCAGAACCCATCTTGTAAGGAGGTCATGATCAGCTCGTAAACCTGCTTAATCCTTCCCTGGTGTCTCACAGGTCAACACAGAAAACAAGTGTGGATCAGGCCCATGCTACCTGACTCTCTGATCCGGCTGTCTTGAAATCTGTGATTTCTCTCTGAGATTTAATAATCATTTTGCCTACATGTAATTTGGGATTGTCTTGGAGTGCAGAGAAATAATTATATACACAGAAGGAAAGAGGGGGAGAAAGAACCAGAAAAATCTCAAAGCTGGGGCACAAGAGAGACACTGATGAATCTACCTGTGCTATTGTGCTTTCTGACAGGGAAACTGAGGCCTAGCACGTGGAAAGAGCTGAGGTAAAGCCAGAAGGGAAGTCCTGACTCCTGAATCTAGCATCTCACAAACAAGAATAAACTGTTGCAGCGGGGCCAAGAGGGAGCACGGTGGATGGACAGCAGAACTGAGGACCAAGACAGAACCCACCCCCTGTCCCAGGGGTGTCTCTCTACTCTGTCTTGATCTCAGCCTTGCCCACATAATCTTCTCCTCAACAATAACTTCCTGCTCTTGCTTGGTTCGTGCTCTGCATTAGGGCTTTCCTGATCAGCATCAGGACCACATCACCCCTCTGCCTCTAGCCCTTCCCTTCTCCAAAACCTCCTGAGCTTTCCAAACACCACCCCCTTTCCCCTCCAGCAAGTGGCCTCCCCCTCATCTCTCTGTACATCTCACAGAGCTGGAGCTCCAGCTGCCACTAGGTTCACCTGGCATGCCCTCCCTCCCACCATCATCCTCACTTCCTGGAGGAAGCCTGCTGGTCCCCAGCTGAGGGTGATGTTGGTCACAGTTACACATCTATGTTGTGATACAGTTGGTGTCTGCCTCCCTCCTAGACAGGAAGCCTAAGAAAGAACAAGGTGGGGTCTGTCTCACCTACCATGGTGCTCCTGGCTTGGTACAGATCCTGGCCCACTCTACATACACAGCTGAAAGACGGGGAGCCATGAGTGCATGTATTGGTGCGCGCACATATGTGTGCACTCCTGCTTGCGTGTGAGGACACACATGGGTGTACATCCCCTGAGCCTCAAGAGCCAGTGCTGAGGGACCCAGAATCGCAGATCCAGTGTCCCACTCCTTCCCTCCTTCCCAGCTCCCTGGGCAGTCAGTTACATAACTGGGGATCCTGCATTATTTATGACCACTGATTATTTTTTAATTCTGTGATTACATTGTTTATTATCTTCCTGGGGGGCTGTGGCATTGGGGAAATGGGGAGTGAGCTGACCATGATTCATGGCTCTCATCCTGCAATTTGGCCTAATTGGCTAGGGCGCCTCTGTGAATCTGTCCGGAGGAAGGAGAAAGCAAAGGAAAAAAAGAAAGAAAGGCATGGGCAAAATAATAAGAAAAAAAAAACACCTAAGTTTCTCTGAGCTGTGGGTACTAAGCTGACCCACTTTGGCGCAGCCCTTTGGTTCCCAGTTTCTCCTGCTCCAGCTGCTTTCTGGTAGGCCACATTTATTTATCTCTTACTAGCAAGGCCTGTGGCTTTCCCTGCCACCTTTACACACAGCACCTGGCCAATGATGGACAGCTGGGAAACAGGCTGCCACAGTGCCTGCTACCTATGCGAAGCAAGTAGTGGGACCCTCCCCCGCCACCTCAGGCTGAGGAGGGGCTGTGCCTACCCCATTCTTCTGAGGCTCTTGGGACACAGGGATGACAACACCCCTATGTTATTTCCTACTCAAGATGCGAGGGAGATGTGGGGGGTACGGGTGGTTAATAAAGGATCGCTTTTGAACGCCCACCTTCTGCCCCGCCCCCGGAACAGGAAGAAGCGGGTACATGTTCAAGGTGAGCTCAGAATCTAGTGGGCTAAGGATGAGGACCCCTTCAACCTGCCGTGGGAGCTCAGAGTCTGTGGGCAGCAGGCAGAACAGTAGGAAGGCAGAAACATAACCAAGATATATTATTAAAGTGTGTGGGCTTCTCACTGACAGCAAACTTTGAGTTCCACACTCTGATGCACAGAGTCCATGGGATGCCCTCCCCTTGCCCCACCCCGAGACCCCCTGCCCATCTCTGCTCCACTTCCCATTGGCTTCCCAATGATTGGGCACACTCCTTCCTCCAGATGCTGGTACCACAGCTCCCACCACCTGCCACTTTCTTCCCCTAGATGTCTGCTGACCCTGCCCCTCATCTCTCTGCTGCAAAACCACTCTATAGATGTCCCCTTAGTACCCTCATCTCTGTCAGTCTCTCTCCTTTCCTCACTGGGTAGGGGGCTGAACTGCCTACTGCAGGGGACCTATTAGAAGTCCCCACCAGAGCCAGGACTTGGCCTTGACCTTCCTGCCTTTGGCTAAACCGCTGATGACTCTGGGAAACAAGGGCAGTGCATGGAAGGGCTAGACTCATTCAGAAACAATACCTTGTGAGCGGCTGAGGCCTAACTCTATGGGAGAGCACCTGCCTAGCATGTGTCGTTGGGCTCCAAGTTTGATACCTAACACTGCAAAAACAAACAAACAAACAAACAAAAAAACCAAAAAGGCTGTGGCTTTGTGTCTGTTCTATGTGATTTATATAAGGGAGCATAGAAATATTTGGTATCTGGTATCTTCCTTTTACAGAGGGGCTGACAGGAGCACAGAGAAGCAAAATAACTTTCCCAAGCTCATACAGCTCACGAGGTGGAGCACTGAGTGCCAAACTCTGGCTGCCTGGCCTATGCTCTTTGTCCCTTGAGATGGTCTGTCTCTAACAGAGATCCATGGAATCTGGGGAGTTTAGGGAATCTACTGGGATCGGCCTGGCATCCTGGAGTATTAGGGAACCTGGGAGAAAGGAGGGCTAATTAATGTCTGTGGGTCATGCCTCATCCCTGGACACTTCAGTTCCAGCTTTCAGAGCGCTTTGGCATTCCTTACATCCCTTAGTCCCCCATCCCTACCTAGGGAGCTGATGGCAGAGCTGTGGTGGGGTTTAGGAGGGTGGACAGAGGGACCTCCAGATCCTCTGTAAGTGCAAGCGGGTGTTGGCCCTTCTCCTGCATGCTTCACCTCCAGTGTCACCATGTTGGCTATCATTTGCGGCATCCCTGCGAGGGACAAGACATCTGTACCTCCTGTTCAGTGATGAGCAAAGGGAGGCTCAGGGGCTCAGAGCAGAGACTTTGGTGGCTTTTGTCTTTTGGTCAGTCTCAGACTTTGTGCTCAGGAGTGTGTGGGTGGGTGTCTTCCAGGGCTAGTGGTCACTGGCAGGGAAGAGGAGGTACACACAGGAGGATGGTGGTCAGAGAATAGCAAAGCCCGATTTGCTGCCTGGCTCCTTCAACAAGGTTCCTGTGTAGTACTCCTGCCAACCCTGTCTGTAACACTTGTCTCCATACTCGAGTATTTGGTCTGAGCTGGCAGGTGCTGCCCATGACATCAGGTATGATGAGGGAATAGGGGCTTGTTCGTTCTACCATGGGCCCACCATAGCCCTGCTAGAGAAGCACCTCAGAGGGCCTGAATGGAGCTCAGATCAGCTTTATATCTTCCTGAAGGACCTAAAGCTACATCAGAATTTTGAAACCAGAACCTGAGAGCCATAGATATTCCTGTCCCCAACAATCCCCAGCCCACAGGAAGTTGGTTATGGCATCTCTTCTCTGTTTGGGTCTCTCTTTCTCTCTGCCCAGCACCCTATGTACACATCCCCTTTCTGGGGGACTAGGGAGCTCTGAGGCTCAACCCCCACCCAGCTGGGTACCATTGGCAGCGGGCAGGCAGTGGCATACGGGGTAGACTCTGGTTTCCATAGCAACGTGCCAAAGTCTTGGGTGGAGACACATGGCCTACAGATGTGGGGGAGGGGACTCATCACTCTGTCCTGGCTCAGACCTCTGGGGTGTAGAGACTATCACCTGGAGTGCTGGGATGAGGGGCATGGGAATCAGCAAGTAGGAAAGGATGATGGAGGCAACTAAAAGCTCCATAAATTAACCCTGGCACTTGGGGACTAAGCTCAAGCATCAGGCATCTCTTAGAAGCTGTCAAAATGCTGAGTTTGCACAGTAGCCCACCTGCTGAAGCTTCAAATAGTCATTGGGAAACTGAGCTCTAGGCTCAATTTTGCTATGGATGGGTTGTGTGACCCTGGGCAAGCCCCTATTCCTCTCTGGGACCCAGTTTCTTTAATAGTAAGTGGACAGGGCTTGTCTGAACTACTTGTGAGATCTCTCCAAGTTCTGGATGACTACGCTGAGGGAGAAGAGGCAGGGGTCTGGAAGATGATGCCCCACTGGGAGTTGTACTGAGGCTGACCCCCAGGATTATAGACAATATCGGCTCTTGTTGGGGTCCCATGTCCCTGCCTGAGATTGAGACTTTGGATAGTTCCCATGGCCCTGATAAAACTGCAGAGCATCCAGAATAAGACAGGGGACGACATCCTAATCCTTTGGACTCATGAGGTCAGAGGAAAGGTTGTTTAGGGGCTGTGTGGTCTTTGGCGTCCAAATTGTATTATGGAGCCCAGAGCACAGCATCCCAGCATATGGGTAGGAGCACTACCACCTCTCAGTCCTGTCTCTGGAGAAAGGATCTCCTAGCAGTTTTCACAAAGCAGGCTTGGACCCTCGGCTGCACTACTCTTCAGAGGCCTGACTCCAGTTCACAGCTCCCTCCAAACAAGCCCTCTCCCTGGCTTGGATTCAGGCCATGCTGGAAAGCCACATGGCTCAACGCTTGCCCCTCTCCTCATTTTTCTACAGCCTCCTTCCCAAAACACAGCTGGAGGGGTTGGGGGAGGGCAGGGAGCTTGAGTCCATAACTCAGAACCATCCATTCTCCCTCTGTCTCTGCAGGGGCCCTGGTTACAAGCAGTTGAAAGCTGCCTAAAGCCCACCTGGCTGGTGAAATGGCACCCAGCGGGCAAATTCAGGCCAGCGGCTCAGAATGCTGGTCATGCATTTTGGACTTGAACACAGCCCAGGGGGCAGGGTGGAAGACATGTGTACCTCATT
This sequence comes from Mastomys coucha, assembly GCF_008632895.1. Classification (NCBI taxonomy): domain Eukaryota; kingdom Metazoa; phylum Chordata; class Mammalia; order Rodentia; family Muridae; genus Mastomys; species Mastomys coucha. The sequence goes on along the minus strand of NW_022196906.1, from coordinate 52,840,309 downwards.
ACTCCAGCAATGTGGGAAGAAGCGGTAATTAAACTAGGCTCTGCTTAGAAAGACAGAGAGGCTTTCTCCGTGACTTTTTGGTCTTTGCAAAAACCACCCAAAAGCATGTCCTGTGGGGTGGGGCTGGGGTGGGGCTCAGCTTCATAAAAAAAATGATTCATCTTTTTTTTCAATGTACAGAAGGACCTCTGATCCTCACCAGCAGCTCCCAGTCACCTTTAAACTCCAGGACAGGGAGGTTACAGCTGGTCTTAACTCCTCCCTGCCTTTGGAAATGAAGAGTTTGGAATATCTGACCCCCTAAGTAAATCTTTTTGAGCTGGGCCTCAAGCAGTGAGGATTGACTTAACAGTCATCCACACTCTCCTAGAATCCTTGCTCAGAGTCTAGGAGGTAAACAGTGGGGTCAAGGGACAGCTTGGGTTTCAGAATGTGTCTCATTAAGAAGAGAGTAGGGCAGATTTACTCCTCATTGAGCACCCTGAGTACTAGCCATAGAGATGGGCCCACTGACAGCTGCTCAGTCTCTGCCACACCAAGGCCCCATTACCAGCTCTGGGGGTAGGGATTTTAAGCAAAACAGATTTGAGGCAAGGAGAATAAAGAGTGGTCCTCAGTGGAACAGCCCATGTGCACGTAGCATTGCACTCAAACACAGGCAAATGCTTTACTGCTGAGCCCAGTCAAACAGGGTGAGGGTCTGTGTGGCCCCTGCTGGCCTCTCACTCACCTCCCTCAGCTCCTTAGCCACTTCTTTGAGTTCCCTCAGGATGCCTTCAAGTTGCCCGATGACCATCTTCATGCGCTGTCGAATCCGCTCTCTCTCTCCACCACTGTTGGGGTCGTCACTGGGCTGCCCGAGGTCCGGGGCACCCCGAATGTTCATCCTTCACCACGTGGCCGCAAGCCTGCCCATACTCGCCCCAGCGGGGCACACGCTTCGTCTGCCTCCACGGAGCCCCCCTCGGCCGGGCAGAGCTCCACATCTTAACGGCCCCCCAGCCTACCCTGGCCTTGGGCGGCCCTCACCCAGCCCCTGCAGCCTGCCACTCCACCTACTCGCCTCTGGGTGGGGGATGGAGCACCCAGAGGGAGACAGAGTCTGACAGGGGGTGGGGGTCAAGGTGAGGACACAGGAGGGCAAGGGGAGGGGCCTTAGGGCCCAAGAACAGCTTCCAGGACTTGAAGTGCCTATGGTGTACAGAGCTGATCTTTGCCTGAATCTGGATGCGGAGGCAGGGGGATGATTCTGCAAGGACTAAGGGTAAGAGATGCCCTTGGGATGGGGAAAGGCAGCAATCCCCTCGCAACTCCTAGGCAGTTACAAAGGCAGAGAGGTCTCTAGATGCAGCGGAACCAGCGGAGGGACGGTGGTCAGGGCCTTCCAGATGTGGAGGGGGCTCCAGATGTGAACAGCACTGGAGAGGGAACTGGATTGGAGGAGGGCAGCCCCCTGCAGAAAGAGCGAGCTTGGCGTCAGCCCTCCCAGGCTGCTGCACCAGCCTGCTGCTGCTGCCTCCCTCTTCTCCCTGCCTGCACCCTCCTTCCTAGCTGGAGATTTATTTATTTATTTATTTTGTTTGTTTGTGGGGAGGGGTGGTGGAGGCTGACGGTTTTCAGCACACCTCTCTTCAACAGGAAGAGTGGAGGAGCCCCTATTTTAGAGGCATGAATCCTCAGCCTCCACTGGGGCACTCTAGCCGTGGTGCCCCCCCGCCCCCGCCCCCAGCCACCAACCAAGCTTGGCCAGACAGGGCCTCTCCAGCTCTCCAACCTTCTTTCAATGCCCACAGGGTGCCCTCCTTCCCAGAGGACCCTTCCTCCCCCGGCCCCGCCTTCCCTCCGAAGCTGGACTCCCCTACTCACCAAGGTGGGGGCAGTGGCCTTTCCTCTAAGCAGTATCGGGGGCCGTGCCCTAAGACGAGGTTGGGTGGCCCCCAAGACTCCCTAGGGCGGGCTTCTCTCTCTGGACCCTTCGGCTCCTGGCCTCAGGAAGGTCCTCCGAGCGGTGACCGGAGACATCTGGGCGGTGGGAGGGGGCGGGGCCTCCGCGCTCCCGAGGAAGGGGGCAAAAAAAAAAAAAAAATCTCCCAACCACGCTTGCCAGGCTCTGGGTCTCGGGTATCCGGCGAGCTCGGGGGCCCCGAGGCCACAGGTGACCCGAGCCGAGGTGACACCGGTCTGGTTCAGGCGACTGAGCTAAAGTCGGAGGGCTGGGGAGGGCGCCGGGATCCCCTCAGCCCACGCCCGGCATTCCCCAGGCTCCACGGGGTTCGAGATTCTCTCTGTCCATTCTAGATCGGCAGGTCTGAGCCCCTCCGGGGTCTGTCCGGCCTCTGCCTTGCTCTGCCCTTCCCGAGCTGGCACTGCTAAGGCGTCCGGGGTGCACTCAGCCGGGACCCAGAATGTCCGTGCTCCGGCTCGGGCGGCGTCTGGAGCGGCCGCAGAAACCGCTCAGCCTAGCCTGGCAGTCCGCTCCAGCAACGGTGGGGAAAGTCCGGCTTCCTTCGAGTCTCGGGGGAGGGGAAGCGGCCGTGGCCAGGGGGACCCGGTGTCAGGCACAGCGGAGATGAGTGCACGAGGTCGGGGGGGCCTCGGCACGGCGGGGCTGAGCCGAGGAAGCAAAGGAAAGCAGAAGGGGCCGAGAGAGGCGCCAGGGAGGCGATGGTGGAGGCGCGCCGGGCCCGGCCCGGCCAGGCACACGGGGCGCGCAGCCTCCGCTCGGCTCCACCGCCTCCAGCGCGCTCGCTCACGGCTCCGCGCCTCGCGGCCCGGGGCGCCGGGTGGCTGCCGATGGGGCAAGCTAGGCACCGGGGCTGCTCGGGCCTCTCTCCCCGGCTGCTTCGCCCTCGCCCTCGCCCTGCCCTGCCCTGCCCGCCCGGCTCCGCGGGCCTGGCCCGCTTCCCCCGAGCGCCGCCGCGCCCCGCCGGACTGGCCGCCCGGCCGGGCGCAGGCTCCCTCAAAGGCCGCCGGGCTCGCGCGGCTCCGCTCGCCTCGGCGCTGGCAGTGAAGGGGCCGGCCCCGCGCGCCGGGAGGGAGCTTTTAAAGCGACACACACGCCTCCCAGCGCCCAGAGCCGAGCGCGCGAGCCGGGGGGTCTCGCCACCCCAGGGAGCAGGTTGGACTGGGCGCCAGCCGGGCTGGAGGAGAGCTAGCCCGGCAGCTGCCCGCTGCCCAGGGTGTACAGAGGCTCGGACTTGACTCCAAGTGCCTTCACCTCCTTTTCACACAATCCCGCGACCCTCCTCCCCTCATTGTGGTGCGCCCCGGGGTTCCCCTTCTGGCTGTTACCCTCCTCTGCCATTATACCTCAAACTGCTCCAAATCTTGTGTCCATTCAATAAATTGAATCCAGCCAACCTTTACTAAACACCTATTGTGTGCCACGCTCTGCCCAACAGGGAGGGCTGGGTGGGTACTGGGCTCTCTGTTCCCCTAGTTCTTCTTCCAAGTTTTCAACACGTTTTTGCTCTCTCTTCTCTTCTCTTCTTCTCTTCTCTTCTCTTCTCTTCTCTTCTCTTCTCTTCTCTTCTCTTCTCT
>NW_022196906.1:52825882-52836633 GCF_008632895.1 Mastomys coucha | reverse complement strand
CCCAGCCTCTGTTGAGAAGGAAAATTTGAGGAAATTTCCCCAGGAGGACGTTATTGAGCAAACTGAAGGGTGGTGCATGAGCTTTGGTAACTTGGCAGGTATGGGGTGACAAGGAGGAAGCACAGCCCAGCTCCGCCCCCACACCCCCAAATTCTTACGAGGAATTCAACCTTTGAGCTGAGTCTTAACAGAGAAAGGGGAGTCCGGGTGACTGTGTCCTGGGGAAGGGAGGAATCCGCTTTCTAAGAGGGAAGGATGATGGGTGGAAGGGAACACTCAGGAGCAGATGTGGGGGAGGGCAAGTTTCAGTCAAAGTGGCTCCGTTGGTACCATTGGAAAGACTGTATGAAGTGGAACAGGGGAAGGCCAGATCAGGAAACAGGAGGTTGTGACTAGAAGCTTGGAATTTAGACCTGATGGTGTTGGTGCACACCTTTAATACCAGCACTTGGGAGGCACACAAGTGGATGTCTGTGAGCTCGAGGCCAGCCTGCTCTGCTACAGCCAGGGCTGTTACACAGAGAAACCCTGTCTTGGAAAACAAACACAACAAAACAACAACAGCAAAAAGCACTTGGAATTTATCCTTTGGCAGAAGGGGGCCTGTGTGCTTGAGGGGTGGGGGGAGTCAGGTCCCATCTGCCCTCCTAAGAGACCCTACTAAACTCCCAAAAGTCAATGGTGGGTTTGAGGAGGCCACAAGAGAGACTCTGAACTTTGAGAGCTAGGGAAAGGCAGACTGGTGTATAGCTTGTTAGGCTGAGTAAATGGTTGTGTGCATCTGAGCATTTTGAGGTGAAGAGCAGAAGTTTGGAACAGGTACAGAGAATCAGAAGGAAAATAGATCCCTGTTCATAGATGGCCTCGGTTTGACAGTGGTGGGCTCATGGTGGGTCGCTCGGGCTCATCCTCAGAGAAGAGAAGATATTAAGCAGGTTAGCTATGCAGAAGTAATATTAGCAGCATCAGGACCAGGCTGGCTGCCTAGAAGACTCTAGGACTAAGATGCGGAAGGAGCATTCAGAGAGGTAGGAATAGAGCCCAGGGAGTGAGGCTTGCCTCAGTGGTGTCAAAGGCTGCTCACGACAGAAGGAAAGCAGAGTGTTCATTGGCCTTCATACTTAGGAAGCCATTGGCGACTGGCAGGGACAGTTTCCTGTGCATGTAGGTGGGTGAGTGGGAGTGACAGGAGCCAAATTGTTGCATTTAGGACTGAATGGCTGGTAAGAAAGACATTTCAAAAGCTGGGTAGACAGGAAATGGAGCTTCTGAACATACAGACTTGGACCCCGATGGAGTTTTAAGGTGGCCTAAGGGGTTCTGGATACAGGACAGTGATAGCGGTAAAGGTATCAATAGTTTCAGTTGGCCTCTGTGTCCTCTCAGAGGTTATATTCCCAGGGTCTTCTACAACTACTGGGAAGTTCCTCCTCCACTGCCTTTTGAGGGGACCTAGCTGCCTGGACTGGGGGCAGGTGACTCCAGAGATCCTACCCATCACCTGGCTTACACGTGTGGTAAAATGCACATGGTAGCACACGCGCCATTTTATCTAGAGTCTATAGTTCTGTGGCACTAGGTACAGTGTGGAAGCCACAGAGTTCCAGCCCTGCTTCTGCAGAAGCTGTGGTGCTGGGGAAAGCCTGCAGCAAGCATGGACTGAGCCGCAAAGAGTGAAATGAGGGTCTCAGCCTAAGCTTGGAACTCTCTCCTCTCAACCACAGTGGGGGCGATGCACTTGAATTGAGAGTGTTGGGACCCAGTGAGGTTTCAGGCTAACACTTCCTAATGGTCTTGGGGCTCATTGGGAAGCTCCATGCTCAGAAAAGGGAGGTGGTATTTATTCTGTCTTGCGTGACTCAAACTATGCTTAGGAACTGTTTATAGCTGAGCTACACAGGTCGGCACCCAGGACGGAGGATTGGGGAGGGGTGACTGTACAAATGCTGTGAAGACAGCTTGGGCTGGCCAGGGTTGCTTAGGGAAGAGCAGGTCCAGGGAAGGAGTTTCTGACTGGAAATCTTAAAACATCTGCCACGGTGTGGAGGGGACAGACACATGTGGGTATGTTCAGGCTAGCTTCTTTGAGTTTTGGGGATTGACACCCCCACTTCCCTGGATACATGCCCAGATGTTCTGTGTCCTCCGGGCTCTGCTTTGGTTCACCCTAACACCTTTTCTCTTCTCTGGTAGGCTTCCCTAATCCTTTAGTCTACAGAAAGCATTCTTTAGCCCTTAACCAAATACTTCCCACGATGTTCATTTGTGTGCCACCTGTGTGACCTCAAGCAAGTCACTTAGCCTCTCTGAGTAAGGATAAGGGAGCCATAAACGTTTTTGTATCTTTCTGAATTTTGGCTATCATGGAGTGGAGGTGTGGGGGAGAATATTTTCTCCTTTTTTGCTGTCTCTCAGACTCAGAAGAAAATGGGATGACAGCAGTTCTCACTGTGTAGGTTAATGCCTGGGCCCCTAGGTGCCCATAGATGGTCTCTGCTATCAGCTCTTATCAACATCTTCATGCCTATAAATGGATTTCTCTTGGATGCTGTTAACTCCACGTGGTAATGTCTGGGTGTGTGTCCTTTCATCTCGCACAGGGGCCAGTGTAGTGGACTGTGACAGTAAGTGACTCTCACCTCTCTCGCTTGATTTCCATCATTTCACTTCTGACAGCCTCTTCCTTCGGGAAATGTCTCTCGATTGTCACATAGTCATGGCGGGTTGTCAGTTAAAGAACCAGCTCCTTGATCCATGCCTGCTCTACCGCCATCAGCTGGACAGGTGACTCAGACGGGCCATCAACCAGAGGGCCTCATCCTCCAGTCACAGTGGCTGGGGGAAGGGGATAGTATCAATCAGACTCCATCCATGGGATGGGTGTGTTAGTGATGGGAGATAGAAGGCTTCTCTCTTTTTAGATGCAGGTGAGATGGTGTGGGCATCTTTCCTACCCCCTGTAGGAAGGCAAGCAGAGCAAGAGAGAAGGGTACAGAGGATGCTGGTGGCATCAAGTTCCAGCTGTGGTCCTCCTGACCTTGGCTCCTGCCTCTTTTCTTTCATTCCTGCAAGCTGCAACATTGACTCTCCTACAAAGTGTCTCCTGTTATTCACTCCTCGTAGTGGATTGTCCAAGGCTCCTGATGTCAAAGGGCTAGGAACAGATGCCTATGGCCATGAAGGGAAGCATCGTGTCAGGCCCCCTTGAGTCTGGGTTCGGGTATCCTATTTGCTAACTATGTGAGTTTCTTTGTCTACAGAATGAGGCATGGGGAGATGGCTCAGTCAGGGTGCTGAAAATGCTTGTCACACAAGCATAAGGGCCTGAAAGCCAGGCATGATGGCTAGTGTTTGCCATCCCAACGCTGGGGTGGTGGAGATAGACTTATTGGGCAGCCAACTTAATTTAATTGGTGATTGCCAGGCCAGAGAGACACTTGTCTCTAAGGAGGTGGGTGGCATTCCAAATGCCCACCTTTTTCACTGACCACATGACAAAGTAGCACTGAGCCCCAGTTTCCCTCTCTATCAATAGTTCCTGATAACTAACTTGAGGACTAAGTGAGAAAACAGTCTGTGTATAGTACTTAGCACAGCACTTAGGCATTTCAGTAACTATTAGTTGTGTTGGGATTGGGATCTGGGGAATTTTTCTGAAATGGATTTTGCCTGGAATGAATAGATCACACCAAACGTACTGGAAAATGTCTCCTACTAAAGGGTCTAGAGAGTCACCTCCGAATCTTTAGAAAAAGCCACTTCAGACAGACAGGGTCTCATCTAGCCATCTTTGGCTAGACGATAATGAGGCTCATCTCAGGAAAGCCATATCCAAGGTACTCCCACTGTTTGTCTGCCCTTCACGATATCCCCAACGAGCTTCTCCAGGGTCCTGGCCACTGCCTTTGCTCTGCACCCCCACTTACTCCTTAACCCTGCTGACCCACCTGCACCACTGAGTCACTGGAAGCAGGCCAGCCAGCAGAACCTGCTCTTGCCGGGCCAGGTATTTTTCTTCTTCATCTCAGGTGATGGCGGTATGCTTCCTGAGCCTGGGGACTCTGTCTGCTCCCTGAACCCTGTCTTCTGTGGAAAGGGCATGGCTCTGCTTTCCTGATTACCATCTTGTCTGTCTGACTGCTATTTCTACAGTACCCAAAGGTCAGTGGTCTTCAGGTTCTCACGGAGTTCTCTCCTCATGACACTTCCCTTTCTGAGGGCTGGAACATCCATGCCCCCAAGCTCTTAACTGCATTATCTTCTTTGTTGTTTGTTTATTTGTTTAGAGACAACGTCTCTCTCTATAACCCTGACTGTCTTAGAGTTCTCTGTGTAGAGCAGCTTGGCCTCAAACTTGCAGTGATCCTCCTGCCTCTGCCTTCCAAGTGCTGGGATTAAGGCTGTATTGCACCATGCACCAAGCCTGAACTTGACTGCATTTTCAATCTCTCAATGAGGCTGTCTCTGCCCGTGGACACTTCCATGGTGATGACTTGCAGCTACTTTCAACTCAATGTGCCCAAGTCTGAACCTGTTATCTTTCTCCCAGATGTGTCCGGCGTGGTCCTACCCTCTCAGGAATGGCTGCCTCTCCATGGTCACCACAAACTTAAGATGTTTCTAGTCTTCAATTGCTCATAAGTATGGAGTCACCCAGTTGTCTTACTTCTACCCTCTTGGCATTGGAGGCTCCTTTCTTCTCTTTGTGGATGAACCTCCTACTGGATCTTCCCACTTTCAGACTTACCCTGAGGAACCTCCCTGTTCCTCACCAAGAGTGCCAACCCCCATGCTGGAGTCAGACAGTTTTCTTTCATAGTTACTTTCCTTTTCTTTCTTCCCTTCCTCTCCCAAGAGTCTCATATATTCCAGACCATCCTAGATCCCTCCATGTAGCCAATGACAACCTTAAATGTGTATTCCCTATGCTTCTGCTTCCATAGTCCTGGGATTATAGGTATGTGCCACCATGCCTGGTTTCTGCAATACAGTGAGTTGAACCCAGGGCTGCTAGGTCAGCAATGTACAACCTGATTTACGTTCTTCTGGTCCCAGCTTTCTGGCCTGCCCATTTACAATTACCTCAGACTCTCCTGTTTATAAGGAGGCTAAGGTCATCTCCTTAGTGTGGCATTAATGTCCTTTCAGAAAATTGATTTTTTTTTTTAAGACAAGATCTCATTGTGTACCCCAACTGGCCTGGAACTTACTATGTGGAAGAGCCCGACCTCAAACTCACAGAGATCTGCCTGCTTTTGCCTCCTGTGTGCTGGGATTAAAGTCATGTGCTACTGTGCCCCTCAGGAGCTTCCTGGGACTCCAGTCTTGTTACCCTCTGTCACCCTTTGCTCTGTGCTCCTGAGGACATAACTACTTGCGGTCTCTCCCTGTTCACTGTCTAAAATACTGCCCTCCTCTTCTCCAGGCCATCTGCCAGACCCTTCTGGAACCTTCCTCCTGTGTGTGAGGACCCTCTTTTGTGTTACCATAAGCCCTCATCCAACATAGTACATTGCTTGTCATATACTGTCACAGCAAATGCACTTTTTCCACAAGACTATAAGCTGCCGAGAGCAGGTACTGGGCTGTGTTCCCCAGACCCCCCAAAGGCCAGCAAAGTTGGCCGATGCATTGAACAATTTGCCCCATGAGCTAAGGCCTCTGGTTCAGTCTTCAGTTGAACATTCTGTTGCTGTGGGTCAAAGGCTTCAATTGAACATTCTGTTGCTCTGAGTCAAATCTTTGTCAGAAAAAAAAAAAATCCAAATTTTCCCTAGAAATGTGGCTTTAGCCTCTGGTTTATAAAAAATTACAGAGAAAGTGGCTGCTACTGTACCTAGAAATTCAGTTTCTACGTATGTGTTGGTGATCTGATACGTCTTACGTCTTTTTCCTTTTCTTTTCTTTCTTCCTTCATTTTCCCTTTCTCTCTCTTTCTTCCTTCCTTCCTCCCTTCCTTTCTTTCTTTGTTTCTTTCTCTCTCTTTCTTTCCTTCTTTTTTATTTCCTCCTTCTTTCTTTTCTTTTTTCTTTCTTCCTTCCTTTCTTTCTCTCTCTCTTTCTTTCCTTCTTTCTTTCTTTCCTTCTTTTTTCCTTCTTCCTTCTTTCTTCTTTCTTTTTTCTTCCTTCCTTCCTTCCTTCCTTCTTCCCTCCCTCCTTCCCTCCCTCCCTCTCTCTCTCTCTCTTTCTCTCTCTCTTTCTTTCTTTCTTTCTTTCTTTCTTTCTTTCTTTCTTTCTTTCTTTCTTTCTTTCTTTCTGCTCTTTCTTGAGACAGGGTATATGTAGCCCTGGTTGGTCTAGAACTCCATATACAGACTAGACTGGCCTCAGCCTCACAGAGATCTGCCTGCCTCTACCTCCTGAGTGCTGGGGTTTAAGGTGTGACTCACCAGCTCTTTGTTCATCAAGTAGACTAGCATTACTCTGGAGGGCCAGGTCATTGCCAATATGTGAGTCTTGTTTTAGCCACCGTGCCCCAGAGAGGGAAGCACAAGGTTTGGGTATTATGGTTGCCACTTTCCATGCAGTTAGTAGGCACTTGGCCTTTGCCAGTAAACATTCAACCCCAGCTTTGCTGCCTGCTTTTGTGAATAGTTCAGCTAGGTTCTGCCACTTTCTCCAAAACACCCAGGTTAGCTGAAATGATCCCAATTTCTTTTTCAAGTAACCCCTTGGTGTTCATATGGAAGCCTCAGACACTCCTGAAGGACTTTTCCCTCAGAGTTCTCGGTCATGTGTTAGATTCCTGTTAGGCCTGAGGAACTGGGAAACTCATGCTTTCCATTTTCTTCATTGTGTATTTCACCACAACTTTCTGTTAAGCAGGACAACATTTTGACGTTTGGCTTTAATATGTTTAGATATAAATATCTAGAGACAGCCTTTGTCATCTAATATATCTGAGAGACAAATAGCTCAATTGATCTGAGTTGACTATTGTCAGTTTGAAAGTGTGTTTTGTGAATATTGAATGAACTGCTAACCTATTTGTTTGTTTTAAATCTTTATTAAACAATATGTTTTTTAGATGAACTAAGATGGAAAAAGCCTGAAGGCAAGAGCATGGTACATAGCTCAGGGGAACCCCTGTTCCCTGCCCTATATAGCTCAGGGGAACCCTTCTTCTCTGTCCTGTAACCCAGATCCTATCCCAGGGGAGTCCTACATGCTGAATCCTGCCACATTACTGTGCCTCAGCTTCCTCTTCTGAGAATGGGATGTTCAGACACTCCAGGAAGACAGAGGGACTCAGTCACACACATCACCCCATCAGTCTGCCAGCAATGTGAGGAGCTGGGTAGTTGTCACCTGTGTTCCTTTCTGGGCCCTCTTCCCCTGCTTTATTTGCTGCCTCTACTCTTCTGTTGCTTAAATCTCCTTGTCTGTCTGTCTCTCAGCCCTGCCTCTTTTCTATCTGCATTTGAACCAGCTCTCCAGGCTCTTCCATCTTGGAGCTGAGGTCTTGCCTCTCCCCAGGCTATTAGCTTCCTGCACAGTCAGACCTCTCTGGGAGTGACTGCATCTCAGCTCCTGCCATACTCACTCTTTCTTTTGCAATCCCCATTCAACCTCCACCACTAGCCTGAAAACCTTTCAAAGCTAAGGTCACCTTGACCTCCAACATGCTCCACCTACAGGGCACGTTTGAGCCCACATCTGACTGTTCTTCCTGCTGCATTTGGACAGTGAGCCTCACAGCCCGTGTCATCCATCTCCTTTCCCGCTGCTGGAGGACACTTAGGCCTGCTGGGTTTCTGCTGGCTTAAGGCGCACAGCTAATTGGCTCTCTACCTGCTCCTCTTTGAACTCTAGGGTGGCTCAGGGCTCAGCTCTGCATCTTTCTCTCTTCACCTTACTCTTTCCACATCAGCACCCTCTTCCCTGGTGATAGCAGATCCCACCAAGGTGGCTCCTTATAAGTCTAGATTTCATTCGGGCAGTGGTGGCGCACGCCTTTAATCCCAGCACTTGGGAGGCAGAGGCAGGCAGATTTCGGAGTTCGAGGCCAGCCTGGTCTACAGAGTGAGTTCCAGGACAGCCAGGGCTACACAGAGAAACCCTGTCTCGAAAAACCAAACCAAACCAAACCAAACCAAACCAAACAAACAAACAAAAAAACCCAAAAAACAAAACAAAACAAAAAAAGTGCATGTCTCCAGCTTTGACTCTCCTCAGCTTCATGTGCTTCAGTTATTGTGATAATGAAGGTCACTGCTTTTCCTGTTGGACTGACAGATACTGACTGATAAAGTGCACACAGCTTATCGATATAGCAGGCTTCATTTCAAATACCTTTAGTTTTGGTGCCTCTGTTGCCATATATACATATGTCTCTATTAACAGTAATTATGCTTTATTGAAAAACACCACACACACACACACACAAAAAAAACAACAACAACAGTAATTACACTTTATTGTACCTGGTGCTCACTGGTGCTCCTTCTCTGCTAAGCCATAATATGTTAAGGCTGGGTCCATTCTGTCTTATTCATTCTCATGCTCCCACTTTTGAGTCAACATTGGATGGGGATGGAGGACTGAATGTGTGTTTATTGACTTTTGGTTAATGAGGCTACCAACTTCTTTTCCAAATCAGATTTCCTATCAAGTACAATAGAATTCCTTAGCTCTGCTATGGACTATGTCTCCTTTTAATTTTCTTTTTTCTTTTTTCTTTCGTTTTTTAAATTTGGTTTTTTTCCAGATAGAGTTTCTCTGTGTAGCCCTGGCTGTCCTGGAACTCACTCTGTAGACCAGGCTGGCCTCGAACTCAGAAATCTGCCTGCCTCTGCCTACCAAGGGCTGGGATTAAAGGCATGCGCCACCACTGTCCGGCTCCTTTTAATTTTCATTCCATCATAAATCTTTGGAAGAATTATACTAATAACAAGCAAGCTGGGTGGTGGTGGCACAAACCTTTAATCCCAACATTAGGGAGGCAGAGGCAGGTGGCTTTCTGAGTTGAAGGTCAGCCTAGTCTACAGAGAAAGTTCCAGGACATCCAGGACTATACAGAGAAATCCTGTCTTAACAGAAGGAAGAGGAGGAGGAGGTGAAAGAGGAGGAGGAGGAGAAAGAGGAGGAGGAGGAGGAAGAGGAGGAAGAGAAGGAAGAAGAAGAGATAGAAGAAAAAGAAAAAATAATATTGTCACTGGTAGAAGCACATACATTAAAAATAATTAAAACACAGAGGCTAGAAATGATTGCAGTAGAGATGATTGGTTCTGCCAACATGGTCTCTGCCTTTACCCAGTTCTGTCTTTTGCTCCTTCAGTCACTTGCTCTTGCCACTTTCCTACTATGGTTGGGCTTGACCTGGCTAGGAGAACCCCTCCCTGCTACTCTTTATAAAGCCCCCTTGAGAGAGCTAGAGATGTACCACAGTTGATAGACCACTTTTCTGGTATGGGAGGAGCTGGGGTTCCATCCCCAGCACAGCATAAATTGAACGTGAGGGTACACACCCATAATCCCAGCACCAAAGAGGGTTGGAAGTGCAAGATAGCCCTTTGTTGCAGAGCGAGTTTTAGGCTAACTTGGACTACATAAGACTGTCTCAACACAAAAAGAAGACTTCTCACTCACACTGTATCTAGGAAATGGTCTCATGGGATCCCATGTCCCAGCAGTGACAGGAAATAAAGGCCTAGCGAGTTCAAAGTGATAACTGAAATCTGCTTTACTGGTGGCTGGCCAAGCCTGGCTGTACTTTGCACTTCTCCAGAGAGCCCTGCCCCCTGGTCATTTGTACCCTCTGGCTGAGATGGGGAAGAACAGGGGCTCCAGGCTGGCTGAATGGGGAACAAAGGCTTTGGTGGATGAATTGATGAATTGCTGAATTGCGAGGGGGAAGGTGTGAGACTGAAGACGAACTCTGAGAGGAAGGGCAGGAGCCACTGCATGGAACAGCCGGTTCTTGTCAAGCACACAATTTAATTCTGAGGCTGTAGTCCTTGTGCCTGGGAGATTTTCTAGCTCGCAATAGTGTCATTTACAGATGGATTTGCAGCGGTGAATTACGAGTTTGTAAGCAACAGCTTCTCTGACGCCTAGAAGAAAAAAAAAGCTTATCCCTCTGCAAATTATAAATTCATAACTAACAGTGTTATCCAACTGGATGCAAAACAAATTCATTACTGACTACATTATCCCATTGAGCATCGAGTGAATGAACCAGGCAGGGTTTGTGGGATGGGGGATGTGATGGGAGATGAGAACCAAATAGTCCTCTCCTATACAAAGAATAGTCGTTTCCTATTCTTTGTATCAAGGTAATCCAGAGTGGAGGTGCTGGGGTGATTACTGGTCCCAATATCCCACCAGTGATCATCACTAGGACCTTCACAGCTCACTGGTCCCAATGTCCCACGAGTGATCAACACTAGGACCTTCACAGCTCACTGGTCCCAATGTCCCACGAGTGATCAACACTAGGACCTTCACAGCTCACTGGTCCCAATGTCCCATCAGTGATCAACACTAGGACCTTCACAGCTCACTGGTCCCAATGTCCCATCAGTGATCATCACTAGGACCTTCACAGCTCACTGGTCCCAATGTCCCATCAGTGATCATCACTAGGGCCTTCACAGCTCACTGGTCCCAATGTCCCATCAGTGATCATCACTAGGGCCTTCACAGCTCACTGGTCCCAATGTCCCACGAGTGATCATCACTAGGGCCTTCACAGCTCACTGGTCCCAATGTCCCATCAGTGATCAACACTAGGACCCTCATAGCTCACTGGTC
>NW_022196906.1:52820588-52825762 GCF_008632895.1 Mastomys coucha | reverse complement strand
GTCCCATCAGTGATCAACACTAGGACCCTCATAGCTCACTGGTCCCAATGTCCCATCAGTGATCAACATTAGGACCTTCATAGCTCACTGGTCCCAATGTCCCATCAGTGATCAACACAGCTCACTGGTCCCAATGTCCTATCAGTGATCATCACTAGGACCTTCACAGCTCACTGGTCCCAATGTCCCATCAGTGATCAACACTAGGACCTTCACAGCTCACTGGTCCCAATGTCCTATCAGTGATCATCACTAGGACCTTCACAGCTCATTTCTATGATGATAATCCAAACACTTCCGTGTTAGCTTACAGTTCCCTGGTGGGAACTCACATATGGAAGTCCCAAGTGGCTAAGACCTCAGATAGGCATTGCTCCTAGATTCACCCACACTGAGAGGCATGGGACTGCCATACCAAGAAAAGAGGTCAGTAGCTGGGCCCATGGTTAAGTATCAGAGTGGGGACATTCCCTGTGTCTTTCTAGAACATTCCTCCCAGAAATCAGGCTTCAGGGTGCTGAGACACCTATCTGATTGCTTCTGGATGGTGGGAACAAGGTGAATGCAGCCGCAGACTTCAGGGTCTATGGGGGAGGAGAAGACATGCTTTGTAACCCAGATTGTGTATTCTGATGTTGTGATCAAGGTTGAGTTTGTAGGCCCTGGATTTTACTTCTTGGGCTGTGCTTATTTTAGAAAAGAAGAAAACACAAGTAAGTAAAACTAATATATCAATATTATAAATATATAAAAATAATATGTGTAAAAATATTTATCTAAAATCACCCCTAATTTTCTCCATTGGAAAGAGCCAACTTTAGGGTGGATTAAACCTGAAACTCTACTTGTGCCTTGTTTCCCACAGGAGAATCATTTGTTCAGGAACTTGGGGCTGGGGATTCGTTCAGTTGGTAGAGTTGCTTACCCTAGCATCCATGAAGTCCAGAGCCTGATGGTACAAGTTGGTGACCTAAGCACTCAGGAGATGAAGGCGGGGGAAGGCAGAACTTAAAGATCGTGCTCAGCTACAGGCAGAGAAGGGCAGCTATACCCTGTCTCAAAAGAAGGAAAGAAAAACAGCTTCTGATAGCCCTAAAATTGGATGTGGGAGGAAGAGATTGTCATACTCAGCTACACCATTAAGCTTTTTCTTTTTTCTTTTCTTTTTTTCTTTTTTTTTTTTTTTTTTTTTTTTTTTTTTTTTTTTTTTTTTGAGACAGGGTCTCACTTATGTAGCCCAGGCTGACCTTGATGGAGCTTGCTCTTTAGATCAGACTGGTTTTGAACTCACAGAGCTCTGCCTACTTATGCCTCTTGAGTGCCCAGCCACAATCACCTTTTAAGAAAGAGGGGGTATCTTGTGGTCAGAAGCTTCCCCATATTCCCCCCAGCCTACCAGTTTTCTCACATCTGTCTCCGTCCTCGTTTCTCCTCTTCTCTCTTCTCTGATAGTGCCTCCTCTCTCTGCCACCTTCCTCAGGAAAAAAGCAAAGTCCTCTCTTGTCTTGTGCTGAGAGTTCTGGTATTGGCATATGTCTAAACAGTTGACCTTAGAATCATTATTTCCCCGAAGAGTTCCCTGTTGAAGCAGAAGTTTCAGTGCCAGCTATTAGGATAAAATATTTTCACCATGTTTTGTGAGTGCATCTGTATTTTTAGGAATAGCTATTCCACACAGGAAATGTACCTTTATTTGCTAGCTCTATAGAGTCAGCACTATAGAAAACACTATATGTTTTCTGTTTTAATGGCTGCATATTAATCCATGTGGTTTCTTTAAACTTTTGTTGCTATGCATATAGACTGTTTCCAATTATTGCTATTGTAACACCCACATATCATCTTTGCACATTTATCTAATTATTTCCTCAGGGTAGGTTCTTAGAAGTACAGTTTCTGAGAATGCACTTTCCAGAGGATTTGCCATATTGTTATTTTTCAGGAAGTCCATGGCAACTCACGCCCTTATCAGCAGCTTCTGCCATACAGACCGTAGCTGTGTCCCTGAGGGTTTAGGAAAGAGCACGTATGAGCATTGTGGTGGAATAGTAAGTGGTAAAAGATTCCTTTAAGGATGCAGGGTCTCAGGAAGCAGGAGTGGGAGCCACAATCCCAGCTACTGTCTTCCCAGACTTGGACCTGCTCTCCTGGCTTTTCAACCAAATTTTTTATTTATGTACTCTCTCTCTCTCTCTCTCTCTCTCTCTCTCTCTCTCTCTCTCTCTCTCTCTCTCTCTCTCTCTCTCTCTCTCTCTCCCTCTCTCTGATTTATGTATTTCATGTATATTAGTGCTCTGTCTACATGTACATGTACGTACCAGAAGAGGACATTACAGATGGTTGTAAACCATCATATGTCTGCTAGGAATTGAACTTGGGACCCTTAGAAGAGCAGCCAGTGCTTTTAACCACTGAGACATCTTTCTACCTCACCAGCCTAGGTTCTTGCATGGTATCCATGAGAGGGTTGGCATTGGACTGACCAACTTTATGAAGGAAGATCATTTTCATTCATACGTTTGGGGCAAGGGTGAGGGAGGCATAGTGATGGTGTGACTCTGATGTGTGATATTTACTCAGGGGAGAATGGTGGTAACTATATGGCAGATGGGAACAGGTAACTATGGTAGAACTCACAAATGCAATGTCATTGATAGCAATGGTGGTGGCGGTATTGACCATGACCATGGTCAGGGAGGTTGAGTGGTGACATGGCGGTAATGGTAAATAGGGCATTGCTAAAGGAGATGAAGTGGTGTTCCTGATGTGATGGCAGTTGTGATGGTGTAGCCATGATGATGGTGGTGGTAATTTACAGAGATATTGAGATTGTTAGTGGCAACAGAGATGGAGGTGTTGGCACAACAGTAGGCTGTTGGCTGTAGTGTGAGATACAGTAGAAACCACGGTGCCTGGTCACCATGGCAGTGAGAAAGGAGTGGGGAGATGGGCACCACACAGTGGTGTTTGGGACATTTCCTGAGGGTAGTGTTGGAATGCTGTGGTGGTATAAAAATGGCTATGAACCAGGGCTCAGGAACGGTCCAGACTCTGGTTCCCTCTCTTTCCCCCTGCGTCTGCCTCGCAGCAGTTCCCTGAGTCTCTCAACTTAATAGCGTTGCCTGGGAAGAACCCTTTCTCTGAATCCCCAGGTACAGCATAAAGCCTGCTGTGCACAAAGCTGTAGGACTCTCTCCTCAGGCAAGGACGTCTGGAAAACTTCAGGATGTGGAAGGCATGTGTCTGAGTGGCCAACATCCTGGGCATTGAGGGGTTAACTCTGTGCCTGGAGATGGAGCTCAGGTGCTCCTCTCAGACTGCCCTCTGCTCCCGTGCAGAAGAAGCCGCTGGGGCTAAGTAGGGGTTCATTTTGGGGTAGGGAGAGACTTCCCCATTTCATTTTAATGGTGCTAGTGACCTCATAAGGTTTCCATGGTGACAAGACCAAGAATCCAGGGGGACTTGGTGAAATAGGTCAAATAACCACCCTCAGAACATTATCCTAGACACTGGGGTTGGGGAGGACTCTGTAGCCATGGGAGAAGGGTAGAGCTGAGAGCATGCTAGGCTGGGGCACCAAGAAGGGCCCACAGAAGGGTCCTGTGCCCACCTGACCCTCTCAACAGGCTACCTGCAGTAGAGTCATGGAGCTCTCTCCGGGGGAGAGCCGACTGCCACAAGACACCTCCAGAGGGCAGTTTCCAAGGGGAAAAAGCAGGAGTGGCTGGTTCTTAGATGAGAAGACAAGGTTGGTAGGAAACAGAACACAGAAGGAGTGTGAAAGACAAGGGGGTTGGCCTCTAGTAGGGTTGGGAATGGCTATCAAAAGCTGCATTTTCTGAAGAACGGCTTGGGAACATGAGCAACAGAGTCTCTGTGACCAGGTTTGATCTAGGTGTGCACACTGCCTGCACCCCGAGGTTGTGAGTTACCTGGTACATGATATGCAACATCCTGGTAGTTCTCGATATGGTATATCCCTCTCTTCTATCCTTCTGTCTTCTCTACACCACTCAGTGGCCAAGGCCTCCTGAAGGGTGCTGAAGCCCTCTACTGTCCCTCAGTAATTTCTAGCTTTCAGGCTGGAATGCCTGAGGCTGTGGACTCTCTTTGAGGGTAAGGGATAGAAAATCCAGGATTAGACAGCTTTCGAGAGGAATCATGAGCTCATGTACAGGCCACACTCTGCACACTGTGGGTGAGTTAAAGCCTACAAACTTTACTTTCTAAAGTCATGCCTCAGGAATTAGACAGCTGTACCTTTGCAGCCCTGATGGCAGGAGAAGCATGTTGCCCAATCAGGGCCCTCTGCCAAGAGCCTAGAGGCAAAGGGTGAGGAGTGAGTGTCTGCCATCCTCAAGGCCTGGATGTTGGCTAAACGTGTCTCTTTACAGAGAACAAGTACTCTTGGGAAAATCTGCTTCAATGAATTCAGGGAGCAAGTCTTGGATTCATGGTTGATCCATGAATGTTCCAAGCCCCTCTTAGCTGGAGCCCCAGCTACTAGGGGTCTGAGCCATGCTGGGGATGACAGACCTCATTATAGTCTGTAGTCTAGAGCTCCTAGTTAGGCATGAACTGTCCTTCAGTGATTACAGGCTCAGTGGATCATCTGGAAATGCTGCCCATGTCTCGAGGCCTGAACTGTTGTTTGCAAGGGCTGCTGGGAACCAGGCATGGGTCTTCCCTCAGGGCAGCTCTAGGCCAGGCCAGGAAGATGGTCCCCAACGCCCTCCTCCTTCATTGGCAAGCCTTCCTCTGCTCCTTTCTTTTCTTTCTTTTTGGGTTTTAGACTAAGTCATATATAGCCCAGGCTGACCTCTAATTCATAGTGTAGCTGAGGGTGACTTTGAATTTCTGGTCACCCTGCCTCTAATCTCTGAGCTGTGGAGTTACAGCTTTGTGTCACCATGCCCAATGTGTGTCCACATGTTTATGTGTGCCCCAACATGGGAAGGTCAGAGACAATCTTTGGTGCCATCTAACTTTTTCTTTTTTTGGAACAGGGTCTCTTTGCTAAACAGAACTCACCAAGTAGGCTAGGTCAGCTGACCAGTGAAGCCCAGGGACCTACCTGTTTCCCTCTGCTGGGATTTACAAGCCCATGAGTCACCACAGTGTGCTCTCGTTCTCTCTCTCTCTCTCTCTCTCTCTCTCTCTCTCTCTCTCTCTCT
>NW_022196906.1:52819352-52820502 GCF_008632895.1 Mastomys coucha | reverse complement strand
CTTCCTCCCTCTCTCTCTCTCTCTCTCTCTCCCTCTCCCTCCCCCCCTCTCTGTGCGTGCATGCATGCATGCATGCGCGTGTGTGTGTGTGTGTGTGTGTGTGTGTGTGTGTGTGTGTGTGTGTCTCATAACATTGGGTCTAGGGATCAAATTCATGTCCCCATGCTTGGAAGGCAGGAAGGCATGCATCTCACTAAGCTATCTCTTCAGCCTATATGCCAGGTTTTGGGGTGCTAGGGATCAACCAAGGCCTTCATGCATGCTAGACAAGTACCCTGCCAACTAAGACATATCCTTATTATTTCTGTTTATCTTTTAGTACTGGATGAACACAAGGCCTTGTGCGAAGGCCAGGTTCTGCCACTGAGCCCCACCCCATCCTCAAACACCAACCAATACCCCAGCCTCCACCACTGAGCCATACCCCAACCTTCACCATTGATCTGTGCCCTTGCCCGCACTCCTGAGCTGTACCCCAGCTCCCACCACTGATCTGTACCACAGCTCCCATCACTGAGCCGTACCCTAGCCTTCACCACTAAGCTATACCCCAGAACCCCTTGAGCTGTATCCCAGTTCCTACCCTAATCTATACCGCAACAACCTTGAGCTGTTCCCCATCCCCCACCCCTGAGTTGTACCCCATCCCCCACCCCTGAGCTGTACCCCAACACCCACCCCTGAGCTGTACCCTAGCCCTCAGGCTTATTCTTGTACCTCAAATACCCTCTAGTCATTTCTACATTCATTCTGGAACTTCTTTTTTTCTTTGTCTTAACGTTTTCCAACTGGGTTTTTGCTAGTGTATCATTTTGACACTGGCTATCTTCCTGACCTCGTCTCTACTCTGTTATTAGTTCTTCAGTTGATTCTCTTGAGTTTTCTGAATAAACAATCCTATCATGTACAAATAATGATAGCAATTTCTCTTCCTTTTCAAATGTTACACTTCTTTTTCTCTTTTAATGTAATAATGTATTGGCTTAAACTTCCAGAACAATATAACATAATTATGGTAATAGCAGCCTTCCTTGTCCCACTGTGACTTAAATACGATGGCCCCCCGATAGTGTTTTATTACTAAGAATGATGCTGATATTGACTGCAGATGTTTTTTGTTTTTTGGTTTTTTTTTGTTTTTTTTTTTTTT
>NW_022196906.1:52796099-52819342 GCF_008632895.1 Mastomys coucha | reverse complement strand
TTTTTTTTTTTTTTTTTTTTTTTCTGTGTCAAGGAAATTTTTATTTGTATTTTACTGAGTTCTAGCAGAATGGATCTCCAGTCTATTAAATTCATTTATGGTGTCAGTTAAGATGATCACATAATCTTTCCCTTTCTGATAATCAATGTGATTAATTACATAGACCTGCTTTCTGATATGTCTTTCTTATCATTTCTTAACATTTCTGGAGTGAAGAGGAGATTGGGGTCAAGGTAGGGAATTCAGATGCCATCTATACTGTACCTGACTCCCCAGGGCTACACTGTTCTCTGGTTCCATAGTGGAATCTCAGGCAAGCCCACTGCCATGCCCAAGGGGTTGAACTGGGGCTCAGGAGGGCTAGATGGGAGACTTAGTCCCAGAGTGATCTTTCTAAAGACCCATGAGGCCAGACAATTTCCTCCAGCGGCTCTTTGCTGCATTTAGAAGAAGACACAAGCTCTTGGCACGTTGCCTAAGCCCTTTACAACCAACCTTTTTACCCATATTCCTCTTCTCATCCCCAACTTGTACCCCTTAACTGTTTAGAACTCCTGGCAGGCGGCAAACCCAAACCTCCTGTTTGAGGCTCTGGCCCTCTTACAGAGGACCTTCCCTGCTGGAATACCCTCCCTCCCTCCCTCCCTGCTTCCTTCCTCCCAAGGGAGGACTCAGTGTCACTACAAGGAGGGGGCTCCCCAACTAGAGGTTGTCAGGTCCTGTTCCACCAGCCTCTTGCTTACCTGTGTAGAGAGGCCCCTGTGTTTCAGGAACCTCAGTGTGCTGAGGGTCAGCCTAATCCCTCACAGTCCTGGCTCTGAGCTCACAGTCATCTCCAGGACAAATGCTCAACCAGCCCCAAGTGGAACACATTGTTTCCAATAGTGGGCACACCTTCCTTGCATCCCTTCCACAGGGCTGTGACTGTCCATGCTTGCTCTCCCAGCTCCAGCAACAGAGGATCCTGGGAGGCCTGAAACCCTGGCACGCAGCTGCAGCTCCCTGGAGCCTCTTTAGAAAACGCAGCCGGCCTTGTTTCCTTCTCATAAACAGCGACTGAGCACAGCATCAGGCCCCAGGGGAAACTGTTCCCCCAAAGCTGCTGCCATTGGAGATGCAGGAAGGGGGGACAAGTGGGCCCAGGAGGAACCAGATGATTCTGGATCATGTCAGGAGGTGCAGGAGGAGGGTATAACGGCTGTGTCTGAGTCTTTAGGTTTGCAGATGTTATACAGGCTGTTGCCTGATCCAGTCTGTTTCCCTCCTTCACATCTGGACATCCAGTCCCAGGCTAGTGTCCTGCCACCTCCTTCCAGAGTCCTCTTACCCCAACAGTCACTTTTCTGTCTTTGCCATCACTCAGCTGGAGCATGCTCAGTTTTTGAGGCAAGCCGATATCTAGTAGAGGACTGTTTGGTAGCTAAACCTGGAGTGGTTAGATACAGCTCAGGCCAGGACCCTCTTTACTGCCCCACCCCTAAGTATGATGGCTTCAAGGGCATCATCTGTGGTTGTAGGTTTAGGCAGACCTTAGTACAGATTCTGCCTCATCCCTTTATTAGCTGTGTGATGTTGGACAGGAGTTTTGTTTTTCTTTTCACCTCCCTGAACCTCTATAGAACAGAATACTCACCTTTAGACTTGTCAGGGTTTCATGAAGTGATCCTGTGACCATAAAGCATTCAGCAGAGGGACCTGCCTGACACATAGTAGGAGCTCAGTTAACTTAGTTATTATTCTATAACAGGTCAAGAAAGGCTGGTTTTCTCACCCATCTTCCATTGCCACTGAAGAAACTGAGACCTTCAGAAGGACAGGAAATAACATCGCTGTGTCCTTTTCTCCCCCAGCCAGGTCCTGAGTCAGAGAGAGGATCTACTGGGAGTCAGAGCATTGGACTTAAAGCCCCTGCTTTGTAGCACCTTGAGTCTCTGGCTTCATCTTGTACACATCCAAGCCGTGACTAATTTATCTAATAAACCT
The DNA here is from genome assembly GCF_008632895.1 of Mastomys coucha. Classification (NCBI taxonomy): domain Eukaryota; kingdom Metazoa; phylum Chordata; class Mammalia; order Rodentia; family Muridae; genus Mastomys; species Mastomys coucha. Next base: position 52,817,359 of record NW_022196906.1, on the reverse strand, counting down.
TCACATTGTGTCCAGCAAGTATCAGGCACAATTACATGCCCTTCATATGTAAGAACTTTATATAATCAATAGCATTCAGTACATATTAATTGTAACCCTTCTCCCAAGCTCTCAGGCGAGATGCAACCATTAGTCCATCTTATAGATGAGAGATGAGAGCAGTTTAGTGGCTTCCCAAGGTCACACAGTGAGTGAGTGAGTGAGTGAGTGAGTGAGTGAGTGAGTGAGTGAGAGGGCCTCCATGATGGATAGGGACCTCCGTGGGTATAGATCAGGCTCCGTGATACGATCATACCGAGTGTCAAGGTCTTCTAATGTGGGGTCACAGGACACATTCTTGGGTGTGCTTGGCAGCCTATTTTTGGGTAGAGTGGGGACATTGACTTCATCTATTTTTTGGTAAGAGGCTTGTGTGGCTCAGGCTGCCCTCAGACATGCTGTATGCCTGAGGATGGCCTCAAACTTCTGATCCTCTTTATCTATCCATATCCCGAGTGACTCACTGTCCTGGTTCATGTGATGCTGTGGATGAAACCCAAGCTTCAGTGTGATAAGAAAACATTACTGAGCTACATTTCTGTCCCTTCTCGCCCTACAAATGCCAATCACGGAGGCCACATCTCAGGCCATCACAAGTGTTTCCCTGGAGAGAGGACTGTGGGAACTTGGAACAGAAGGGCTCTTTATTATTCAGAATAACTGCACTATTTAATTTACTATTAATAACGGCTCTCCAGTCAACCTTCTCTTAAGAAGTGAGAACCGGAGAGATGCCCCTCTCTCCCTGCGCCTCCTCCCTTCTTTTCAGAGTACTGTGGACTCAGTCACGAGAGCATGAGCTGTTTGGGGGGTTGGTGTGGGCGAGATGGAGGCCCAGATGATACAGCCAGCCCAGCTACCCTCCTCCTGCAGAGCTTGCTTTGTTGTTCCTTCCTGGTTGTGAGGAGAGCATGGGTGTCTTGTAGGCTGCGCAAGAAGGTCAAGGACTTATCTGGAAGTGACACTGAGGCTGAAGCTGAGAGAAGGCTGTTGTTAACCATCCTTTCTCTCCTAAACCTGAAGGTGATGTGCACACAGGAGCCACAGGCAGCAGACAACCAAAGGGGCTAGGGATCTAAGCTGGCTCTACTGAGGGCCCAGTATAAGAAGGAACATGTCCAGAGAGGAACAGAGCCTTTGAGGAAAACTGACCCCAAGCCAGGCAAGTACTTGGTCAAATAGTCAGAAGACTCATACGGACCGAGAGTAATGCTATCCGAGAGGGATACTTGTCCATTTTACCTATAGCTCCACTCAGGGCCTTAGTGTCCAGGTGTTGGAAACATGTAGATCTCCCAAGTTTCAAAGCACAGTTGCTGCCACCCTAGGGCAGTGTTGGGGCAGACACTGTGTATGGATGGACACCTTGAGTGAAGCAGAGATTCCTCTGCAAGGCTAAACTCGGCCCTTGTGTATTTATTTAAGGTGGCACCCCAGCTCTCAGCACTTATTGAGCTTGGCTCAGTTTTCCATATTCCAGCTCCAGTTTGATCTTTGCTATGCCAGGTGGCCTACTGGTTGACCTACAGGAAGATAAAGGTCCTCTGCCCTCTCTTCTGACTTACCTGTCTATACAGAGCTGGAGGACAACAGCTGTCCTCAGGGAGAGTTGCTGTTAGCATCCTGCCTCATGCCTCATGTCCTCTCATCCCTGGGATATAGCCAAGCATCCTCATATCCTCTGTTTTGGACCCCTCCTTGCCCTGGCCATCTGTGGAGTGGGTGAATCCTAGACACCCTTAGGAGGGGGTTGAAGAGTGTGCTGTCACACCATGCCGTGGGCTGGTTTCAGTCTGCTTGATATAACAGTAGCTTTTTTGCCAAGCCAGAGCCAGGTTTCATATACCTGCACACACGCATACACACACACACACACACACACACACACACACACACACACACACACACACACACACACACACACACTCCTAACTATCCATGCTACCAAACAGGAAGCCTGGCTCATTGTGAGGCCTCACTCTTTATTCAAGGAACAGTCTCGGGTGTCTGAATGGATGCTTGAAGACTCCGTCTTTGCAATTAACACACTGCTGCAGTATTATTAGCCTCTGATAGGCAGGTCTGCCTTCGCCAGAGACTATAAATATGTGGGGCCAATGACTCAGCAAATCTGTTGCTATTTTTCTTACAGGTCCGTGTGGATCTGTGTCTGTGTACACCATGGCCCCATCTCCCTGCAGCTCCCATGGCTAGTAACCATGGAAACACAGTCCTCCCCAATACCATACTCTGCTGACAAACACTGGGAGTCCCCCCAGCCCCCTCCCCACTTCAGGGAAGTAGCATGGACCTCAGCAGTTCCCAGTAAGCAAGGGATGGTGGGGATGAAGAAGGTGGACATTTGCTCTAGGGCTTTGAAGGCCCAGGCTAGACCTCCAAGTCCTTCCTCTGCCGGTCTATGGCCAAGACCTGGTCACTTGCCTAAGGTGAGTGCTCTGTGCCCTAGTGGAATTGAGGGTGACAGGGCAGTTCACAAATGCTCTGGATGGTGTGGCAGGGGGGCTGGGGATCAGGTGTAGCAGTGGTGGTAGGGATTGACGTTAATTAATGTGGGATAAACACTTGGGACCTTGTTTCTCTGCTGAGAGAAGCTATAGAAGAGAGTATGAGCTTCTAATCCTTCCTCTCTTCCTTCTCTCCATCCTTCCTTTCATCCCTCCATCCCCTTATTCCTTCCATAAATGTTCTCATTCACACTTACCTGTGTTTGTGCCTGGCCCTTTGCTGGATGTGACTCTCAGGGTTAAATCAGGTGGATCCTTTGTCTTTGAGACTTACTGGCTTCGAGACAAGAGAATTCCTTGAATGATGCTCAGGAGTCCTGGAGGTCAAGGCAGATAGAGCAGTGGGCATAAGAGAGTGACTTCCTAAGGGCCTGAAGTGAATGGTGTCTGACTGGAGAACATGGAGTCCACCAGGATCCACTCTGTTAGGAGGTTAGCAGTGTTGAATATGGGTGTGAGTGGGTAAGAGATACCTGAAGTTCTAATTCTGCCTCGAGTCAGAGGCAGCTCTTGAGGAAGGCGCCTAAGTGTGCTGACTTTTCATGGGGACGATGAAATAGATGGTACCTACCTGATTGGTCTGGGTAAGAATCAAGATGGCCAGGCAGTGGTGGTGCACGCCTTTAATCCCAGCACTTGGGCCAGCCTGGTCTACAGAGTGAGTTCCAGGACAGCCAGGGCTATACAGAGAACCCCTGTCTCGGGGAGAAAAAAAAAAGAATCAAGACAACTTCTGCTTCCAAAGACATGAGCATTATTGTACTAAGAAGGTACCAGGATTGTCTTTATATGGCCCCTGCTTTCTTCCCTTGAGGGCCAAAAATGAGAGCTGGATGAGATGGTATGTCAAGGCTTTCTCTGTCCTCAGTTTCTCCATGTTCAAAATAGGAAGAAGCAGCTTCTAGCAGATAGGAGGGTGCAGGCAGTAGGATTCCCTCTGTGAGCTGTTAGGACCAACTTGCTTTTCCCTGCTGTAGGGAAAGCGGCGGCCAGACCAAAGCTGCCATCTCTAAGGACACCGTCCTTTCCCCTGGAGCTTCCCCAGTAGCTGAAGAGCCTCAAAGCCAGCAGCCACAACTGTGATGGCCTTTACTTTTCTACTCTTCTGCCTCAACAGGGAGAAAGCTATGAGCTCAGAGATGTGAGTACCGTCCCGGCTCCAGACCGCTTAAATCCCAGTTCCCAGATGCCCTATGTGCCTGAGAATCTGGTACAATGAGTATCTTTTTGTCCGCTCATAAAGGAGTCTCACACCAAGCCAGAACTTCTCAACCTATGAATCAACACCAACAGAAAACACAGACATTTATATTATGATTCATAACAGTAGAAAAAATTACAGTTATGAAGTAGCAACAAAATAATGTCATGGCTGTGGGTCACCACAGCACGGGGAACTGTAGTAAAGGGTCACAGCATAGGAAGGGTGAGAACCACTGCACCAAGCTGATGCTGAGTGTCTATTGTTATTTCCAGATAGGGAGTCAGCGACACAGTGAGCTTAGGATCTGGTCCAAGGTTGCACAGATACAGGGCTGGGGCCAGGACTTCAGACCATCCGTGACTTTCACACCACTCTGCACCACCCTGGCTCCATGATGGACTTCTATGGATGGGGAAGAGAGACACAGTATACATGCAGGGCTGGAAAGATGGCTCAGTCACAAGCACGGGGACTTGCATTTGCAATCCCAGAACCGGTATCAAAGCCAGACAGAATAGCCTACTTCGGTAATCCCAGCACTGGCAAGGCAAAGACAGATGATCCCTAGGGGTTTCTGCCCAACAAGCCCAGCCTAACCAATAAGCTTCAAGTTCAGTGAGAGACTCTGTATCAATAAACAAGGTGAAGGGTGATTGAGGAAGGTCCTTGGCATTGGCCTCTGACTTCTACATGAGTTACACAATCACACATACAGAGTGAAGTAGTATGTATGTGACTGAACTGGAGATAGGTGGTAGGATCATATCTGCAGGAGGAGTGCAGGTATTCAGAACTCACTCCAAGATGAGCCTGAGTGCTGTGAGTCAGGATGCAGGATTTGAATAGGCTGTTTCTCTAGTTCAGAGAGGAAAGTGGGGTGGGTTAGGGGAATCTGTCAATCACGAATATTTCGAAATAAACATGTTTTAGAATTGGCTAAGTAGCTATTACAGAAGGCTGTATCTATGTTCCACTTATACAGAGAAAGTACCCTACACAGGAGATGGATTCCAATCTCCGTGAATACCAGGTATGGCAGTGACCTTCAGAGGAGAAAATTCTTCAGACAGCTAGGACTGTTACGGGCCAGGTCACTCCAAGTTCTGTCTGTGACCTTCAGAGATCCACAGAGCAGCTTCACTGCCTGTCTTAAAGACAGGCCCTCTGACATCTAAAGACAGCCTGGGTTATAAGGTCAAGCATTCTACAGCTGTGCTTTGGTTTGGGTAACTGCTGAAAGAGCAAAAGAAGAGAACCTTGAGCTTTGTCTTCAGATGGCCCGGGCTGTGTCTTAATGCAGTCAGTTCCAGGTTCTCAGAACTTTGTCTGCAAAATGTCATGGGTGCAGCTCCCTTGAAGGGCCTTAAATGAGAGTTTAGTGGGGTCTGGTTTGCCAGGTTGCCCCTGGGAGTTGGGGCCTCTATTCAAGTATCATAATTCACTTTTTTCTTCCCCTTCTTTGTCCTAGGCATGCCATTCTAGACATCTGGTTCAGTGAGACAGAGGCTCTATCTTGAATCCTGGAGTAATCACGTAGAACAACTACCACATTTGGAATGCATAGCAGTCATGTTAAATGCCATGCACATGGACTCAAGGCCCTCGATGCTACCCTGTCAACCTACTATTTTCTCCACTGTGCCCACTGGAGATTAAAGTTTTGCTTCACAAAATGACTTAGAAAGATGTCCCCCTTTTTCTAGGATACAGAAGATTTAACCATAAATTAATTCCTTTCTTCCTTCCTTCCTTTCCTTCTCTGCCTCTCCCTCCTCTTCCTCCTTTTTGTAAATTAATATTGACCAGATAAAGCCTCTAGGATTGGATTATTCTCGGTGAGAAGACTTGATTAATTCAATCTGAAGTTGGGTGTGGTGACACATGCCTTTAATCCGAGTGCCCTGGAGGCAGAAGCAGGAGATTCTCTGAGCTTGAGGGCAGCCTGGTCTACTGAGTGAGTTCCAAGACATCCAGGGCTTCATAGAGAAACTCTGTCTTAAAAAAACCACCACCAAAGCCGGCAGTGGTGGTACATGCCTTTAATCCCAGCACTTGGGAGGCAGAGGCAGGTGGATTTCTGAGTTCGAGGCCAGCCTGATCTACAGAGTGAGTTCCAGGACAGCCAGGGCTACACAGAGAAACCCTGTCTCGAAAAAACAAACAAACAAACAAAAACAAAAAACCCACCACCACTAATAATAATAATAATAACAATAATAATAATAATTCAGGGCTGGAGAGATAGCTCAGCAGTTAAGAATACTGACTGCTCTTCCGAAGGTCCTGAATTCAATCCCACCAACCACATGGTGGCTCACAAACACCTATAATGAGATCTGATGTCCTCTTCTGGGGTGTCTGAAGACAGCTACAGTGTACTTACATTAAATAAATAAATAAATATAGTAATAATTCAATCTGTTGTGAGTTTTGGGTGATCTCTATTTTCTACTTCTTTCTGTTTGGTAAGTTTCCTTCTCTCAAGAAGGTGAGAACAGTTCCTACCTGGCAGGTGGTTAGAGACCCTGGGTTTATGCACTTGTACTTACTCTGTGTGTTGTAACAGACCAGCCACTCTGCCTGGAACACAGTAGGTCTCCTTACACTGCTCGTACTGCTTATCTCTCTGTTGGAGCCAAAGAGGACCAGAAGGCAAGGCAGGACCTCCCCATTTGTTTAGATTAGGAGTTTGTGTCCCTACAAAATTCATATTTTAAAATGCTTATCCTGGGGCTGCAGGGAGATAGTTTGGTGATTAAGAGCCCAATTCCTCTTCCAGAGGGACCCAAACTCTATTCATGGGCTCTTCATTATCTGTACTTCCAGCTCCTGGAGACCCCGTGCTCTCTTCTGGCCTCTAGAGGAACACATTTACATGTGTAAACCCATAGGCAGACACCAATGATTAGAAATAAAAATTTAAAAATTGCTAACCCTAATGTGATGGTGTCAGAAGGTGGGGCCTTTGGGAGGTGATTGGGTCTTAGCATCTCCACACATGGGCCTTGATGAATGTGATCAGCACCCACTTAAAAAGAAATCCCAGAGTTGGCAAGATAGCTCAGTGTGTAAAGGTACTTGTCACAGAGCCTGACGATGTGGCGATTCATCCCGGGTTTCACATGGTGGAAAGTGAGAACCAACTCCTTCCTGCCAGTTGTCTTCTGATCTCTACATGTGCTGTATCATGCTTGTGTTCAAGGGCCTCTATGTTCAGGGTAGGTCTTCCCATGTCAGTTATACTTTTACTGACACACTTAGAAGTGCGTCTCCTAAGTGACTTCACATCTAGAGAAGTTAACAGTGAAAGATTGACCCTTACCAGGAGCTTATAGCCAGATACAACCAGAGGGGTGTCCTCTGCCTTGCCTCCCCCTCAGTGCCCAGCTCCCATATCTGAGTCCTGCAGGAAATCTCCATGAACCCCATGATCAACTTCTGCAGCTGCCAAGCCTAGGATACAAAGAGCCTTCCCGTGAGCCACTGGCCAGCCACGATGAGGAGACAGAGTCTAAGGATGAGAACCTGCTTAGTTTTCTTGCCTCCAGGTTCACATCTTTCCCCCTGTCTGTGAACCTGAATAGTGGTAGACATGTGTGTGGAGAAGTTATCCCTAAGATCAGCTTTTTGGGGAGTGTTTCTAAAGAGTCACGAGGCAAGGATGTAGGCCCACTACTCTTCCTTGTATGGGGGAAGACTAAGAAATCCTTCACATACTACAGAGCAAAGCTCATGAACCTGTATTGACATGCTAATGTGGTGGTGCCTGTATAACATGCAGAACCATCAGTAAACCAGGTCCTAGTCTTCTCTTCTTCAGTCAGCTGATCATAGGGAACATTCCATGAGGCTATAGGTAGCAGCAGACAGCATTGTATAAGGAGTAGAAACCATAGGCATTTGGGCAACTTCTTCATGTAACTTGCTTGTGCCTTCTTCATGACCTGCTTGCCTGATCGCTTATATACCACTTCCATTTGATACTAGACTCCTGTGGTATATGTCCTACTTTATGACTTGGGGGGTCCAATAACACCCAGTTCATCATGGGCAGTTCAGGTCTCATGGTAACTTGGTGTCCTATTGTCAAACGATCAGTTTCCACTAAGGCCCAATAGCAGGCCAAGGGCTGTTTTTCAAAGAGAGAATAATGTCTGCAGATGATGGTAGAGCTTTGTTCCAAAATCCCAAAGGTCTCTTCTGTGCTTCACCCACAAAGGCCTGACAAAGCCTCCAAATAGCATCTCTATCAGCCACTGACTCTTCAAGTACCATAGGGTCTGCTGGATCATATGGTCCAAGTGGTAGAGCAGCCTGCACAGCAGCCTGGACCTGTTGAAGAGCCTTCTCCTGTTCCAGGCCCCCCACAAAGCTAGCATTCACTTGGTAAATGGGCCCAAGTAACACACCCAAAGTGAGGAATGTGCTATCTTCAGAATCCAAATAGACCCACAAAACAGTTGTACTTCTTTTTTGGTGGTGGGAGGGTCCAGGCGCAATAATTTGTTTTTCACCTTAGAAGGAATCCCTCACCACTGGACTCCTAAGAATTTCACAAACCATCTTTGAATTTTGGTTGAATTTATTTCCCATCCTCTGATATGCATATGTGTTACCAATGAGTCCAAAGTGGTTGATACCTCCTACTCACTTGGTCCAATGAGCATAATGTCAATCAATATAGTATACCTATGTGATATTTTGTGGAAGAGACAGGCAGTCAAGATGCAGGGCAGGAGAGTTAATACATCCTTGAAGCAACACTGTAAAGTTATACTGCTGGCCTTGCCAACTGAAAGTAAATTGCTTTTGGTGGTTCTTATGAATAGGTACTGAGAAGAAGTCATCTGCTAGATTAATGGCTGTATACCAGCTACCAGCTACTGCCCTCGTTAGGGTTTTAATGCTATGGACAGACACCATGACCAAGGCAACTCCTAGAAGGACAACATTTAATTGGGGCTGGCTTACAGGTTCAGTCTATTATCACCAAGGTGAGAGCATGGTAGCATCCAGGCAGGCATGGTGCAGGAGGAGCTGAGAGTTCTACATCTTCATCTGAAGGCTGCTAGAAGACTGGCTTCTAGGCAGCAAGGACGAGGGTCTTAAAGCCCACACCCACAGTGACACACCTACTCCAACAAGGCCACACTACTCCAATAGTGCCACTCCCCTGGCCAAACATATTCAAACCACCACACTAATCCTCTAGTGTCTATAGCTAGAAGCTCATCTTGTGGCAGAGGTGGACGTGCAGGTGGCTCTGTATCTTCGGTCATCAGCAATGCTATAAATAAATGGTCAAGGTACTATGGAGGTCAAGGGGAAAACAACTAACCCATTCTGGGCATGAGACAAGAGATAGTTACTCCTTGGGTTGAGTCTTAAAGAGTACACAGAGCTAGGCAGGAGGTTAGGCACCTCTGAAGAGGAGGGGACCATGTGGTTCCTGAGTTCAACTGTTAGAGAAGTCCCCCATCACTCATGAGAAAACAGGGCAACTCTTGCTTCAGGGGTTGGCAGTCCTGGGCTACCACACTGCCAAGGTCTCTCTCCAACTGGCGTTGAACAAACATTAGTGGACTGAGCCCTGGAGCACAGCAGAAGGAAGGGAAAACAGAGAGCAGAGAAGCCCCTGGGTAGACACAACAGCGAGTCCTGTCTGTGCTAAGTGTTGTTCTTGCCTTTGTCAGAAAGGACTATAACTAGGGCCTGTGGAGGCCATGGTCACATTGTTAGACCAATGTCTGAAGTGGGCTTCTCGAGGGGCTGGAAGGAAGTGTGGGGCTACCTCACAGCTACTCGGGAAGACCTTGGGCACACAAGGTAAACTGCTGCTTTCTGGGCAATGTTAGCCTCACAGTGTCTGGGAACTGGGCCTGAACCTCACTAGGCTCTCCCCTTTCTCTTCATGGATGCTATTGGATACATCTTTCGACTTCCAGGCTTGGGCCCCAGGTGTTCTCCTCCCATCCTGTCACTAAGCAAACTTGTTAAGATTCTTGTGAACTTGCCTGTGACTCTCCCAACCAATTTCAGAAGCACAGCAGATCCATTCTAGGACCAGTGGGATACTCAGGAGTGGGACTTTAGAAAGCCTGTGTGGCCTTGGGCAAGTCAATCAACCTCTCTGGGCCTTTAGTGGCACCTTGTGGCAGCAACTGCTTGAAAACAAAGTCCTTGGGACTGGTATACTCTGCTTTCCTCTCACCCAGCATGCCCACGTTATCTCCGTTTCACAAAGGGCAGCCTGCAGGCACCCTTCTTGTCCACTGGCTTTCTAATCCTAGTGTAGGCAATAAAAGATCATCCCAAGGCGGGGATTATATATCTGCCTTCCAGTCTTAGGACGAACTCCTATTTTACTTTTATCAGCTGAGACAAGGATACGAAGGACAAATGTGGTGATCACATGACATCAGAAAAATATGCAGAAAGACAAGAGTCTAAACTCAAGCAAGGCCCATCCTGGTCTCTCTTTTCCTGATGACTGTGGCATCGTGGCTAGTCCAGAAATGCCAGGAAGGGTCCCCTGCTTGCTTCCGTGTGTGCCATGCTGTGTGCCCATGCATGTGGCTTGTCATAGGGAAACTTTCCTTGGTGCTCCTATAGTAAGATCTTCAACCCGAGCTCCAGCTGAGAGGAGCACCTTCCTCCATTGACTTTGAGATGACTTCCTGGCCTGTTTAGTTGGCAGCACTCTGTCTGTACCCTCTGCCTTGCAGTCCCACCAGGCAAATCTGCTCCTTCCAGAGATCTGCCAGCTTCTTTGGATCGAAGGAAACCCCTCTTCTAGAAAGTGGTATCTGACTGTCAAGGCCACCTAGAGACAGTGGCTTGAGAAGGGCCTTCCAGGCCCAATGCTAATGATGAAAGTCGAAGCCAGGTCTTTGAAATTCAGAATATCTCTTCCACACTGTGGATCTGATCACCACCCCCACCCAGAAGGCAGTAGGGTAGGAAGGACACATTGTCCATGCCACCACCAGCCATCTGGAGACTGCGAGGGGAGGGCTGTGGCAGGGTAATCTGTGACCAGGGCTTGGGGACTTGATTTGGGGCCTGTAATGCCTGGCTGAGCTCCACCTCATCAAGAAGATTAAGGGTAATTGAGTAGCGGCTCTCACAAGGCTACTTGAAAGTTGGAGGTTGGCCCAAAACCTGCCCACTAGGATGCACTCATGCCAGGATTGTGAGAGCTCCCATCAAAAACCAGGAGAATATCCAAGTGTCCTATGGCTGGAGGAAACCTGTGGCAACCAGAGCGGGTCTCTTCTGACACAGATAAGACACTTGATGCTCATCTGTCTGTGAAGGACACTTCACCATTGCTATCCTCATCTTTGCAAACTCACAGGGGAAGAAAGTGAGGCCTCCAGAGGTATCCCAGAATCCTTGTGTCAAGGAAGCCTACTGAGGTCAAGTGCCATAGTCCAAGTGACTCTGGGCAGAGTCCCTCTTGCTAAGCTCCAGGAACCACCTTCCCTGTTGAGTCAGACAGAGCCAAGAATGAGGGCCTTGGGATGGAGGGATCAGCTGGACTGCACACTAACTCTTTTCTTTTCATCCTAGAATATCATTCTTGCATGTACCTGCAGAGATCGGAATGAAGTGGGCATTGGCTCTGGTTCTGGAGTTTCAGGAAGTTGTGAATCGCTCAGCATGGGTGCTCATAACACTGGTCCTCAGTAGCAAGACTAACATACTTAAACACCGAGCCGTCTCTCCAGCCCTACACATGGGGCCCAATTACTTTTGACCTCTTAAACCTTCGGTGACTCCCACTACCTCCAGGACCCACTGCGGACCTCCCCGCTACCTTCCTCCCACATCCCCAGCCTCACCATCATATCCTTGTCTCATCTCTCCTGTGCCTTCCTGCCATCCTCTGGTCCTTTAAAGCTCTTTCTACGAAGCCTTCCTGTGTTCATTTGATTGTAACTGGGCCAGGTCATAGAGAGCAGTGTCAGTTTCTTAGCCTTCATCTTCATCGTCACATCCTTTTGGTGAGATAAAGGGAAGAAGAAAGGAAACCTTGTCCCTCTTCAGAGCTCTCAAAGCAAACTTGGTCCCAGTCCTGTGTTCTGTTAATCACAAGAAGAGCTTATAAGCACATAACTCTTCCTTTGAGCTTTCCCATTGGGGATCCTGAACCCCCAAGCCTCAGGGCCAGAACACTAGGGCTCTATTCTCCACACCCTAGAAGGCACAGATTCTTTCTTTAACCCTGAGGAGAACTGAATGTTACCTCCCAGATTTGTGTGATATGTGGGTGAGGGTGGAGCCAACGAGGCCCCGCCCCCTCCAGGCCTGGTGAGAGTTGTTTATTATCTCTCTGCCATGCCAGCCAGGCCTTGGGGTGAAGCCAGCCCCAGCTTTTGATGGGAGACAGCTTTAATTACCTTCTCAGGCAGAGGGCGAGGATAATGAGGAGCGGATAGAAAGCTTGGCGAGGCAGGACCCTTGAGCACTCAGCCTGCCTACCCCTACATGCAGCCTCTAGGGGCTTAGGGTGAGCAAGAATGTGGCTTCCCAGGCAGCTGTGGCCCTTGTGTGATGCCACCATGCCTGAGACTGAGTCAGCACTGTGGGTTACACAGACCACTCCTACCCCAGTGCAGAAGAATGGTCAGTCTTCTGCAGCAGTGTGGAGTTAGTCCTTGGACAGATGGGAAAAGGGACACTGGGGCGTCTGGCTTGTGTGACACTTGAAAGTTGTGATGGAATGGGACCTTAAGAATAAAGATCATGGGGGCTGGTGAGATGGCTCAGCGGTTAAGAGCACTTACCGCTCTTCCAAAGGTCCTGAGTTCAAATCCCAGCAACCACATGGTGGCTCACAACCATCTGTAATGAGATCTGACCTCTTCTGGTGTGTCTGAAGACAGCTACAGTGTACTTACACATAATAAAAAATAAATCTATAAAAAAAAAAAGAATAAAGATCATGCCAGGCAGTAGTGGCACACACCCAAATACCATCATTTGGGAGGCAGAGGCAGGCGGATTTCTAGTTCGAGGCCAGCCTGGTCTACAGAGTGAGTTCCAGGATAGCCAGGGCTACACAGAGAAACCCTGTCTCAAAAAAAAAAAAAAATGAAATAAATAAATAAAATAAAGATCATGGAGGAAGGCGATCCCGTGTGGGGGGTGTGGTAAGGCTTATCACTCTCAGGCTTAGGGCATCTTTGCCTTTTCCAGGCAGACTGGCTGTTTCCTTTTAAACACTTATAAAGTGGTCCCAGAGCTTGCTTCTGAGTCTGTCCCTAAATTCTTTTATTAATGAAACTAGGGATCCTGAGAGGGGACCCCATTTTCCTGGTAACATACGGTAAGCTAGCTGAGACTCCCCGAAGTTTTCAGTAACATGGCTAGGCTTGAGACCTTTACAGAGTGGCTAAGGCTCCGGGGTGTTCTTGGGTTCTTGTTGATGAGGATGAGGAGGGAGAGGGGAGGTGGTGGGGAAACAGAGGGAGGTGTCTGCTTGACCATGACGAGAGAACAATAACAAGGCAGGAGGAAGACGTGGCACAGACGAGTGAAGAACACTCTCGTGGGGTCCATCCTGGATGCTGGGGTTTTCCCTGAGGGTGACACAAGGTGCTATACAAACTAGGTGGGTATATTCTGCTCCCTGACTTTTCTGCCTCTCCCTTAGAAATGCCATCACGCTGGGCTCCACAGCTCTACAGCAGATCCATAGAAGGATAAATAACCCTGGGTACCCAGAGTAGGATTGGTTGAGAAGGGCCTGAGATGAGGCTGGTTCTTCTGCTGGGACCTGGTTCTCATGCTAATGAACAGAGCCAGAGTTGGGAGGATCTGAAGGGGAAATTGCCAAACTATCCCTTCGTTCCACTCGGCGTTCCGTTCGGCTCCTTCCCCAAAGGGGCAGCCGGAACGGCAATCAGGAGGTGTGGAACTTAATACTGTAGCCCATACTCCAGAGAGAATTTTTTTTTCTTAATCCTGGGTAAGTTAACACTATCCTTCACATCATAGTTTCCTGAGCAGTAAAGTGAGGCTTGAAACCGCATCTCAGGATTGTGGCATGAATTTTAAAGAGAGCCACACAGAGGAAAATGTATGTAAAATGAGTAACATGATGCCCGGTTAGGGGCCACTCCCAAACACTAGGTATAATGATGGTTATTATTACTAATCCCATTGGGCAGTGTTTCCGCACCTTTGAAAACTCCAGGTTCCTTTTGGAGAAGCACACAAGTCTCAAATCCCTGTCTTCTTCCACACAGGATTTAAAATGTCAAAGAAATCAAGGGTTGAGGGGTGGGGAGACATTTCAAGAACTTACAAGAGAGCCTCCCCCATTTACCGCGATGGCTCACGGTAGGTTGGGTTGAGGAAGGTATTCTGGACTGTATTTCTGAGTGTGGTCCCCGCGGCTCAGGGCGACCACTTGGGTAGGACTCCCCTCTTTCCCAGGCTGCCCGCAGTGTGTGTTGGATCCCTGCCCAGCCTCGCAGCTCTGGCCGCAGTGACTTTGAGCCAAGAACGGAGGAAGCTCTTTCGAATACAAATACCTTTGGACCCTCAGATCCCAGCCGGCGCTCCATTCTCATGCTAATGAATGGAGCTCCAGTTCGGGTGGTTTTGAAGGGGAAATTGCCAACACAGTTACCCAGCCCAGCCTTCTGCGCTTCTCCTTTTGCCAGGACTAAGACCTCAGGGGTCATTTTTAGCACAGGCTCCAGCACCAGCTCTACCCCAGTGGCCCGGTAGTTCTGCAAGTCTCCTGACTGGCTGGGCTCCATTATTTGCGGTTTATGAACGGAACAGATCCTTCAAAACCAAAGTAATAATTCACTTGATGGTGATAGCTGCCATTCACACACCCCTCTCCAGTCCTGGTGTTTGGGAGTGTGCTCAGAGCGCTATAGCTATTTTTCCTGCATCCATCATTGCTCAGTCTGCAGAAACGAGGCCCAGAAAAGATGGTAAAGTGCTCCAGACCTTACCAGGCTCTAAATTCAGATGTTGTACAGGGCTACACCTGTAGGATATAGGCCTTGAAGCTCTGGGGTACCTGATTACATCACCCTATGATCATCAGTTTGGAATTTCTGGGCTTGTAAACATTCCTCACGGAAGCCCCATTTCATTTTCTGGTGTCTTATCATTGCCCCTCCTTTTACTCAGACCTGGACAGTCCCTGTTTTAGCTCAGTGGACTACTCACCCTTCAAGGCTTAAGTTGCTTGTACCAACTCTGCTATATAAAGCTGTCCAAGCAAGCTCTCTTCATTCTGACCCTACTGTCCAAATCTCTAGGATACCCCTCAGGTGTGGTCCTGCCCCCTTCCCTGGGCTGGGAAGTACTTGAGGGAGAGTGCCTGCCTAGTTCATCTCCACAATGCCAATGCCTGGCATTGAAGAGGTCAGCTGAGGAACTTTGGAAATTCCCAAACCCCTAGAAGATAAAGGTCGTAGAGAACATAGGCACCCCTCCCCTCCGGAAGGGATGGACTAATTACATTCCTCAGACCCCAGGGAGGGGGGACCAATCATCAGCCACTTGCAGGTAGGGGAGGCCCAGAGCTGGAGACACATTCCATAACTGACCATTGGCCACCTACAGACAAGGGAAGTCCTTGCCACCTCATTCCCTAAAGACCAATCAGCTTAAAAGTCACACTGTTCTGCCAATCACATTGTACCTAATGGCTGTTGCTCTGAAAACTGTATAAAAACTTACTGAATGGGCTGCGCAGAATCATTCTCTCTCTTGCTCTCTCTTTCATGGGCAGGGTGACCTCAGCATGCTGGGACAATAAAATTCCTCTTGCTTTTGCATTGATTCTGGACTCCACGTTGTTCACTGGGGGATCTCCAGTAAGTTAAAGCTTGCCAGAGTCTTACATTATAGGGCCTGGCACTCAGCTTGCTTCACGAAACGTTTGAAGGATGAGCCATTGACTAAAGGGATGGATCCAATGGAGAAGGCTCTGGGCACTGAAGGGGACACTGAAGCAAAAGTGTCATGAGCTCTCCTCATCATAAAGCTCCACACCTTGTCTTCACTCCTGCATCTGTGCTGGCAGTGGCTCCGGTGCATCCTAAGACAGGTCATTTTATACCTACGGGACTTATCTAAGGTCAAGGAAGCTTTGGCTCAAAAGTAACTTCAGTCTAAACAGGCAGGATACTAGCATTGCATTTGACACCCATTCCCCTACCAAGGTTGGGTGGGGGGGCACGTGACTGGTGGGCTATCGCCATAGCCTCCTACCTTTTGGGGTCTGCATGATTTTGGAGAGATCATGTGCACTTCTATTAGAGAGCAGCCAGACCTCTAGGTAATCAGGCTCTAAGCCACATCCCTACGTCTCAGATCAAAAGCAGCCACACTATTGTCAGTTCACATGAGTCACATATTAGCCAAGCATCATGGGAGAGTGATCCGCCCCATGAAGCCTCAGTCACAAACGCCCTGTTCCCCCACCTCTGCTACGAAGCCCAGACATATTAACTAAACCTGCTTCCTTGAGATGCAAGACCTTCCACCCCTAGACACCTTCAAAAGGAGACATGTTCCTTGGCTGATGAGATGGAGGAACTCTCTCTCAGACTCTGTCCCCCAGTGCCACCTGCAGCACTGACAAGCCTCTACCCTACAGGGCAGTCTGACTCAGCCCCTCCTCCTCCCTCTCTTCTCTTCCTGCCTGAAATCTAACGCTCCTCAGATGACTTCTGAATGGACTTCCCCCTCTCCTTGGCCAATGGCTAGGTTGCACTCTCTCAGCTCCTTCTTGAATTTTCCACCCTACCCTGGTCTTAGTCTAGACTAGAAAAAAGCCTTCCTTGTTAAGACAGTGAGCTGCTAAGCAAGCTCCTGGCTGGGGTATTCCTCTTTTGTTCAGCTCTGACCTGACTCCTGTCCTATTAAAGCCCATCCTGGGGTATGTGTGGGGTTGGGGCAGGGGGCGCAGAAGGGGAGACTTATTCAGGAAGTCGTGTCCTGGAATTCATCTCTGTAGTCCAAGAGGAGGGAGCCCTACCCACCTAGTGGTGCTGGGGTAGGATGAGGGAAAGGAAGTCATTGGGGTTTGATGGGAAGCTCATTTTGCCTTAATTGTATTGTGCACATTAAACCAGAAACTGTGAGAGTGAAGGCAGAGCAGAAAAGGTGCTGGAAGGAGTTTTCAGGGGAGGAGCAGGGGCTGAGGAGGCATCCCAGACTCATATGGGATGAGGGATGGGGCTTTAAGGTCCTCTGGGCCAGACAGGGATGGCACCACCCCACTCTTTTATATTTAAAATCTTATTTTCACATGTATATGTATATATGGTGGGCATGCTTGTTTGGTGTGTGTGTGCATGTGTATGTTCAGGTAAAGGTGTGTTGAAGCTAGAGGTTGATGTTGGGGATTTTGACTGTTCTCCATCTACCCTATATACTGAGGCAAGGTCTCTCATTTGTACCCAGAGCTTTCGGATTTGATCAGTTTAGCTTCCCATCTTGCTTTGGGGAGCCTTCATCTGCTTCCCAACATCCCTTAGAGGACTGGGCTTAAATAGGTATTCTAACTTCCTACCCAGCCTTTATATGGATGCAGGCAGTAGAACTGAAGTACTCAAGTTCATACAGCAAGCACTTTACCCACTGAGCCAAGCCCCTCCAACCAGCTCTTGCCAGTTGAGCCTAAAGAAGCTGGTAGGTAGAATGTAAGAACCAGGTCTCTGATAAGTTGACTATCTACTAAGTGGCAGGCATTGTGGTAGCCCCTCAGCTGGACCTTCTCACTTACATGATGTTCTTCATCAGAACCCTTGAAGTAAACGGTTGAGGCAGACATGACAGCTACTTCAGTTCCCCAGGAGAGACCTGTACAGAAATAGACATGCCTTTCCCAACGACACACAGCAATTTAACAACTTTGCACAGTCCAGGGAGGTGAACCTGACTTCTGCAGTGGATATAGATAGGAAAACTGAGGCCAGGCCAGTGGGGAGGATGGAGAAGCCATTTGCTTGGATCTGATATATTGATGTAAGCCCTATCCGTACAGCAAGCCAGTCACCCAGGAGTAAATGTTTTGCCTGATTCATTTGCCCCTCCACTTCCCCAGCATGTACTTACCTGGCTGAATAGACAGAATATATAGCCTGGCTCTTGGAGAGTCCTATTTGCTGGAGGAAGAAGACAGAGTTCTCAGAGGACCAAAGGAACAAGTAATGCTTCCTGGAGAAGTATGTTGGGACCCTTGGCTGGGCTTCTTGCCCTCTCTAGAACCAAGATGTCACCTCTGCACACCAAGAGCTACCCCTACCTTGGAGCAACACTGGAAGCCATGACTGGAGAAAGCAAACAACTCGTAAAGGTGACAGATTCTCCTGGGAAGGGACTGAGCCCCATAGTCAGTAGAACAGGCCACCCCACTCTCCACCTATATCTTGTGCTCCCAGGAAAGAACCCTTGGGGCCAGCACTGCCTTTCTTCTGATCCAATGGCATGTCCAGTGGGTGGAGCTACAGAATGGCAGGTAGATGCAGCTTCCCCTGCCTGTTCTGTACCATGTCAAAAGCCTCACCAGAACCCTCAACCTGGCTATGCCCTCTTGGTTTCCAGGGCCTGTGTTCTCCTCACTAATTTGGCTACTAGAAGAGGCACTATGGATTCTGGGCCTCCATCCAAACTCTGAATGGCCCCTGCTCAGCATCTCACAATGATCTAAACTTTCCAAGTCTTTCTTGGAGAAGTCATGGTCTAAGCCTATCTCAGAAGGCCAACAGCAACTCTTTGGTTAACAAGTGGTGGTATTGCCATGTCTTGATTTTGAATGTAGACTTCATCAGGCCTCAGACTATGAGTGGAGTTGGCACTTATTCTAGGACCAGTGCCAGGGCTTAGGGTGTGGTCAAGATCAGAGTTCAATGTATGATCATGATCAGGCTCAGTGTGTGGCCAGGGTCAGGGCTAGATATGTTCAAGATCAAGTTCAGGTGTGACTATGTTTGCTCCATGTGTGGCTAGGATCAGGCTCAACAGGCAACTAGGGCTCAGTAAGAAACTAGAATCCAGGCTCAGTATATGACTAGGATCAGGACTTAGTGTGTGACTAGACCAGGGTTTAGTGTGTGATCAGGTTCCGGGTTTGCTATGAAACCAGTGTCAGGGTTCAGTGTGTACCCAGGGTAGGGAGTCTGTGGTCACGATCACCATTCATTCTGCAATTGTCACTGGCAGCCAACATGTTAAGAGAACTGACTTTCCTTAGACCCAGCACAGGGTTTTGAACACTGCCTGATGTAGCAGGGTAAAGGTAACCCTTAAGAGCAGCAGTTTTCAACCTGTGGGTCGTGACCACCGACACCCCCACCTCATATCAGATATTCTGAATATCAGATGTTTGCATTATGATTCATAGCAGTAGCAAAATTACAGTTATGAAGTAGCAATGAAAGTATTTGAAATAAAAAAAAAACCATAAAGAACTGTAATAAAGGGTCGCAGCATTAGGAAGGATGAGAACCACTGTGGGGCAACCCAGATTGGCTCACACTTGCTAGCTTTCACTGTAAGCAGCATTGTGAGCCTTGGTCCACACCTTGAGTTGCTCACCTGTAAATAAAGACGGTATTTTGCATTGCCTTGGTCTACTTTGTGTTGCCCCAAGACTAATTTTGAACAGTTTGAGAGGCTGGGATATCCAAAAGCAAGGGCCTGGCATCTGATGAAGCTTTTCCAGCTACAACTGGAAAAAGTTGAGAGAGAGGACAAAGTGAGTCATTTTGTCCTGTTGAAGGGACCTGGAGAGATGGCTCAGCAGCTGGAAGCACTGGCTATGTAAGAGAGGACCCGAGCTCTGCAGAAACTCATGTAAATGCCAATGGGTTTGGGGCTTGCCTGTAATTCCAGCCTTGGAAATCAGACACAGAGGATCCTCAGAACAATCTGGGTAGCAAAATTAGCCAAATTGGTGAGTTCTAAGTTGAGAGATCCCACCTCAGTGAGTAAAAAGGGGAGAGCTATGGAAGATGGATTATCAGCATCAATTTTGGGCCTACACATTCACTCACACACATACATACTCACATGTTTTAAAAAGAAATGCACGCTGGGCAGTAGTGGCACATGCCTTTAATCCCAGCACTCAGGAGGCAGAAGCAGGCAGATCTCTGTGAATTCAGGGTTAGCTTGGTCTATAGAGCTAGTTCTAGGAAAGCCAGGGCTACATAGTGAGACCCTGTTTTAAAAATCAAGAGAAACCCTGTCTTGAAAAACAAAAACAAAAACAAAAAAACAAAACAAAACAAAACAAAAAGGCAAGGACAAAACTAAAATGACTAACTACTTAACAACAACAACAAGCCATGTATACACATATCTACACCACACACACAGAAAAAAAAGTAAAAAGAAAAAAAATAATAAAAGGAGTTTAAAGCTGGGCAGTCGTGGTGCACGCCTTTAATGCCAGCACTTGGGAGGCAAGCAGATTTCTGAGTTCAAGACCAGCCTGGTCTACAGAGTGAGTTCCAGGACAGCCAATACTATACTATACTAAGAAACCCTGTCTCGAAAAACCAAAAATAAAATAAAATAAAATAAAAAAGGAGTCTATCCCCTTAGAAGTTCGGCTGTGGAGACAGAGAGCTCAGGGCTCTACCTCCTCCCACACTTCTCATTAGGCCTCAGTCCCAGCCTGGTGACATGGGCTGTTGGAGATGCATGTGTAAACCACACAGCGACTGAAGGTTGGAAAGACATAGGAAGGTGAAATGCTGGGGTTCAACCCCAAGCTCAGTGAGTACCTAGCCAGTGTGCAGGAGATAGCAGATCATCTCTTACTGCAAGCTCTGGGTCTTACCTAACACTTAACCAGCCCTACAGCTGCCTTTGCTCACTGCGGTAATAGCTAGAGGGCCAAAGGGACCAGTTTCCTTCCTCTGCATGCTGACAGGTCCTGGGATACTTCAGCAGGGAGCAGGAGGGTTGGAGTGGAGGAGCACACAGATCTAAGTGTCCTTTGCAGTTCTGAGGCCCTGACTCGACATAGGCAGGTGCCAGGCTTTCCCAGAGGTCCCTCCAACCCCTAGGCTTCAGGATTCTGTAATTGATTTTGGCATCCTCTAGCCGGCTGCTCTTCCTAATTTGCATGCTTTTCAAGAGTGTGGAATTCCAAGCACCAAGCTGTCCTCCCTGCCCCATCCAACAAGATGAGCACCTGTTTTCCACATCCCTCAGAAGAGAGATGAAAACAAGTAATTGAAATAGCAGTGATCCTGACGGGGATGGCGATAGGTTATTTCTCCGCAGTTGGTGAATGAGCCAATTCAAGCCAGATTAGATTAATATTAAAGGCAGGTTTACTGGAAAGCTGCACTTGGGCGAATTCACTGGCCCCAAGGACTAAGGCCATGGGAAAGAGGGGAGGGGAAGGAGAGAGAAAGAAAGGTCTACTTGCAGAGAGAGAAGAGAGGAGAGAAGAGGGAGAGGGAGGGAGAGGGGGGAGAGGGAGACAGAGAGAGGGG
>NW_022196906.1:52788804-52795994 GCF_008632895.1 Mastomys coucha | reverse complement strand
GAGAGAGAGAGGGAGAGAGAGAGGGAGAGAGAGGGGGAGAAAGAGGGGGAGAGAGAGAGGGAGAGAGCTGGAGAACACAAAATGTCTGTATTATATAGGGAGGAGCCTCTGGGGTTGGAAAGTTCAGGGTTGAGGGCAGAGTATGTCAGGGATTCTGGGAGAACCTGGAGGCCAGGTCTGCTTTGATATTTAAAATATGTACCTCAGTCTCTAGTTCTGGAGTCTGAAACCAAACAGATGGGGAGGGCCCAAATGTCAAAAGAGGGCTGTGGGTGTCTGAAATAGACTAGAGGACAAGACCACTAATCTTGGGTGGCATAGAGCTCATCCATTCTATCAGAAACAAAGGATGAGCTCAGGAATTGCAGCAGACCCAGTCAGGGAAGAGAGGCATCATGGACTCCAAGCTAGGTGGGTCATGGAAGGCTATCCCAGCCACAGTCTTCTCAGCTGAGTGGCCTCAGACGGGTTTCTTAACATGTCTATGCCTCAGTTTGTCTCTCAGCAAAATGGGCTGCTGTGTGTTTGTGTGTGTGTGTGTGTGTGTGTGTGTGTGTGTGAGAGAGAGAGAGAGAGAGAGAGAGAATGGGGCAGGAGGCTACATGTGCACATAGTTGTTAGCTATTCTTATCTCCAGGAGTGTACAACAATGATTTCTAATTTCTGATTTCCATTAGTAAAATAATAATTTAATACAGTTTCAAATGTAAGCGTACTAACACCAACATGTTGATAGGAGTTTGTAAACATATACATATATATAAATATATATATATATACACACATATACATATATATATATATACATATATATGAATGAGAAACCATGTCTATAAAATCATTATTGCAAAAGGATAAGAAAAAGAATAAAATACAAACAGAAATTTTAGTGAGTGACCCTTTTGGTGGGGAGTGTCAAATGACCTTTTCACACGGCCACATAATAGCTATCCTGCATACCAGATATTTACATTATGATTTGTAACAGTAGCAAAATTACAGCTACTCACCCCAAGGGTTCCTCCTTCACAGACTAGTGAGTAGTTTGTAGAAATTCTGCCAGGGTAGATGCGAGAGAAGTTGGGGACAGGAAGAGGGCGGGGAACTCGACACGTGGGAGCCAGGGAGTGCTAATGTAGGTGATTAAATCATTTGCAACAATCCATTTGGAACCGCAGTGGTATCTAACACAGGGCATGATGGCAGTCCCACAAATAGAAAGGTGGCCAGGGAGGCAGCTGGAGGGACACATTCCAAGGGCACTTCCTCCTGCCCGCCCAGGTAACCCACCAGGCCCTGAAGCACCTGGCACAAGGATCAGAGTAGCTCTGTTGGCCCAAGGATGGCATCTCCTATACCCACATTACACCACTTCTACAGTTTAGCACTTGGCTTTCATTAAATGCAACTGAATTCTGCAACCCTTTAATACAGTTCCCCATGTTGTGATGCCTCCTAACCATAAAACCATTTCTGTTGCTACTTCATAGCTCTAATTTTGCTACTGTTATGAATCATAATGTAAATATCTGGTATTCTGGATATCTGTTATGTGACCCCTGTGAAAGGGTCATTGGACACACCCCACCAAAGGGGTTGTGACTCACGAGTTGAAAACCACAGCTTTAACTACTTTTCCTGTTACTATTCATTAGCTAGCTAGAACACCCGCACAGGGCAAGCCTTTGCTGTGTCTATGGTACCACTCCCGGGCTCAGGACCCAGCCTGATTCATTATGCGGCCAGTAATTGTTAGTTTCGTGAGTGGGCTTCTATTCTGTTCCTGAGGTTGACCTCCACTGTGTTCCAATCTAGGCCACAGGTGAAAGGTTAGGCCTATTCTCTCTCTGTTCTATTCCTCTTCCTTTCTTCCCCTTCCTTCTCTCCCCTCCTCCATCCTGTTTTCCACTTCCCCACCTCTCCCCCCTCCTCCCTCTTTTTTCCTTCTCTTCTTTATCTTGCCTTCTTCCCCTTCCTTTTCTCACCTCCTCTCACCCTTCCCCCCTCCCCTTTATCACTCCCTTTGCTCCCTCATTCCTTTCTTCTTCCAGTCTCACCAGTTTGATCCCTGCCACCTGGCCTTATAATGACTTCTTGGGAGGGAGCCTGCTTTCCTGTCCTCAACCTTGCCTGACCTCTACAGAGCAAGTCTGCAGATGAAGAATCCAGAAGGGGCTGTCGAGGAGGGACACAGGAGGGCCTAGTAGCTGATCAGGCAGCACCTTCCTTGATACCCAAGACCACGTGGATGGAGCAGACAGTTAATTTGCTCCCTAATTACCAGCTTCACCGTGGACATCCTCAGAAGATGCATCGCTTCTAATTGAAACAGCAGGGTGGATTGTAGGCTCTAGGCATGCATCCTTTGCCTCTCCTGGCAGGAGCCAGAGGCAGGCAAAGGTGTTTCATTAGAAGAGAGTGGGGGAGGAGGTGGTCATAGTGCCTATTGCCTCCTAGAAGTGTTATTTGGAGACCTGCAATTTAGAAGCACAATGAAACTGCTGATGGGAGATGACCTCATGCAGGAAGGAAGGAGAGACTCCACATGGCTGCTCCTCCTCCCAGCAAGGGAGTATCTTGGCTCATGCACCCAAACTCAAAGTCTTAGGGCTTACTGGGCAGGTTGGCAGAATTCACAGTACATCCCCAAATCCGATATCCCCGTTTCCCACCTAGTTTTCTAGATTGTAAAATGACCAGTTAAAAGACTACATTTCCCAGGATCCCTTCCAGATAGGCCGTCAGTGATATTGTAGGGTGTATTTTCAAGGAGATGTTGCAGGGAGGATTTGAGGGAATTTCCTCCAGTGGAATATGTGCAGATGACATATTGTTATTTTAAGATTTATTTATTTATTTTATATTTATGAGTATACTGTATCTGTCTTCAGACATACCAGAAGAGGGCAACGGATCTGTTACAAATGGTTGTGAGCCACTATGTGGTTGCCGGGAACTGAACTCAGGACCTCTGGAAGAACAGTCAGTGCTCTTAACCGCTGAGCCATCTCTCCAGCCCCTAACATATTATTATTTTTTTCAGGTTTTTATTTCTGCTTCTTATCCTGGTTGTCACTATGGTGGTTGGAGCTTATACAAACATCTTGGGGCCTTGAAGTTGAAAGTTGTCTATTAGAAGTGAGGTTATCATTCTAAACCTCTATCTAGAAGGAACCTGAACTCTTGATCAGCATATTGCTGTGGACTATTTGTCTCTAGATCTGTTTTGTTTTGTTTTGTTTTTGACACTGGGTTTCTCTGTTTAGTTCTAGCTGTCTTGGAACTTGATCTATAGAAGAGGCTAGCCTAAAAACTCAGAGATCTTCCTGTCTCTGCCTCCCAAGTGCGGGATTAAAGGTGTGTGATACCATGCCTGGCATAGATCTGTTTGTTTGTTTGTTTGCTTGCTTGCTTGCTTGGTTCCTTTTTTTTTTCTTTTCCTCTTTTTTTTTGGTTTTAGAATAAACTTTTTATATGATTATGTCACTGTAGCTAGGTTCTGTCACTAGCCAATTTATTCAAATCCTAGCAAGTGCCCTTACCTTTTGAGAATGTGGAAGATGGGTCTGGAGGCCCTATATATGCACTGTACATGAATGGGACACTGTTTTGCGTATGATTTTAGTGTGGAGAAGGCTGGCTATCTCTGAGTAAGGAGATTTCACGATTGTCTTAGTTGGCAGCCCAAGGCCTGGGTCACTGTTGCTTACTGCTTTGGGGCCTCTGGGAGCAAACTCATGACCTGACCTGTGGTGTCTGTTTTATTGACAGCCCTTTTGCTTTTATTACTGTTAAATTAAAATTCTGCACTGCATAATAGAAAAGATAGTAGACTGTGTCCTTGCCAAGTCCTGGGGGACACCAGATTCCCACAGATTGGCTTGTCATCAGTATGGACGGCAACTCTCTGGGCTTCAGAAAGGGCTGGGCAGAGGCATTCTGTACAGAGAGAGGGTGGACAGTGGGACATGGAAAGGACTCCTTGGAGATGGGAGGAGCCATAAGTCCAGAGGTGCGGACTTAGTGCAGCAAGCTTTGAGAGAAGCTATGGAACACAAAGGTACTAGTGAGGAGGCCCAAAGGGAATTTACCTGTTTCCCATGGGGGAGGGTGGACAAGAGGCATGGCCTCACCTGATGATATAGGGACCATAGCATATCAAATCCTAATAGGAGATGAAGTGTGAATTCAAAACCTTTTCCCCTTGAGAACAGAAAAACCTTGTCTGTGGGGATTACCCAGCAGGATCCGAGATCAGAGACATCAGGGCCACTTCTGGGGCCAGGATACCATCTGGTGTATCATATAAATGTATCATATAGAGATATATCTACCTCTATATGAGTTTGTGTCCGTGAGGCTGTGCAGAAGTCATCCATGTTGTGCTCTGCCTCACCTCTCAGAAGAGCAGGAGGCCTTGAACTCAGTCTTCAGGTCTCACTCTGCCAGGAGTTCCCCTGACTGTGTGCTTGACCCCCCTACAAGATCTCCAGGCTCTTTGGCTATCAGAGATGTCAGGAATTGAGGCTGCGGAGGACAAATGACTGGTACTATTTCTTCCTGCCTCAAGGAGAAATTGCTTGGATGCTGCCAAGGGTCCCTCCTCCCATGGTCAACCACCCCGAAACTCTTCCTCCTCCTGTCACCTGTCCTCCCCCTCTCACATTCCCACCGTGACAGAGGTCAGGGAGATATAAACAACCCACAGTTTCCAATTAATTTTTAATTGCCACTTGAAATTCTTAATTGCAGCTGAAACACTATCTGTAATGGAGGCCTGGGGTAGGGGTAGGGTGGGGGTGACCCAGTTAGAGGTGTTGAACCAGTAGGAGAGGGCCAGAAGGCAGCCTGATCAGTGACCCTAGGAGCCCCTAGAGTCATGCCTCTGCCTCTCAGGGGCCAGAGGCCTAGGCTCCAGCCTGTCCCTGGGCGGGAAGTCTGGAGCAGCACCATCTGTCTGTCTTATTAGAGTAGTAGAGGGTCCTGACAAGACAGTGCTGCAGGTTCTCCTTGGTCAATTAGACCCCTTGCCAGAGTGGCCCCAGGAGCTTCCTGGGAACCCTTATAGGAGATCTGAGAAGTTCCCACAGAGCCTCAGCCTTACACAGGAGGTCCCAGGCAGGGTTGGATCAGCTGGCTCCTTGACACCCACTCTGTTTGGGGAAGTGAGAGACTGTACTGCTCAGAGGCTCTTCAGGCTGGCTAGTGATCTGACAACAGGAGAAGCTGCTGTTCTTCTTGTCCACACTGCTCTAACCTGGCCCTCCCCAGCTAGATTGCTGTGGCCTGCCTAGTCTTCCATACATCACCTTCTTGCTGCAGGTCATAGACATAAATTCTACTCTCAGTTGCACCAATGATTCCATTGTCCCACATGGTATTAGTCCTTATTTGAGCCTCAGTTTCCCTCTCCTCTACCTAGCGGTAGCCGGGGTCACTTAGTGATGTGGGCAGGACGGGAGCTATTTGAATCAGGAAGGGGCTAAGGATAGACAACCTGTCCAGAGGTGGTAAGATCTAGCCTAGCTACTGGCTGGGGTGAGGTGAGGCATCCACACAAATTGCTGGAAGCAAGGCCTACTGTAGCCTTCCGTCTGCCTTCCTCTTCCAGACATGCATTTACAAACTTTTGGTTAAGACAGCTGGTTCACCATAGGCGCCAGTACCTGAGACTTGACAGCTAGTGACAACAGAAGCCTGTGTAGAACAGCTTGAACATCTGCTGGAGTTGTAGGGCAGGTGGAGTGGGGGGCTGGGGTTGTGATGAGGCAGGGGCTATGGCTGCAGTCAGGATAGAATCTGGCCAGGGTCAGGGCCTGGAAAAGCAGGAGGACTTGGAGAGGATGGGCTTTCCTGGGGAGCAGGGGAGCACTCTACGGGTGAACCTCTGTTGAATGAATGAGTGAAGGAATTTATGAGCAAACAGAAGCCAGAATTGGGTTACAAAGCAGAATTTAGTAAGCTACTAAGTGTGGTCACTATTCTGACTCTAAGGGCTCTTAGGAACAGATCACAGCTGAATGTCCCTCCGTTCCCTAGAAGTTGCACCACTCTAGGGACATGGTGACTGACTTTATAACCTTTCTTGCTTGGATACTCTCTGGCAGACTCCCTAACCACCACCAGTGAGCTCTATGGTAGCCTCAGAGGTCTGGATTTCAATGCAGTCCAATAGAACAGCCTTGAGTGAGTTGGGGAGATACTGCTAAGAGACAAAAGGACGACTTCAGCTCCTGCCTGGGCTGCTGGAACTCAAGTCTCTCTAGGTTAACAGTCCTGTCACTGAGCCCAAAGCATGGGCAACTCACTGTCCTGGCCTCTGGGCACAGGCTCCTCTGGCTTTCCACTCTGGCTGTGATTCTTTTGTCTGAGCAGGGTGGCTGCATCCCCCTGCTTGCCTGCTCCCAGTCCTCCCTCTGTAAGACTCCTCCCTCTCTCCCTCTTCCCCCACTTCCTTGGATGTAAGGATCTCGTGAGTCACTCCACTTTGAGCTGCCAGATGCCAGATGCAGTTGGACTCAGAGAGGAAGCCAATTTTCCCCTCCTTATTTAAACAGAGCCCTGGACTAATGGAAGCCCCTAACGCTGCCATCCCTGCATTTTTCAGTAGGGTGGGAATAGCTGCATAGAGGATGCTCACCACTTCCCAGGTTCTGTCTGACTGCCCTCCACCCCCTAAGCTTGGCGAGCTTGTCTTGCAGCCAGGAGACAAGGCACCAGGTCAGCCTACTGTAGCTCAGGGCATGCTCAGAGAAGACTCCCATTACCAGGACACTCAAAGCTTTTTTGATCAAAGCCCAGGTTAATCCTCAGGGCATCATCGAAGGAGTTTTCAGGAAGATCTTCCTCGGTCCCTAGCACTGTGCTGGTGTTGTGGGGGAGACAGGAAAATAAAGATCCTTGTCTTCAAGGAATCGTCTGTTTAGAGAGAAAAAAAAAATCATACAAAATAGTGGTTCCTGTTTCTCTTCTTGGATCTCCTTCCAGACACGACCTCATTTAATTACCACAGCTCCTCCACGTGAGGGAAACTTTGAGGCATGAAGAGGCTCTGAAAGACTGACTCATCCAGGGTCATGTCTGTGGTAGTGGGCCGATTTCTATCCCCAAAGCTTCACAGAGGAGACAGAGAGACAATTCCTAAGAGAGGAAGTCCAACAACCTTTCTCTCTCTCTCTCTCTCTCTCTCT
>NW_022196906.1:52768451-52788794 GCF_008632895.1 Mastomys coucha | reverse complement strand
TCTCTCTCTCTCTCTATCTATCTATCTCTCTCTCTCTCTCTCTCTCTCCTCCCCCCCTCTGCTTTCCTCCAGTGAGATGTGGCCTCCTGCTTCAGCTTCCCTTGGGCTGAGATTACAGGCATACCCCACCATGCCAGGTATTGTATGTAATTCCTACAACCCAATTCTGGGCATGTTGACGCCATGGAAGGCCCTGCTTCCGTGACTAATCCTGGCAGAGTCCTTTGGAATCTGGTTGAGAGAGAAGGAAAGAGAAGGCATCACTACACTCTCATCATTTGGCTCATGGGCAGCATCACATGCTCAGACATCTTTTTCTGATGGCTGGACTGGCACCTCAAGGCTGACAATCAGGTGCCATCCATCTGTATCCTTGGCTCCAACATGGAAGTTGGCACATAGATCTCAGAGAAACTGCACTGACAAACTTATCATGTGATGACTACCCAGCCCAGACTTTGGCAGTCCAAGGTTGAAATGCGGGGTTCTGGGCTAGCCTCAGACAGCTCCAGGTCTTCAGTTTGGATAGAAAATGAGGAGGGGTATGCCACCTGGTCTGTAGCTGAGCAAGGTCTTTAGCTTGTAAAATTTGGGGTCTCCTGCTCCCTGTTCCACTTGATCACTTATCTCTGGATTGAAGTGGTTGCAGCCTACCAAGTGTTTAAGGAAAATATCCTCCTCTAGAAAGACACATTTCCTCCATAAACTTGCATTGTGTTTTTGATTGTCTCCTATAAAGGAAGAGATGCATTTTTGAGTTTATGTTTACAACTGTGTGACTGGAAAAAAAAATTGATTCTCTCACTCGACATTTTCTTCAGCCAGACTCTTCCCTGACCCTTTGAGTCTTTGATCTGGGCCAAAAGGCTAATGCCCAGAACTTAGGGCCAGAGGCTCCTCGGACAGGTGGGAATGGCCCCAGCTTTAAGCTGGCTATGGGTCTGGCAAGTATTGACATAGGAAGGGCCTTATGATTTCTGTATGCTTTCCAAGCTATCAGCCTGAAGGCAGGGATTGGCTAAGAGAACATGGCACAGCCCTCCAGGCTGTGGAGAGGAAGCAGGAGCCCAGTCAATTCCACTGCCCTTTGTCAGACCCAACAGACCGCTGATGGTGATGGAGGAACCCCTCCTTCAGTAGCCCCTGAGATTGCTGCCTCCTTCCTACACAAAGCCTCCCTTGCTGCCCATGGTAAAGGTGGTTCCTCCCTCTGTTGGCCTCCTTGTTGGCCTCCTGCCTGATTGATATCTGTCTCTTAAACTATAACGTGGAGCATATTCACCAGGCAGCTACCCTGAATTCCATGAAAATACCTTGGCTCAAATCTTAGCTCCTTCCTTCTTCATCCCGTGACCCAGACAAGTTGACCTTTCTGAGTCTGGGTGTCCCTGGCTGTCACATCAAGGATATTTGAATGTAACAGTAGACTGTTTGATTTAAAACCATGCCCTCCCCTGCCTGTTTTCTTCTCCATATTCCTTCCCAACAGGCACCGTGTTACACTGCATCTGGCTTGGTGCACTGCAGGAGGACCTGGAGCCTGTTTCTTCTGTTGCAGTCTGCTGGCACACATAGGAGGCTCCTCAGAGCCAGCTGGACTGGTAGCACAGAGTGAGCATGGTCCGCCAGGCTGATGCACGGTCAGGGCCAGCTCTGTTCTTTCTCATCTGGGATTCCAGGCTAAAGAAATACTATTCAGCCAAATCCAATTCTGAAGGTTGTCTACAGATGTACGGCCAGCACCAAGCTGGAACTCTTGGAGTCAGAGGTCATGTCTCACATTCCATCCCCAGGGTCCCCAGGGTCTGTCCAGCAAGGGGCATTCATCATGATTCCTAAATCCCTTTGTTTAAAAGGACAGAGAGCTGATGAGATCCATATTAACCTAAACTGTGCTGGACTGGGAGCCTCTGTCAGTGAGAGGATTATCCAGCCAAACCAGACCCAGGTCAGCAGTACACTGGTCCACCAGCTCAACCCCATGGCTCAGTGGATCCTAGTCATCTGGTTCCATTCAGCAAGTAGTTCTCTGGATATAAGATGATATCAGGTAGCTGTGTTTCTTTGTCTGCATATGGGCTTGATTGACTGTTGCAATAACCCTGGGCTAGGGCTAACTGCCTTGAGTTTCACTTATTTTTTAATTTTATGCGTATGAGGGTTTGCCTGTATGTATATACCTGGGCCATCTCTCCATGTTGTCCAAACTTGCCTAGTACTCACAATGTAGACCAGGCTGGCCTCTGATCAGGAGGTGATCCTCTTACCTCTGCTTCTCCTAGTGCTGGGGTGACAGGCATGAGCCACTGCATCCTGCTATTATTCTTGTTCTAAAGATGAAGAAACTGAGGCAAAAAGAATAGAACCAATCCTGGAGGTGCCTCAGCACCTTGGAGGCAGACAGAGAGCTCTCTCATCTATGGGCTCACTGGCACCAGTGTAGAGGTGCTGATGGGTGGCAGCGGGGGCTCAGGGGGAGGTACCGGCTGCTACCCACCTCCCTCCTGCCCACCAGAGGCCCGCTGATCTCTCTCCTCCCTCTGCCTTTTAACTGCTTGGAAACAGAGCTGACGGCAGTGGGAACGGCTCAGCCACCGCGGGTCTCATGACTGGAGGCTTTTGTTTGTTCGCAGAATCATATTTTTACACTCCGGCTTCCGCTAATTTATGCCGCAGACCGAGCTCTCCCTCGCTGAAGATGGCGTGCTGAAGAGAGGGGAGTCAATTCCTGGCTTTATTTAGCCATCCTGGAGCCTATCAGAAGCCAAGCAGGGGATAAATGAACAACAACAAAAAGTAATAATAGCTGGGCCGGGTGTTTATTTTCTAGCGGTTTGCCTCCTCAAAGGGCCTGCAGCGTTCCCTCAGCGCATCCGCCCGTGGAAGCTGTGCTGGGAAAATTAAGCGAGTCCTCATTTAAGATGGAGCAATCAGCCCTGCTAGTTGCTGCTCCGCACCTATAGAGGCTCAGTTTGGCTCAGCTCCAGGAGGAGAGGAAAGGGAGGTGGGGAGGCCTTGGAGCAGGCCCTCAACACACACACACACACACACACACACACACACACACACACACACACACACACACACACACATCTCTGTATGTCATGATGAGCCATGGGTGCAAAGCCATAATATCCCATGGGTAAGTGGAATCTGCTAGTGGCAATCAGGGAGGGCTTCTTAGAAGAAGGGACTCGCCGGGCGGTGGTGGCGCATGCCTTTAATCCCAGCACTTGGGAAGCAGAGGCAGGTGGATTTCTGAGTTCGAGGCCGGCCTGGTCTACAGAATGAGTTCCAGGACAGCCAGGGCTACACAGAAAAACCCTGTCTCAGAAAACCAAAAAAAAAAAAAAAAAAAAAAAAAAAAAAAAAAAAAAGAAGGGACTCAAAAGATCCAAGAGTGGGAAGGAGCCATTAGCCTGACTTGCTGTAGGTCAGAGGCATGGATGGAGACCGCACTGTTATGAAAGTAGCAGAGATGGGTGATGGTTAGCGGTGCAACTCCATTCTGGAAGCCTAAACGAGAGGGAGAGCTCCCTTGTGCAGAGCTCTGGACCTGCAAGTGGGATTTGGGGCAGAACACTTAGCATTGATCATAAATAAAAGCTGGAGGCTCCCTCTCATGAAAGGATATGCCCAAATGCTCCTGAAAGGCCAGAACATAGAGAATTGTATTTTAATTAATAACTGAGTCAGGGAAGGCCTGAGTCAGGCCTGTGAGGGTCAAGCACACCAACATGAGGTCCCGAAAGCAGGAAGAAAGGGAGAAAAGTGAGTCAGAGCTGGCAGTATGCCTTAAAGCTGGCTTACCACGTTTGGGCTCTTAACTCTTTCTTCCCTCTTCGGGACATATGTGGCTATCTTGTCACCTGCTGTGTCCACCAAAAGTACTCTAACCAGAGGGCACAGACATACTGATTATGCTTGCCTATCCCAGCTACCCTCCCTCACCCCCTCATTTATCTCCTCATCCATCCATGATCCCTCTATCCACACCCGGGAATCAGGCTAGTCCACCCTGCATCATAGCAAGTTGGGTAGCAGAGGCAGTGAGAGTTGGCCAACAGGCAGCCTGGAGGCCTTTAAAGACAGCATCAACCTAGAGAAAGTACAGAGGGCCTGGCTGCTAGACTCGGAGACTTGGGAAGCTGCTGTGTGAGCTGAGTGCTAAGCAGATTCATCTTCCTGTGGCAGACGCATGTTCCGAGCTCACGGGGACTGATATTTATATACGCACCCGATGCCAATTTATTAATTTATAATAAGATGCTACTCAAGTGCAGCGGATGTTTGTCTTGGCAGATGAGCATCTCTCCCAGTAGGCAGGCTACATGGGAAGTGAATTACCATCAAAATGCTGCGTTAGTGCTTTGCAAGAACTAGAACTTCTGAGGCCCTAGATGCTGGTATACGTATCTAGCTCCTCTCCCTAGAGAGAAAAAGCTCCTCAGGGGACCTGAAGCAGAGGGCTAGGGGGTTGCTATTTATCTGATAACTTCTATACTGTGCAGAGGCCTGGTTCTGCCTCCTATTCCTATTGGCTCAGAGACCAGCAAGCAGAGGCCTCCACTCCCCATTTTTATTCTGCCTGGGAATGAAGAATGGATTTTACATTTTTAAATGATTGAAGAAAGAGTCAAAAGAAGAATAATATTTCATGACATGAGATAATTTTATGGCATTCAAATTTCAGTGCCCCCATATAAAGTTTTATGGTACACAGACACATCCACTCATGACAGATCATCTCTGGCAGATTCATGCAGCATTAGCAGAATTGAGTCATTGCAAGGTACTCTTTAGTGTGGGACACCTAAAATCCCTACTTCTCTGGCCTTTATAGAATTTTTGACCCTGGCCCAGGCCAGTGCCTCATTTTCTGTGGTCTTTATGCCTTTATGGAATAGCTGCCACACCCCAGCTCCGAAACTGTCCACTGATTACCCAGACCATAAGTGCTGCCCAAGTTTTCCCAGAGATGGATTTTAGGTGACCACTAGGTTTATAGGCACCTCTTGTGCATCATAACACCATTGGTCATCAGCTCAGCCTGCAGCTGGCAGACACGCAGTACCTCCATACTCTGACAATGTAAATACTTGCATCTTTACCATCCTTCATTTGCCAAAGCCACCCTCCTTTGTCTGCCAGAGGGCCTCCCACCTTCCTACCTCTTGAACACATCCCTAAGCCATCTATTTAGTCTCTGATCTACTCAGGTAGGGAGTGGTGATGTAGGCGTGCCTGTCTATATGCTCGGATGTATGCATATACGCTTAACCCTTCAGTGGAGGTAAAAGGCTTGAGAGAAGGGTGCATCCTTCTGGATAGAGGTCAGGGGACCCTGAATAGGGTTGTCCAGTTTCAGTAAGAGTTTTCGCTAATGGAAAAGAACAGTAAAACTGTAACCCTATGGCCTTCTGGAGCTTTAGGACTACAAAGCAGTGAGGCACCATCATCTGGCACTCTTAAGAGGCAGCTGTGTGGGAGAGAAAGAAAAAGAGAAGAGCAAGTGAGGGAGGGAAAGAAAGGGAGAAGAATCAAGGAGAGGAGCCAGAAGCCAAGGGGAGGGGAGAAGCGGGGAGAGGGGAGAGTGGGGAGATAGCATCCAAGCTGTAGTGGCTCAGGGCCATTGATTCATTCTTATAGGGCTGTTTTGTCCTGAGTATGGAGAGTGTAGGCAAGCTTGTCTGGGAATGCCCAGGGGTGATGTGGGCACAGCTGGGCACTCAGGCAGCCAGTACCCAGGGCATGGCTTACCTTATGATCCTCCTGCCCAGCTGGGAACTCTTGGCTTAAGCTCCCCTGGAGGGCGAGGAGGAATCTGAAGGATTCTGTCCAAGCTTCACTGACTATCAGAGTGACAAACTCTCCTCTATAGAGAAGTTACTCTGCATCCATCCTGGGACCCAGCAATGGCTCCCATCCACCTCAGCTGGCTCTCATTGACTGGGGACATGACTGGGTATGGCAAAGCACTCAGAGGTGCCTGTGTGCACAGGAGAAACCTGAATCCCAGTGTCTGAGATTCTCCGGCTCCAGACTGCTAGGAACAAATAGGCTTGCCCTGGTGGTTCCAAACCTGCCAGACTCAGCCAGGGTCCCTAAAACCAAGGGCAGAAGGCTGGAACGAAATAAAGAGAAGCTAACTTCCACAGCGGGAGATCTGCTCAGAAAGCCTCGGTTTTCCTGCAGTTTGTAGACTTTTAACTCCAGCTCCAACCACCTTCTGGTTTGATGGACATTGAATTGAATCATCAGGCTGGAAAGAACGGAAAACAATGCAGGGGCTCAGGCCTCCTGAGTGTCTAGAACTTCCATCTATATAGAGAGGCGCACAACAGAACTTAACCTTGGGCTCTGGTGTCAGTCGAGAGTTCTACATTTACCTTGCTTCCTGGGCAGTGTGAGCCACCAGGGATGCAAGACAATCTATGTTCAGAAAGCCACCGGGGATGCAGCTTATTCTGTAGAATGCCTCCCTGGCATGCACAGTGCCTAGGAGTGGTAAGGCCCAAAGTGACAGGCATAGTTCTTCACCAGGTTGACAAGGAGAGGGAGAACATTGTGGAGCAGTGGTTCTCAACTCTCCTGAAGTTGTAACCTCTTGATACAGTTCTTTAATACAGTGTTATGGTGACCCCTCCAACCATAAAAAATATTTTTTTTTTGCTACTCATAAATGTAATTTTGCTACTGTTATGAACTGTAATGTAAATAGCTGTGTTTTCTGATGGTTTTAGGAGACCCCGTGAAAGGGTTGTTTAACTCTCCAAAAGGATCACAACCCACAGGTTGAGAACCACTGCTGTAGAACATTCCAGGGAGGGTGCATAGCCTAGGCCAAAGCAGAGAGGCTTAGGATCTTCTCAGATGGGCAGTCACAACAGAGCTTCCCTGTTGATGCAAGGCACATAGCTCCCCAGCACCCTCCCTCCAGTGGGAACCCTCGGGAAGCTGACTGGCTCAATATTTGCTAACACCAAACACCATTTTGCCTCATCAGATTTCCTGATGGAAAAAATAATTCTGTAATGAGGCCCCAAGTTAAATAGACTTGGTGTTTGGAATTAACTGGCTTCATTCTTTGCCAGAATAGATAGGAATGGGATAGGAGGATAAGGAGGGTTAGCTCTGAAATGTGCACGAAAGGAGGCTCCTTTACTCTCTCCCCTTCAGGAACCTTCTCCACTGTGGGCACACACACACACACACACACACACACACACACATGCACGTACACATACCCACATGTACACACATGCATGCACACACACATGCACATACATATGCATGCACATACACACACATACACACATACATGCACATGCACACACATGCACACACATATGCACACACACATGCACATGCACACATATACACACATGCATGCACACACACATGTACGTACATATGTATGCACACACACACACATGTACAACACAACAGTTCTGACGTTTTCCCAGACCATTTGCTTTGCTTCTAACAATCTTCCAGTTGCTGGAAAAAAAGTTTGACTGGAGGCCAAGGACCATAAATGACCCCAGCCTGCTCTTTACCTCTACCCACTCCTCTAATCCTGGCTTAGGAAGGAAATGTGATGGCCCCTCTATCCTGTTCATTTGCTAAGCCCAACGAACCATGGATACCACTTCTGACCCCAGTTTTGCTCAATGGCTGGGAGGGACTCTCCTGATTCCCTGTGTGGCCAGAAGCCAGGGTCATGCCCACAGGAGACAGTGGGGCTGGCATACTTCCATCAGAGGGGCCTGTGGACTAAACAATGCTTCCACGGGCTCCATGGAGATGTAATTGGGTCTGACAGACCTTGACTAATCTGAGTTTGTCTTACTCAAACTCCTATAACTCTCCCTCCTGCCTGCCCAGCCACAGGCAGCCTTGGGTACTACCTCAACTAAGACATATTCAGGAGGGAGGACAGAGGCAGGAGGACTAGGCCTAGAGGATCAGTCCCAGGGCCAGAGGAAGATGATGTATTAGACACACAGGCCTAGAATTAAATCTGGGAAATCTGTACTCTGCCTATGTCTGTCTTCCTGCCTTCCTGCTCCCTCCCAACCTCAGATCTCTGTAGATGGGTGAGCAGAAGGTGGGGTGTTACTCAGCCAGCAGATGCTGACAGGCCCTCATCATCTGTCATCTCAGGGAGGGCAGGCTGTGCCTGGCTGCCTCAATGTGCAGATGATTTCTGGGGTGAATGTGTGATGTCACAGGTACAGAGAAGAAAGTGCAGCTGCGGGGAGGGCTACGCTTGTTTAGCTCCATTGACCCCCATCAGTGTTATTCTTCAGTGTCAGAGACAGGGCCCTGTTTCCATTGACCTGCCTCTGTTTCTGAGGAAGGAGTCAGGCATGTGTCGGTGTGCCTAGACCTTAGCCACAGTGCTCTGGAGAAAGAGTCAGTGCCAGGGCTCAGGACTGGATGGCCGGACACGTTTTCTTCGAGGGGATGTTGGGCAATCAGATGGCTGGTTTAAGGGCCTGTGGAATGGTCTGTGTAGTGGTGAGGTATGTCCATGGGGGAAAGCTGGGGAGGAGGACTATTGGGACAAGAAGAGAGCATCCTACCTATGAGATGCTGCCAGGACTTATAAACCAAGAGAACAGCTCACATTTCCTGAGGACTTAATGGAGGCTGGGCTCTGTTCCAGGGCATGTACATGGATGAGTTTTATTAAAAACCAAGGCTCAGGGAAGGCAAAACATCCCAAAGTTCAGGGTTACACAACCCACAGAATGAATGGATTTGAACCCATGATAAGCTAGCTCCAGAGACCATACTTATAACCACTCTGCCTGAAGCTACATGGCTATAGACAGGGGTTGGTGTAGGAGGCTGAAGTGGCAGGCTCATGGGGCAGGGGTTGTAAAGGGACTTAAGCTCCAGAGAAACTTCAAGAATGGGTTTGATATGGCTGGAGTATGCCGGGCAGTGGTGGTGTACACCTTTAATCTTAGCACTTGGGAAGCAGAGGCAGGTGGATTTCTGAGTTCAAGGCCAGTCTAGTCTACAGAGTGAGTTCTAGGACAGCCAGGGATACACAGAGAAACCCTGTCTTGAAAAACCAAAAGAAAGAAAGAAAGAAAGAAAGAAAGAAAGAAAGAAAGAAAGAAAGAAAGAAAGAAAGGAAGGAAGGAAGGAAGAAAGAAAGGAAGGAAGGAAGAAAGAAAGAAAGAAAGAAAGAAGATAGATATGGCAGGAGTAGTGACAGCTTCCGGATGTCACTTGGACCCTTTTCTCACCAATATACCTCAATCCCCAGCTGCTGTGAGCCCAGGACAGATGCTGAGATAAAGTGAGGAACTTGCCCAGCCCTCCTGCCATTTTGGCAATGGAGTTTCCTGTCAGAGGCTGGCTGTGTTCCAAGCCTGCACAGCCAGCATCCTTTCAGGGATGGAAACAATTTAGAGCCTAGGAAACATCTCCTTCCATGCAGGCAACCATGAGTAGAAGTTGCCCAGTGACAGCCAGTGGGCTCCCCACTGGTCTACAGGGAGGCGGTAAGGAATACAGACGCCAACAGCTCCAAGAAGTCAGCAAGAGAAACCAAGAGAGGTTTGGGGCTTAGCTGCCTCACTTCTGATCGAGTTTCCTATCCTGAGCCTTCTTCACCACTTGGCTTTGTGATCTACTGACATCCCTTGGGGACTTAATTGGTTCAGATTGGGTTTCCATTATCTTCCAGGACAAAGAATCCTAAAAGGCAATGTCTCTTGGATGTTGGAGGAAACAGGACCCTTGGGAACATCTAGCAAAGTGCATGTGGAACAGAGAGATCTCTGATAAGCATCCACTGCTTAGGATGCTCCTGACGCAATCTACATCCAAGTCTGATTTGAAAAGCCTGGGGACAGGGATGGAGGGAACAATCTGGGCGCTGGCAAGGGAGCCATACCCACAGATAATGAACACCCAGACATGTGACCCCACTTGCTAGAGCCTGTGTCTGCTGCCACCTTGGGAAAGAGTCTGCACCATCTTAGTACCCAGGCTAGCCTGGACCAGCCACAGTAAATAACATTCCCTGGTTTTCCTACGTCAGTCTAGCCTCCAGACTGAAAAACTACCAGCTGTAAAGCAAGCCCTCAGCTCCCAGTGGTCATAACTGACCTTCCTTTCCTGGGAGCTGTCCCTTCTAAGTTGTCAGCTGAAGGTTCCTCTGGTGGCTGTAGCCCCAGATATCAGCACTGACATTGGCAGCTGCCTGCTGCAAGTCAATGGACCAGTGGCTCAGCTGTGCCTTCTTTTTCTATGTCCAACACTGTAATATATACTGTACTGCTAAATTGTTTGTGCTGTTTGGGTTCACTGAGAAGGTGGGTCTAGAAGTGGGGTGAGTATCCCTATTTTAGAGCCAAGCATACTTGTCTTAGTGTTCTCTAAGACTCCTTATCTAGGGATGGGCTGGCCCCAGTAACTCTGTCAAAGGGAGGAAAGAACAGTAAAAGGGCCCAGGAACAAAAAACATGGTGTCATTAAGAAAGGATAGAAGTCAGGTGGTGGTGACTCACACCTTTAACCATAGCACTCTGGAGGCCGAGGCAGGAGGGTTTCTGTGAGTTCAGGGCCAGCCCGATCTACAGAGCAAGTTCCAGGACAGCCAGGGCTACACAGAGAAACCCTACCTAGAAAAACCAAACAACAACAAAAAGAATGGCTTGAAGATGAAACCATTTCCAACAGAGCTTACTGTTATTTATTTATCCATCGTATGAAACTACCTACAGTGGAGGTGGGAAGCTGGAAGCTCATCCATGGGGAAAGCTCAACTGAATTTCCTCAGCTTCCCTACTTGGTTTCTATGGCTATTTTGGGTCCCAAATTTGATGATGTTTTGCTCTCTATTTGCTGCTTCTATCTGCTACTTGCTAGTGATTCTTTTACTTTTGCTTGCTATATACTTAATGAATTCACACATGCAAAACCCAAAACATAATGCCCGGCGGTGGTGGCGCACACCTTTAATCCCAGCACTTGGGAGGCAGAGGCAGGTGGATTTCTGAGTTCGAGGCCAGCCTGGTCTACAGAGTGAGTTCCAGGACAGCCAGGGCTACACAGAGAAACCCTGTCTCGAAAAAACAAAACAAAACAAAACAAAACAAACCATAGTTACTGTAGATTGCTCTTTGGGATGTACAGGACATGGACCCTTCTCTGCTCTGACACAGGCCTGATTTCTCACAGTGCATTATGTCTCCTCTGACTGTAGAGAGTGATCTTTCTGGCCTAGATGCTAGAAACCAAATGTCAGTGGTTACATATGACTGTCCTTTACCTTTGAAGCTCAATATCTCCCTGTGTAGCAAATGCTTCCTGAATTTTGGATTATTCACTGAGAAGGGGCACCACTCTCATCCAGCAGCCCAACAGCAGGGGTGATGGGGGAGGCCTGTGGAGTGAGAGCCAGGACAGGCCACAAAGGGAGGAAGGCACATGATTTTCATGCTAGGGATCCAGGCTCGTTTAACAGCTACAGTTCGGTGCCAAGAGAGCACACTGTGGCAACATGCTCCATTTGGCTTTTGGACTTAAAGTATAACCCAGAGGGTTACTGACAAATTGTGAATAGCTCTTCCTGGCCACTTGGGCCTGGCTCCAGACTCCTGCATGTGTACCTCTGTGAGTGGACATGTGTACGTGAACATGGTTAAGCATGTGGTTCCTTGGCCTGATGTGTGCTCTGAGCTTCAAAAAGGAGCTGAGCTAATGAGAGGCAGCAGAGATTGGGAGCCCAGTGCTATGGGGCTGTGAACTGATGGCAGGGGATCCAGGACTGTGGGACTCTGGCAGTTTCCCAGCATTTTTGGAGGCCCATACGAGGTCCTTAGATGCCTCTCTGTTGGGGCACCCTATTTCCCTAGAGCTGAATCCCTCTAGTAGGCATTATAGGTACAAGTAGAAGCCGGGCTACCTGTAAGACCTGGAATAGGTGGCCCCAGGCTGCTCTGAGCATTGCATGCCAGGTGCCCCCTTTCCCTAGCCAAGGAGGCTAGGGTGTACCATGAGGGCTCTCTTTTCTGGCTTACCTTTCTATGAGCTCATAAACAGCCCTCGTGTGTGTGTGTGTGTGTGTATGTGCGTGCGTGTGTGTGTGTGTGTGTGTGTGTGTGTGTGTGTGTGTGTTAGGGGAGTCAGTCTTAAGTCCTTTGTCTTGGAGGGAAACACATTTCCTTTGTGTTTGGAAAGTGTAGCTCCTGCTAGTGGTTGGTGTTACCAGGCTTTCTGCTCTTGCTCTCAGAAAGGCAACAGGAAGGGTCCTCCAGCCCAGGAAGCACAGGGGAAAATTAAGCTTGTCTGTGCAGGCCATTGAGTGGTTGGCCAAGAGCAGAGATTGTCTTTGAAGGGTAGTGGAGTCTCCTTGAGGCCTTCTATAGCTGGTGGAGGCAGCTTTTTCTTCTCTCCTGGGACTCCATTCTAGCTTACTTCCTGGGGCTGCAATCTGATGAGGTTTAGACTCTAGTCTCTAGCCACAGGAGAGGATCCTGGTGTTCGCTGACAGCAGGGGGCCAGAAAGCACCAGGGTAGGATTGGAGTGGAGAAAGTGAGCCCTTAGGTTAGGGTCTGGCTCAAAGCAACCTCTGAATTGTCCTCTAGGAATACAGCCCTGGGAATAAGTCTTGGGCCTCAGGGCCCCAGGCTTCTCAAAGCAGAAACAGAACTCCTCATAGTGGTAGCTTGGCCTCTGGATGCTGGCTGGTTTTTGCCCTGTAGCTGATCCACAGAACAGTCTCATAAGATCTCAGCTGCATTTCTGCGTCTCTCTATCTCTCCTCTCTTCATTTTCTTCTTGTCTCTGGATATCTGCTTTCTTCTTTTTTGCTTATCTTCCTCCTGGACTCATGAAATCCTTGCCACTCTGCTATCAATGTCTTCCCTTTTCCCAGGTTCTATTTCAGCTCTCCCTTTCTCAACCCCGACTGTCTGTAGCCTATGAGCTCCATCATCTGATATAGCTGTCTGAGAAAACTCTCTCTGCTGCCTCTTCAGTTCACTGTCAAGGCTGTCACCATGTTCAGACTTCTAGTGGCCTTGGTCTTAAACTACCACAGAGCTCTCCAAGTGGCTCTGCTCTCTTACTTGACAATGCTGCCAAAATATTTTCTCCATACCATGCTTCTTTCGCTCTCTCCCAGATCAAAACCGATCCCAGTTCCCTGGGGCTGTCACCGCAAACCATCTGTCTTACTGCTTGGATATTCTTCCTTGAGTGGATTTGCCCCAGCAAGGGTGAGTACAAAGAGGAGATGACACAATGCTTACCTGAGATGGGGGTGCTGCATATAGGGCGTCTTCAGGTTCAGCCCTGGATTTGAGAACATACCAGAGGCCTAACTAGAGTATATCTCAGGCTGTCGAAAGCTGGAGACCAAGTTAGCCCAGGAAAGCAGCAGGGCTTCTGGTGTTTGTGGGCAGTGCCAAGTGCTGCATGTCAAGCTGAATGTGATGGCACAGAAGATGCCTGCTCACAGTGTCCTCCTCCTATTGCTAAGAGGTTTCCTACAGATCCTGGCCATCAGGTGTAAAGCCCTCAAGTCGGCATCACACCAAAATTGGTAGATGTTTTTGACCTACCCCAGGGCTTTGGACTTTACACTGAATGCTGGGCTCTAAAGATAACAAAGTACTCATGGTCCTTGTATTCAGTTGAAACATGAAATTGCCCATTTTGTAGATTAAACATTGTCAAATATTGGAACTATGAGTGTGTGTGTGTGTGTGTGTGTGAAAAAGCATGTGTGTCAGGGAGAAGGGAATAGTTAGGCAAAGAGGCCCATGGCTGGATACTGTGGCAAGCTTACTGGGACTACGTGCAGGGACCTATGGGAATCCCAAGGAAAGGAGGGGGCCTGAGCCAGGGCATCATGGGAGGCTTTGCATTGGGAATGGCATCAGTAAGCACTGAAGGATGGACAGGGTAGCCAGGCAAGGATGGGAGCAGGGAGAGAGATGAGGGGAGCCATAGGACATGAGGCTGTCTGGGGCAGAGAGAAAGAGAACCTGGCAGAGAGAGCCTAAATGAAGTACGATGTGGCCAATGCTTAACTCAAGGAGATGGTGAGAGACAAGCTCAAGGAGGAGCTTGGTAGGATGATAGAGAACACCAGGCAGTGGTAAGGATGTTGGAATGGACTTCATCTTTAGTGGCATTGGGGGGCTTGCAGGAGTAGAGTTGTAGGCCAGAGGCCAATCTTGAGGTGCCATCACTTTGGTTTTTGAAACAAGGTCAATTCATTGGCCTAGAACTTATGAAGTATGCAGG
Organism: Mastomys coucha; assembly: GCF_008632895.1. Classification (NCBI taxonomy): domain Eukaryota; kingdom Metazoa; phylum Chordata; class Mammalia; order Rodentia; family Muridae; genus Mastomys; species Mastomys coucha. Next base: position 52,774,513 of record NW_022196906.1, on the reverse strand, counting down.
TTAGGCAGCCCAGAAAACCCCAGGGATCTGCTTGCTTCTGCTTTTCCATAGCTGGGATTACATGATCTACCATATGCATCTTTAAAACAAACCAAAACAAGAAATCATGTTCCAGGGAGTGAACTCAGGTTCATAGGTTTGCATAATGAGTCCTTTACCAACTGAGCTATCTCCGCAGGCCTCGGACTTCACTTTGAAGGCAATGGAGAGTCACTAAACATTTTAACAATGATGGGAATTGAAGCTTCCAGAATGAGGGCACCAGATGGAGGGGGAAGATACTCCAGGCTGAGGGAGTGGTTAGGAGCTCTCAGGCTCAGAGACACTTCTGAATTGTGTATGGGCAGTATGGTGGCAAGAATGAGGGTATAGGCCTGGCTGAAAGTCTTTGGGCTAGAGGGCTGGAGCAGTGGGCATTCAGGCCACTCCTACAATCCCATGGCTCTCCCTTAGGGTGTCTGCAACTTCCCCATGCATTCTGGTCGGTGGGCAAAGAAGGGAGCTGGAGATGTAGCAGAAGCTTATGTCTTGGGGCTGGGAAGATAACTCAGTGGGTAGAGTGCTTGCCATGAAGGCATGAAGGGCTTGAGTTTGGATCCCCAGTACCCACGAGGTGGCTGGGTGCAGCAGGACAAGCTGGTCCTAGCTTGGAGAGGCAGAGGCAGGCAAATTCCTAGGGCTAACCAGCCTAGCAGAATCAGTGAGCTTCAGGTTCAGTGAGAGGCCTTGCTTTAAAAAAACAATGTGTGTGTGTGGGGGGGGGGGGGTGGCTGGCAAGATGGCTCAGCGGGCAAGAGCACTGACTGCTCTTCTGAAGGTCCTGAGTTCAGATCCCAGCAACCACATGGTGGCTCACAACCACCGGTAATGAGATCTGACGCCCTCTTCTGGTGCATCTGAAGATAGCTACAGTGAATTACACCGGAGTGAGCGGGCCGGCAGAGGTCCTGAGTTCAATTCCCAGCAGCCACATACAAGATAGCTCACGGCCATCTGTACAGCTACAGTGTACTCATACACATAAAATAAATAAAAAAGATAAATCTTAAAAAAAAATAAAAAACAATGTGGTAGGCAATTGAGTGAAACACCCAGTGCCAATCTCGGGCCTCTATACATATGTGCATACATATACACAAGCAAAATAATTTTAAAAGGAAAGAAAGCATGTGCTGTAACCAAATGGGCCTGGGTTCCACAGGACTCAGCCCCCAGGCTCACTCCCTCAGGAGCAGGAAGCGACCTCATTTCCTCGTTGAAATCCCTAGTCCAGCTACAACTCTTAGACTTGATTCCACAGCTTGGGTCTGAATTAGACAGTTCTTATCTCATGCCTCTTGTGAACTTACACTGAGATGCTGGCGATGGGTTCATGGTCTAGCTTTGCTTCTGCTTTCTCAGCCAGGGCTTCTGACTCTTCGCTCCTGTTTTATTTAAGAAGAATTTCTGGGCCTCCCCATGGCCTCTCATGTCTGACTTAGCCATGTCTATGCTTTTAAGCATCTCTGTATACTTGGTATACAGAGAGCTCTCTATACCAAGTGAAACATGAGCTCTTTGCTTAATAGTGGGCAGAACCTTCTAACTCAGACCCAAGCTGTGGTATGAAGTCTAAGGGTCCAGGCTCTGGCTCTGTGCTCCCTATGATGAGCTCTAACTCCAGCTCTCCTTGGGCAAGTTCCCTCAGAGTCACAGCTCTGTCCTCCATTCTTGGCCCAAGTGAGAGTAAATATTTCTTTTAAAATGCCAGAGATCTGGGAGAGGGGCTTGTAAGAGGTAGGCAGGACCACATTTCCCAGCCAGCCCTTTCTCACTCAATCTCAGATTTCTGCCTTTCAGAGTTAGTGGAAGATTGGCTCAGCTAATGTCCTGTGGAACATCCAGGGGAAGTAGTGAAGGAGGATGGAGGGCACTGCGGGGAGAGGCTGAGGCTGAGGAGCCCGAATAGGAGTTGATAAGGTTGCAGGGCTTCCCGGTCCCCTCAGTCATCCATGACCACTGAGTCAGAGGTCAACTGATCTGAACAAGGAGTTTGCTGGCTTACCTAACAAGGATGGGCTCCAGGTGCTGTGAATCAAGCCTTGCTCAGCTTTCCCACCATCCGCTTCACATTATTCGTGTGAGATGTAACAGTTTCTGTGTGTACCTTATCGGTGTTTTTAATCAATGTGAGATCATTATTCATACCTCCCAGATGTCTATCTCTTGAATCTCATCTAAAAAAAATGGTTCAAATGGGTTTTCTTAGGGCTGGTGAGATGGCTCAGCCAGTAAAGGCACCTGCCACTTAGCCTGACAACATGGGTTCAATCCCTAGGACCTACTTGGTAGGAGAGACTTGCAAACTGTCCTTTGACTTCCACATATATGTTGTAGTCTGTGTGCACAGGTACCACCACAAGCATACAAAATTAATATAATATGATGTAATATAAATTTAAAACAAACCAATACTTCTTTCTAAAATAATTGGCAAGGGCAGGTATAACTGTGGCCACCCTAGTAAAAAACCTTTACCTTCCTGGAAGCTGATCATATACACACATGGTCTGGACTCCAGGCACGCCCAGTTTTTTGGCATGGCAGCACCATGTTTTCATCTGCAAAGTTCACACACACTTAACAATGTTTTCAAATAAATTTAGGATTTTGTGTGGGGCCATATTCATAGCTATCTTTAACCATGTGTGGTCCCTGGTCCACAGGTTAGACCCAGAGTGGTAGGTCCTGTGAATGGAGGAAGTGACTGGAGGACTGTGAGGGCTCCAGCAACATCCACAATGGTGAGACTGATTATCCCTTCCTTCTCTCTCTCTCTCTCTCTCTCTCTCTCTCTCTCTCTCTCTCTCTCTCTCTCTGTGTGTGTGTGTGTGTATGTGTGTGTGTATGTGTGTGTTTGTCCTCATTGCTTGGAAAGAGAAAAGTGATTATTTTTAATAATAAGGAAGCAAGAGGTGAGAGTTCTGGCAGGTGAGGCTGAAGCGGATGTGTGGCCTCTGCTCTCCCACCTGTGTTTTCTGCTGCTCACAGCACTTTTCTGTCCCTTGTCTTGTCCAATCATCATAATGACCCCATGAGCAGGGTAGGGAGGTAATTAGTGCTTCCAGTTGACAGTAGAGGAAGAGGAGATACCAAAAGCAAAAGTGACGTTTTCAAGAGCTGGTCTAGGCACCCCGTTCAGCCACACTGCCTGATGCGCCAGTGTGTGATGCTGTTTATTTTTAGGTCCCTTAAAAAGAAGTTCACAAGTTACATGATCCTGATCCCGGGAGGTGGTTATGAAGTCCAGTCCTAGAGACTCAGAAAGCATCTAAGATACCCAGGCTCCCCGCCCCCCACCAATTTGTCTTATGAAAGTAGATACAAAAATCAACTTCCAAACCTGTAACACTGGCCTTTTCCCTCCGGGTGTTTCTTAAATTAACCTTGCTTTCCAGGTGGGCTGCAGTGCTCCGTTCCAGTGGGTCCTTCCATTTCTGCATTCCTCATCTTCCTCTTTGACATTAGGACGGACTCCTATTCCTGTGTGTGTGTGTGTGTGTGTGTGTGTGTGTGTGTGTGTGTGGTGTAGGTATGGGTGCATTTGTGTCATGCTGATCACATACTGATCAGAGGACAGTTTTAGGAATAAGTTCTTATCTACCACTGTGGGTTTGGGTCCTAGATTCATCTTGCCTCTTTAAATTCAAGTTGTTTTCCTCAGACACGACGTCTGGGATGTACTCTGGTCTTTCTGCACAGATGTTTCCTCAAATCACCCATCATGGGCACACAAACAGCACCAGGGCAACCCACAACAGTCTTCCGTTTCAATTCCTCAACCCAGCCTGTCGTCTAGAAAACACAAGCAGTTAATTAACAATTTCCCCTAGAAGATTCCAGCACCTCTAGATCTTCTCTGAGTTAGGATTTTTTTTCATTTGCAAATAACAGAAACATGAAACATGATCCAAATTAGCTTTAGAAAAGAATGCCACAGAAAATTCCAGAACTAGTTCACACTGCTCCCAGAACGCAGACACATGTACATAACTCAGTCACACAGCAACTGTTGGCTTCATATTCCTCAGTTCTGGCTTTGTTCAGGCAGATCTTTATCATACCTTAAGCAGAGTGCTACAAGAAGTGCAAGCATCCTCAGCAGAGAGAGACACGCCCCTTTGTTCTAACAAGTGCTGGAGAGATGTGAAGCACTTGCCAGGGAAATATGAGGACTTGAGTTCAATCTCCAGAACTCATGTAAAAGCCAGGGTAGTGTGATGTACCTGTAGTCCCAACTCTAGGACCCCAGGAACAGGAGCACACGCAGGGCTAGCCAGTCTAGTTGCATCAGAGAGCTCCAGGCTCAGTGAGTGTCTCAAATATGATGGTGAAAGATTGAGGAAAGCATGCTCAGGTGGAGATTTCTGGTTTCTTTGGAGACTCAGTGGTGTCACGTGATATTTTTCTGGAAGCTGTCTTAGGAGAGGATATTTTGCTAAAACAGACACATGAGAGGATGTTTTGCTGAAGCAGACACATAAGGGGGCATATAATGTCTTGCTGGAGTAGATGCTTGAGAGGGCACGTGATGTTTAGAAAGAACATAAATAAAACCACACAGATAGTGAGAGGAAGCCCTTGCATTTGCTCCCCTGGCAATGCTTCACTGGTCTTCGCTGGTCTTCACTTGTCATGACTTTGTAGAGAGAAATGTGCCAAAGAACTTTTTGTGGTATTCTGGCTCCTTCCTGGGACTCAACGCTGATTTTGGGGCCTGGGGGTTTCTTCTGGATTGAGTGGCTGCTACTGATTCATGTTTGGTGTTTGCTGGTTGGACTGGACTGCCACAACTGATTCATGTTTGATGTTTTGGACTGGGCTACTGATATTCTGACAATGAAGATTGGTATCTGTCCAAAGAACTACTTCTAAACAGATCCACATCCCATGTCCTATTAATTATCTTTCTCCCCTACCTTTGGTTGGTGGGTTTTGAAAAATCAAAGCCTACAGCATGCTCACACATGTGCATACAGACCTAAACACGTACACCCACACACCCACACACTCACACACACGCACTTGCTCCAGATCTGAATACATGTGGCTCAAATGAGAATGCATGGTCATCCTAGTCAACTGTAATGGCTAGAAGAATGGTTAATGTGATTGACCAGCTATAGCCAGCCACACAGTGAAATTGTTAACTAGGAAAGCAATCTTGCTTGGCGGAGTGGTGTTGCACCAAGAGGAAGGTGTTTCTACTGACTGGAGGGGGCGGGGGTTGTTGGTCAGATAGGAAGGATAGATAAACAACTAATGCATGCTGGCTTTGCACTACTTCATCCTCATGGCTGGCATTTTCTCCTCTTTTCCAGGGCCTAGGACAATCCTGGAGTCCCTCCCAGCTCATGTGCTCCATCTTAGGTTAGAACACACCCTTCCTCCTGTTCACTCTCTAGCTCACCACCTTCTTCATCTCCAGAGCATAGGCAACATGGGGCATCCACTGTGCTCTCTGCAGCCCTACTCTTCACCAGGGGTTTGCACTTGCCCTTCTCACGTGCTCTCCCCAGCAACACTGCCTACTTACTCACTATCCAGATCAGGCGTTCTCTCTTCTAGGACTGGGAATGCAGCTCAGGTGGCAGAGCACTTGCCTAGTAGGCATAAGGGGGAGTTGAGCCTCAATAATGCATAAAGCAGAAGTGCTAGTACATTTCTGTAATCCCAGTACTTGGAAGGTGGAGGCAGAGCATCAGGAGTTAAATCCAATCTCAGCCACAGGTTCAAGACTGGCTTGGGCCATAAGAGACCTTTTTTGGTTGGTTGGTTTGTTTGTTTGGTTGGTTGGTTTTTAGAATCCTCTTCTCTGGGAAGAAGTCTCCTCCATATATCTAGAATAGAAGAATGTATCCCTTCATCTGTGTCACCAGGGCCTCTCTACAAATATCTCATGGTCCCTCAGGGAGTGTTCTGCATTTTCTCCTAGCTTGCTCTGTCTCCCTCCCTCCCCTCCCTCCCTTCCTCTCCCTTTCCTCCCTTCCTCCCTCCCTCCCTTCCTCTCCCTTCCCTCCCTC
>NW_022196906.1:52760890-52768425 GCF_008632895.1 Mastomys coucha | reverse complement strand
CCTCCCCCCTCCTTCCCTCCCCTCCCTCCCTCCTTTCCTTCCCTCCCTCCCTCCTTTCTCTTTCCTGAGCTCCTCAGGGGCAGGATGTTTAGGCCATGATCACTGAATAAAAACCTCTTCTCCTCGAGGTGTTTTGGCTTTTGTGTGGCTTCCCTGACTCCAGCCTTATAGCAATATCAAGTCCTCTCAAAATCTGCAGGGCTTGGGGGCAGGGGAACCACAAGCTTAAAGGGGCTTGAAGGCTGATTAGATGCACTCCCAATTAATTCAGTAGATGCTTGATGAATATTTTATGTGCCAGTAAGATAAGCAAGTGATGGAACAGAAGTGATCCAGGCATGTCTTCGAAGTCACTGTGCTATGGAGAGACGAAGCCATCTAAAGGGCTGTCCTTCCTCCTCCGTTCCTCTCCAGTTGCTTCCCTCCTACCTGACACATAGTCAATGCCTAATAAACAGTTGCTGAACAAATAAATGAATAAATGAGTGTGCGAAGGAGCTAATACCACGTCGGGAAGAGATAAGGTGCTGTTGGTGTGGGGGAGGGAAGCCGCCAGGGAAGGATCATTTCATTATCTCTTATTTACTGAGGCACTGTGCCAGCTTCTGGGGTTCTGTGAAGGGGCATTTGTCTCCTCTCTTCGGAGATCCCCACAACCTGGGGGATGAGACCAGATGAGAAAAATCAATGCTCATAAAGAAAGGGTGGGAATTACCAAGCATAGATATACTGAGAGCTGTGATTGGAGATGGGGCAGAGGAGCAAGGAGAGAAGGGTATGGATTTATTGGCTGGCCAATTGGTGTGCTTTAGAATGAGAGATGTATGTTCTTGGGCCTTTCCTCAGTTTTCAATGGGAGCCCTAAGGAATCCAGTTGCTCAAGGAGATTATGATCAATACAGAAGGCCACTCATGGGATGATATAGGGTCTAAATGTTTGGTGACATAATAAATTCATGACCATAGAAGTCATACAACAAAAATAAAACTTAGGTTTAACATGGGCCTAGGTGGTCAGGGAGGGCTTCCTGCAATAAGAGACCCTCTTTGGGACTGGATATCTTTTAAGGTCTCCAGTAGGAGGCCGGAAACCTTTTTCTGATGGTATTTACTTTGTAGGCAGCAACGAGTCTTGGGAGGGAGAGTACTGAGGTGAGAGATGGGGTGAGATGGACAGTTCAGATCAGCTGCTCTGGCTGTAATGTAGAGTGTGGGTGAGTATAGTGTTATAAGGCAGGGCTAGGCGCACCAGTGAGGAGGCTCTGGCATGTGGCCAGCCAGGAAAGGTGATGGCTTGAGTCACATCGGTCCACTGAGGTAACCCAGCTCCCAGAACTGGAAGACCATTTGGACAAGTTTCCTCAGGAGCAAGAGAGATAATTAAGTGGGTAAAAGGGCTGCTGCTGTACCTGACAGGACCTGACTTCAGACTCCCAGCATCGGCATGAAAGCTGGGCCTGAGGGTGTGCACCTGTGATCCCTGCCCGGGGGTCAGGGAAGCAGATCCCCAAGGTCTGCTTGCTTACCAGCCAGTCTAGTCTAAATGGCAAGCTCCAGGATTAATAAGAGAGCTTATCTCAAAAAGTAGAGTAGTGCTCCCAAGGTTGACCTCTGGCTTCCACATATGCATATCATGCGAGCGTGCATGTGTGCAGAGAGAGAGAGAGAGAGAGAAGGAGGGAGGGAAGGAGGGAGGGAGGGAGAGAGGGAGAGAGAGACAGAGACAGAGACAGAGACAGAGAGATACACATTGATGCACCACAGACAAACCGATAAGAACTCTTCAGTACATGGTCAAGTGAAGGTTTTGGGAAGGTTCCAGGTTACTCGCACATCCAATAATATTTGTTGAGCTAGAAATATTAACAAAACATTTCCCTCCTCCCACCTTTCTTGAACGTCTACCATGACGGTCATCTCAGTGACTGTAGATTGTTCCTAGGGGACAGCAAAGTGGCTCAAGAGTTGCCTGTCAGGCTGGGGAGGTGGCTCAGCAGTTAAGAGCACCGAGTGCTCTTCCAAAGGTCCTGAGTTCAAACCCCAACAACCACATGGTGGCTTACAACCATCTGTAATAAGATGTGACACCTTCTTTTGGTGCATCTGAAGGCAGCTACAGTGTACTTATGTATAATAATAAATAAATCTTTGGGCCGGAGCAAGCAGGGACTGAACGAGCAGGGCCAACCAGAGTGAGCAGAGGTCGTAAATTTAATTCCCAACAACCACATGAAGGCTCACAACCATCTGTACAGCTACAGTATACTCATATACATAAAATAAATAAATAAATAAATCTTAAAAAAAAAGTGTTGCCTGTCAGGATGACACATCTGGAAGGTTCTCTTGGCGGTCGGGCAGCATCCCCACTTCTCCCACAGCCCCTTGGCTAATAAGCCACGATCCTCTTCCATTTGATCCCCGGCAGAGCCTAATGAAGTGGATGGTGGTGCCCATTATGTAACGGCAATGTGTGGGCAAGGACTCCCTGGAGTGCTACTGACAACTACTTTCCTTGGAGGGACAGAGAGGTATCTATCGGGCAGCAGGGAAGACAATGCCACGGATTAGGCAGACAGAGCATAGGGAGACCCCCATCCTAGGCAGGGGGTGGATTCTTGGATGTCTGACAGTAGCCCTAGGACTTCAGGGTGGGCCATACCACTCATCAAAACAGCAGAGAGCCATAGAATGCTAATCAGACGCAGGATTCAGGATCTAAGACAATCGCCACCACACACACACACACACAAAATACACAAAATAACCAGGCAGCCTTTGTAATTAACTTCCGCTCCCTTCCAGCAGTCATTTGGAGTTAATGGTTTCTTAATTCAGAGCTCATTTGGTGACTTTAATTTCCAATTAATTTTGCCGATTTTCCTCCAAGGCGTTCATGATGTGATAGAAAAGTCCTGCATGGTGAAGTCCCCACCCCAAGGGACCTGAAGGAGGGGCAAAGTGGAAAGCAGAGGTTAGGGGAGCCTGGACTCCTGCCTAGCGGTCTGGAATCTAAGGCACCTGCTTTCTCAAGGTCTTTGGAGAGGTCAGGGCCCTCAGCCCTCTTCCAAGGGAAGCCCAGCAAGAGCTGATAAGGAGCTGGTAACGCCGGTACACTTAGATTTCTCTTGCAGAAAGATCTGATTTATAAGAACGGAGCAGAGAAGCAGCCTAGTCCTGCGGAGAGGGTACTTCCCTTCTGTCAGGCTGCGGGGGAGGGGTGGGGCGGTCTTGGTCTGGGCCACCATCCTTGGTACCTGGCGTCATAGGAATGTGAACCCACTGTTCTTTCATACTCTTCCATAAGCACTCTGCTGCCCAGATATAGCACCACTGGCCCCTCAAACAGCTACCCCCCTGTCACAGACCGTGCTAGTGTCCGATGTCGGACAAGTGCCTGAGGGGGCAGAAACTCTGAGGACCAGGGGTACCTCAAACGCTGGTGCAGTGGCTCCATTGTGCCCTGCCTGGTGCTCTTTTAGGCTAGTTCCTGACATCCCCTCTGCAGGGAATCGTAAAGATTAAAAGCATGCACAGAGAGATGCCTCAGACCTAAAGAGTACGTCCTGCCTGCAACTCCAGCTCTAATGGACGCCTTGTGACCTCTGTGGGATGTGCAAGCATGTGCGCGCGCTTCCCTCCGTCCCCCACCCCACGCACCATGCACACACGCACGCACGCACGCACGCACTTTTTTTTTTTTTAAAAAAAAGCATGGTGCAGTGGAACAGTACTTAAGGCTCAGTCATTAGTAAGGACCATGTCCTTGACTGTCTCATCTTTCCCCATGGGCTTCCACTTCTCCAGAGAGCTTTGCTATGTGCAAGATGGTTAGTGCCAACATCTTTCTGTGTTGTTGTCTCTTCTGCTGCTGTTAAGTTTTGGAACAGGGTCTCAGGTATTAGGTTCCAAGTGTAGGCAAGGCTGACTTTGAACTCTGGCCCTCCTTCCTCCACCTCCCTAGTACTAGATTACTGGCACAAGCTACCATGCTTGGCTTGTTTTGGGGGACAGGGTCTCATAGTGTAGTTCACATTGGCCTAGCTCAGGCTGCCCTTGAATTCATGGCAATCCTCCAAGCGCTGGTATTGCTGGAGTAAGTTGCTAAGCCTGACTGTGACAAAGTCTTGACAAGTTCTCACATTGTGGCTTCATAATGTGAAAACACTTTTTTCCCAGGAGATCTCCCACTAGCGAGATGGACCACAGAAGAGCAGGCAGTCAGTTCCTACAATCTGTAGGCGTCAATGGCTCTGTGCCCAGGGGCCAAAGATCTGCTAAAGACCCCTCCACACCCACTCCTGAAATATTCATTAGTCCCCAAGCATTGATGGGACACCTTTCTTCTACTGGGGTCCCTCACATGCAATTCATGTCCACTGTCCTAGTTAGCATGAACTGTCAACTTGACACAGTCTAGAATCCCCTGGAGAATCTCAGTTGAGTGTCTTTATCAGATAAATGCCCTGGTTTGTGGGCATTCTGTATGAGGAATAGTCTTGATTGTTGGGCTGTTTAAGAAAGCTAGTTGAGTATGAACCAGAGTGAGCCAGAGCATTAACACTCACCTCCCTGGGGACTTCTGATCCAAGCTCCTGCTAGAGTCTCTGCCCTGGTTTCCTGATGACATGGAAATATAAGCCAGGAAAACCCTTTTCTCTCTCAAGTGGCTTTTGGTCAGAGTGTTTTGTCATAGCAACAGAATGAAACTTGATCATCGGCAAATCCTCAGAGGCACAGTCACAATAACTGTCAGCAATTCATCATCCCTTGTCTTACTGATATTGAGGGGATGGTTCCACATAGACATCCCACCTCCAAACATGCGTAACTTGGACTGTTGTAGAGCTTCGGAATTATACCTAGAGACGAGCACTTGCTCCTGTCACATGATGGAGTGACATTTGGGGATTTTGTTTTCTTTAAAAAACACAGAAATATTGTAAGAATATGTTTTTGTTTTAATCCCAGGTGTGATTATGATTTGCCTCATGCTCTAGCAGAGGCGAGGTTTTGCCAGCTGTAGATAGTTTCTGCAATCGTGTGACATTTGGAATTCTGGAATTCCAAATATATATATAAATAAATGCTAGGACCCCAAGAGGCATGCTGGGTTGTTGGTTGGTTGCAGTTTGTTAAGTAGTCATTTGCAAAGAGGAAACAACAATGGAAAGAAATTAGATATCCTGACAGTGAAGGTCAAACTTGCCCCAAGGAACTTGAAGCCCCCTATCAGCAGGAAGTAGTCTTTTTTTTTTTTTGGTTTTTTGAGACACGGTTTCTCTGTATAGCCCTGGCTGTCCTAGTCACTCTGTAGACTAGGTTGGCCTCAAACTCAGAAATCCGCCTGCCTCTGCCTCCCAAGTGCTGGGATTAAGGCGTGTGCCACCACTGCCCAGCATGGAAGTAGTCTTAAAATAACTTTGCCGGATTCTGACCCCTGACTTTATTCTTTCCTTTCTCCTCTATTCTTGCTTTCTCTCCTATCTAGTGTTAGGGGTTGAAAGGGTGGGAGAAAAAAGGGGGAGAAGGGTGGAAGAAAGAAGAACCCACAAAGTAGTCAAAGACTGCTACACTCCTCCTCAAGGCCCTCCCTGTTCGGCAAGAGAGGGGCAGGAGAGTATGCCACACCCCTTACACACCCAAAGCTTGTGATGCAAAGACAATGATGCTCTCTCTCTGATCTCCATTGCTCCTCCAAGGTTGAGAGTACCCTGGTGCCCTGAGGCAAGGTGGAGGCAGGGCAAGGTGGCAATGGAGGGTAAACAGGCATGGTATACATAATTTTCCTTTCTTTGGCCTCTCGCCTTCCCACCACCTCCATATCTTACTTAGCAAGACTGATAGCTTCTTTCCCATAGGCCAGAGGAGCAAGCCAAGGTCAGGGTGGCAGCAGTCCACCTGTCATTATCCTCTGGTCCCATCTCCCCCATCTCCCCCCAAATCTCTCAAAAGTATACATGACAAGAGCTTCTGTCAGATCAAAGCCCCAGTTAGAAATCTCTAGGCACAGACCTTGCCAAGGGTACCTGAATGCCTGTTCGTGGCTGCCAACTTCAGCGAGCATGGACGTTTTCAAGGTCTAGTCAGCCGTTCACCCTGAAGGGAGAAGGGAAGCTTTACAAGTTTCACAGAGCTCCAGTCACTTGGAAGCCTCAGGAAGCTCAGAAAGTTTCAAGTCTCATAAGGTCACTCACTCCTCAGTGTAATAGAAGCAGTAATCAGCTGCTGTCGAGAAGAGAGAGACCCTCTTCGGTGGAGCTGTCTGCAGATTGGGCAGGAGCCTCAGAGGTACAGCTTTCATGAATTGTTACCCATGCGGAAGTAGACTTTTCAGTGATGTCACTGCCTTTGAGAGACCCATACCCCTGTGAGTAACCCCAATAAACTCAGGTTCACAAAGTCAGACTTCATTTTGTCATCATCTGGGGTGAATGGAACATGTCACAGTAGAGCCAACTTTTACTGTGAAAGCCAAGGCTCTGAGGCAGCATGCCGTGTAACCACAGGGCCACACCCACCCACATAGCTGAAGTCAGCCCTCAGTGAAGCCTCTGTGTTGGGATCTCAGCTCTTCTACTTCTCTGCGTTTCACAAGCTCACCTCTGACCATTCTCCCTTTGCATCAGAACCTTCCTAGCTTTCAAACCCTGATATATGAAATGCAAATGGATCCCTTGGTGTCTAACTAGCTGCTACTTTCTGATTCTGAACTGTCTTCCCTCCTATTATAGATTCTGGCTGAACCTTTGAATCTACTTCTCAAATTTGCCCCCTGCTCTCAAGCCCCAGGACCTTGAAAAAACTTTGTGTGTGTGTGTTTATTGAAAGACCCCCAGAACTGGGGAGATCCTTACTCAAGTCTCAGGATGACGTGACCACCCAATGACTCACGAGAGACCGAACTTGCTGCAATCACATGAGGTTTATTTGGGATAGACCGATACCGGGGTTGATCTCGTGACCATGTTGGCCAGAGGAGTTCGACCCTGGGGTCGATCTCGTGACCATGCTGGCCAGAGTTCCACGCTGAACACAAGAAGTGAGGAGTATTTAAGGGAAAGACCACAAGCTGGGGGCGGGGAGAGGGTTACCAGGAAACATGACAAAAACTGTGGAAACTTTCAGAGGGACCCGACCCAAGGTATTCAGTTAGGGAGGGGAACACATTCATTCTAGGAATGTAATCTTCATCTACTGGTCGACAGGGTAGAGAGTCTCATAAACTGCTAGACCTTCATTCTTAGTTCCGCCCTCATTGTGGATCATTCAGGAGGGGCAGGTATCGGAAACCAGAGCCCTGAGGCTCTGAGTTAGCCAAATTCCTGGAACTAGTTACTCCACCTTTTTGGTTTGTTACATTTCTACTAATACATTACTTTTCGTTAACATGCTTTTTCCCAAATTTCTAAGTCTCCCAGTCTTTTAGTATTACTTTCTATCTTTGGAGACAGGGTCTGTATTGTTCACCACACTGTATGATCTGCAAGATTTCAAGAATCCCCCCCCACTCTCTCTCACTCTCTCTCTCTCTC
>NW_022196906.1:52672624-52760880 GCF_008632895.1 Mastomys coucha | reverse complement strand
CTCTCTCTCTCTCTCTCTCTCTCTCTCCCATCTTGCTGTACAAATGCTGGGATTACAGGCATGTGCTTGTGCATCCAGTCTTACCTATTTCCTGGGGATCTGAACTCAGTCTCTCATGCTTTCATAAAGCGTTTTCCCCACTGAGCCATTCCATAGCCCACCCAAGACCTTGCCACTCTTCCTCTGTTTATCTGGTGGAAATTCAGTGGTGGAGACTGAAACTGAAGGAAGGCATTGACAATGGAGTCTTGGCACCAAAGCCACCCACCTCTCCAATGTATTTTCCTCCAATCCCCTTCTTCTGTCCCCCCAGATCCTGATGAACACAGTACAATTGTAGTCATCTCACCAGAATAGTCCATGCTCCCCAGAGTCCAACTAGATGACCCCCCAAACCTTGAGTCAGTCAAAGCAGCAGCTAGCTGGCCACCCTCGGAGCCTCAGCTATCGGTTGGCCATTAGGAGTCCAAGAATTTTTATTCGTAATCAGCACCCAGGAGGTGTCAACACTGCCAACCCAAGGACCATATTCTGGGAAGTGCTGTCCTAGATGTGGGAGGAGGAGTAAACCTTGCACCTCTGTCCCCAAGAAGTCCCTAGCACTTGCTCGGTTGGTCCCTTCCTGATTTCTGAGAGGAAGGTGGAGCTTCCAGGAAGCTGTCACTCTGACCCCTGGGAAGGGTTTGGGTTTCACTCTTATAATAAAATCACAGACAAGAACATACAATTCTCTGCAGGGAAAATAATCACAGTGATCCATAGAGTGGTATACTGTAACAATATCAACAGTGGTGATAATAATAGTAATAACATGATTATTATAGAATGTTGTCGGCACTAATGTGCTAAACCCAGATGGATCTGAGCAATAGAAAGGAATTACTGACATATACAAATACTGCAAATGCCTAGCTTGGCTGTGTTTGAGGCCATTGGAGTGATGGCAACATCTCTCCCAACAGGCACGGTTGCTTACTGAGGCCAGAGTCTGAAAGAACTTCTTGCTGGTTTTATTTTAGCAGAAATGGCAGAAAGCAGGCAAGGTGGGCAAGCCACTCTGATTTACCACCAAGACTCCCATTTGCTCCTCCAATCAGCCTTCATTCAACACGTGTGTTTGAAAGGCCTCTTATGGATTCAGGGTCTTGACAGGGCTGGGGGAGGGTTGTAGAGAAAACACAAATTAAATGGAACTCTACACAAATCATGATGTAAATTAAATTTGAATTTCAGAGCAACAACTGATTTTTTTTCAGTGCAACTATATTATCAATATCGTATAAGCCATATTTTGACCCCTCCCTCCCCCACACAAATTTATTCATCATTCACCTGCAATTTGGGTTTAATGAGATGTCCTGTGTTTTTATTGGCTACATCAAGCAACCTTATTTGGAGAAGGCAGGAGGGATGAGAAGAATGTGAATGCTGTCTTGTGCTCTCAGAACAAGCTCACACACAGCCTGTCCAGTGGGAAATCAAAGTATTCAGGCAGAGAGTTCCAGCCTACACTAGCATCCTTCTCAGAGCCTTCATGAGCAGAGAAATCATCAGAGAACCTTGTTGGTCTGCTTCTTCATACTAAGAAGGGCCTGGTGGGGCCAAAAGGCTGCACCTTCAACCTGTTCTGGCCGCTGCAGGTCCCTATGATTGAGATGAGGGTGATGGAGAAAGTAGAGGGGCTGAAGTGGGGGTGAGAATCCTCTGCTCATTTTCAAGGAGCAGGGGAAAGCTGCTTGGGGGAGGTACCAAGCTGGGGGGGGGGGGCTTGGCCAGGAAGGTATGGAGGAGGATGTGTCCCAAGAGGAGCACTGTCTGTGGAGTCACAGGGGCAGGAAGAAGCCTGAAGATCTGAGAAAGGCTCAGTGGAATGTGGTGGGAGGGTGGACCTAGGTCTGAGGTAATGTAAGACTTGGCATTTGAGGGTCTATGGGACAGACAGGGCCTCAGACAGACTAACTGCCACTCGCCTGGCCAGTGTTGAGTTGAATGAGAGTCTGAGGGGTTGTTCACTCTGCCTGGAGGTCTGGGAAGATGTCCCATATTTGGCTTCAGGATCTGAGAGGCAAAACATGTCTTTTTCCAGAGGGGAGAAATGCAAATAGCCCTTAGCAGGTATGCCCAATCTTTAAAAAATGTATTATTTGGGTCACAGGGTGGGGGTGGGAGGTACTACTCTGTGTGTGTGTGTGTGTGTGTGTGTGTGTGTGTGTGTGTGTGTATGTGTAGATCAGACTATAGCGTTCAGGAGTTGTTTCTCTCCTTCTACCATGTGGACCCTGGGAGTGGAAGTCAGGTGTCAGGTTTCATGGCAAGAGACTTAATGGATTGAATACCATATCAGGACACTATCATCTATGAAGTTCACACTTGAGAACACCATGCAGTAAAGTTAATGGAAAGAGGCAGGTCAAAAGTTTATATTTTAACTTCACAGTTTCATAGTCTGGACCTCATTCCTAGGCATTTTTGGCTGCATACATGCAGCTTGTGGGCTCCAGATTGGGCATGTAAGCTAATGGGCCCAAAGTGGGTCTGTGTTTGGGAAGGCTACAAGTTCCTGGGAAAGAGTGGTCCCATCTGAGCTGTCATGGCATTCCAAGTGCCTATCATAGGTCCTTGTTAGTACAGGGCAAGAGGACAACCCAGTGGATGTGGTGGCTTGACGTCTCTCCCCAAGGCCTCTCTCATCTCTCTTATACATCCACATCATGGTTAGAGCATCAGTAGCTGAGAAGCTGGTGATGTGGGCAAACGTGGGCTTCCAGGTGGGATTTTACAATCATGGAACCCTAGTAGCTGTGCAGCCTTGGGATGCTGCAGAGCCAGTAGCAGCTCTCACAGGCTCCTGAGTAGAGTTTATCACCTGAGATGGGTAGTTATTGTTCTTCTATGGACATCCTTCTGGAGCTAGTCTGCCTGCCTGTCAGATGAGTCCATGTCTTCTCAGAATAAAAGTCATTTCCTGGCCTCTCTGGATATGATCCTGAGCTGTGTTCTGACCAAGAGGGCAAGGCAAATGTCTCCCTAAAGTGTGGGCACAGGACAAGATCTTGTTCTAGGTTTTCCAAGCAGAAAGGGATTTAATATAAAGGGTCAAGGGTCATGAAATAAAATGATGAGCTAGGGAGAGGGCTTAATGGGTAAAGCTTGCCCTGTAAGCATGAGAATCTGAGTCTGCATCCCCAGACTTTACATAAGCCAGATATAGAAATGTACATGTCTGTAGTCCCAGTATGTCTTTGGTGAGATAGAAGGCAGAGATAGGAGAATCCCCAGAAGCTCAAAGGCCAGCTAACCTGGTGTGTGCAGTGTTAAGAAGCCCTGCCTCACACGGTGGAGTGGAGATCTAACATCTGGCCTCTACACATGTGTCATGGCATGCATGTGCCTATACTCACACACATGAATATACACACCACACCACATCCCTACACACCTCGGGTTAAAACAATTATAGCAACACAATCAGGTCATTATCCGGGCTAGAAGCATAAGGTTGTAAGAAGTCCTAGGAAATATCTGACCTGGATGCAAGGTGGCCAGACAGGAGGCTGAAAGAGGTAACTCCTGGGGAAACTGCCAGGAGCACATATGTCTGCTGCCTAAGGGAAGGGGGCCTAACATTCTTGTCTTCTGCAGAGCAGTGAATGAAGCCCGCTGGCCAGAGCCTTGTGGCAAAGGAGCCCGAGCAATGCAGCCCAGAAGCTCCTAAGCTTTGCAATCCATTGAAAGCATGGCGTGTAGGTGGAGAGAGGCCATGCTAAATACTCCTGATAGTAATCACTGCTACTCTTTTCCGCTAGCTGCTTGATAAGGTCAAGTCATGTCAGGTGATCCCAGAAATGCCGCAGAACCTGAGACCTTTGTGCGGATGAGTGATGAGCTTGTGCCTTGTTGAGGTCACTGTTTGAACTGCTGAGCCACTGTCCCCATGCACCTCTGAGAAGTGTAAGATAAGGTCTGAGAGGTGTCACTTCCAGCATGTGCGGTATTGATGTCACCAGAGGACCAATTTAGCCCAGCCATCCATAGCAAAGAAATAGTTCATGGACAGACAAAGCAGTATTTAAAACTGCAGGAGGCCTGTGCCAGTAGATCTGCTCAGTACAGCGGGACGGAGCTGAGGGGGGCAGCGGTGTTGGGGCAGACTTCCTGGAAGAGACATCGCATTGCAGGGGATGGAGAAGAGGAAAAAGGCTTTCTAGGGAAGGTCTTTTTCGTCTGTGCCCCAGAGCCATGTCAACTTGCCAACCTGCTTTGCTTCCAACCTTAGCCACTGTTGGTCAGTACTGCTGGCCACTTGTGGTCAGAAGAAGGAAGGCACAAGAAGGCAGGGCCTACAGGAAACTAGGACTGTGGGTGCTGTGGTCCGGCAACTTGGAGACTGGCAAGGTGGCCTGGGAGATGGGAAAATGGAGTTAGGATGGTTTTACAAGTCGGTGTTGAGGAGAAAGAAAACACATTCATGAAAAGGCTTGAACCTTGTCTCACCCCTGGCTACTTTGCCCCATGGCTTCTCTCCTTCAACAGTGCCTCTAGCTCGCCTATAGCCTAGGAACTAAAGACTACCCTGTGAACCTACATGCAGACCCAGGGGCTGGCCCACACTCAGTCAGCTGGTCTCTCTTGATCTGTCACCGGTCAGAGCAGATGTTAGGATGTGCATTCAGAGACCAAGGTCAAGGTTTGATCAGTGGGACTCTTCAGGGTATGAAAATCATCCTGGGCAGGATAGAAATAGCACAGCATAGTGACCAACCAGCTTGTGACAAGGTTGGCCTCAGCCTTGAGTCATACATAGCTTAACTTAGTCTGGACAAGGTTCATCTAAGGGGCTGGAGTCTGGGTGGTTTGATAGCAAAGGGGGCATGAAGCAAACACTGGCTGTGCTTGTCTGGTTTCTTACAGGTTTATGCTCTGCTCAGATAACAGAGCAAAATTTGGGGCTATGCTGATATAGATGTAATTTCTTCCTTTGAGTCACCTTTACCCTTCACTTGATTTCTGGGACCTTGTCCTCAGTCTTCCCTCAAGCCTGTGATCTAGACCTTCAAGCCCTTGGGTAGAAGAGTGTGCACAGACTTCAAGGGAACAATAAGCTGTTAGTATTCTCACAGAAGTTCAGAAAGAGCTGAAGCCAGGCGTGAGGCCAGCTGAGCAGGTGCCCAGCACACGGCAGACTGATAGACTCCCAGATTCCTGCAGTGTGTTGGACACAAGTGCCAGGTCACCCTGAAACCCAGGGCCAGTCAGCAGTCGGGTGGACAGACGGCTGGGCAGCAGCCGCGCCAGCCCTGTTGAGGTGGAGGGTGTTAGGGTAGAGGGTGGGGGTGGGGACTTAGTCAGTTTGTTATTCATCATGCCCCAGGGCAGGGGACAGCAATTTACCAGTTCTCAGTGATGGAGTAGCCCAGGAAGGACAGGGAATCCTCACATCCAGTCCCTCATGAGCATTCTCAGCTGTTAGAGGAAATGCAAGTTGACAGTACGTGACAAGATTGAAAATGTAATTAAGGCAGATGGAACTAACTGGCAAGGATGAAAATCATTCCCTAGGCTCTGATATTTAAAGTGGGGTCACAGAACAATCCTATCTTGGCCACACAACCAGCAGAGAAGAGACCAGAATGAACTTTCTAATAGTGGTCAAGATCTGTGGGTGGATAGAGAGCAATGGCTTCAACAGCACTGAAAAAGATTTAGGTCAGATAAAAGGATGAACTTCTTGGAGATGAGAGGGGTTAAATGTTGGCACAGGTATAATACCCTCTCATTTTCCCACAGACACATGCATTCCCTCTGCAAGTTTTGACACCGCTCTGGACTTCTTGACTATTCCAAAATCTGTGGAATAAGAAGTGACTCCATCTTTAAATGAGAATGCCATCACAGCAGAAGTAGGTGACATTCAGACAGTAGTCAAAAGGAAGGGGCTCTAGGCTCCATATGTCACAACTTCCCAAAGTCTTCCTGCTGGTCAGAGCAGAGGTGTCACGCTCAATGACAGTGATATACACACTTAGCCATGGAATCTCTCTAAGAGATGCCTTCTCTGCCCCTCAGTTGTCCAGGAGCAGAGCAGATGTGAGCCCACAGAGGAAGCAGACAGGCTGCCTGGCCCTAGATCTTGTGTGAGAGGGAAACCCAGGGGCTGTGGCTGCAATCTGTCTGGAGCATCACAGGAGGTGACCACAGTTTGGGGATGACTCATTTGAGAATCAGGAGTTGAGCACCAACATCTGGGCAGCCTTGCTTTGCCAACCACTGCTGAGAGCCATCCTAGCTTTGCTGAGATGGATGGCACTGGCCAGCTTTATTGGCCTCCATTCTCCATAGATCCCATGCCAGTTCTCTGTGCTGGGCAATGGGGCAGCCTGAGTAAGTGGCTTCTTTGTGTTTGGTGAGCTCTCAGATTGGCAGGAAAGAAGAGGCTCCTATTTCAGTCCAAGGCAGTCGTCCAGTCCCCACTTACTGAGTATCCACTCTGTACAAGGAACAAGCAGGGTACCAGCTCACTGTGCAGCCTAAGGATATAGTTCATAGTTTTCTTGAGGGTAGAAACCTGCTAAGCAACTAGACACGAGCAAAGGCACCGTGTGGCCTTGTGCAGCAATGCACAGGGAGGAGAAACTTGGCACAGTTGGGAGTACCTGCTGCAAGCTACTTAGGAGAGATCTAGGACCTGACTGTACAGGTGTGAAAGAATGGCTCAGAACTGAGAAGATGGGATTGGGAGGATGGCTCAGTGGATAAGGTTCTTGCTATATAATCACAAGGACCTGCTTTTAGAACCTCAACACTCAACAGCAAAATCCACATGTGGTAGGTCATGCCTGTAACCCCAGCTCTGGGAAGTAGAGACAGGCAGATCCTAGTAGCTCACTGACCAGTCAATCTAGCCAAAATAGTGAGTGCCAGGCTCAGTGAGAGATCCTCTCTCAAGGAATGAGATGGAGAATGAATTACACAGGAAGGCATACTGATGTCAACCTCTGGATTGCACATGTATCACACACACCCCAACACACACGTGTACACATACATATACCACTCCCACATCTACAACACACACACACACACACACACACACACACACATGCTGGAATGCATCTTGGTGTGCTTGATTAATACAGAAGCCAATATTCAGAGGAGGGAAGAGTGTTGAGAAAGAGTTTTTCTGAACATCAAGACTGTACTGAGGCCAGGGAATGAAGACTAGATCCTTGATGGCTTCAGCAGATATGAGGTGACTGTGAGTCAAATGTTCTCTGGGAGAAGACCCAGACATAGAGTCCCTTCCCCAAGTGAATGGACCTGTCTCCAGTAGTTCAGGACACATCTTTACACACAGACTTGGTCCTCTGTTAGCTTTCACTCTGGGATGTGTAGAGTAGCAGACAAAACCCAGATTGGAATAAACTGGTAAGTCTCTACTGTGGGAATAGTAAGACATCAGTCACTCTGCACCTTCACATGGATAAGAGGTGACCAGATGCACATGGTGAGTGAGGATGCCTGTGAACTGGCCTCTCTATGCCCTAGACATTTGGTAGAGAGTTCTGAGGCCAACTCTTTATTCCCCGGTCATCAGAGACATTGTAATTGGGACAGGTTGGTATTGACATTTGTTGGGTACATCCTTCTAATGGATACTGAGCATAAAACAGGACAGCATCACTCGGGAGATTAGAGAAGCTCTTTTATGTCAAGCACCCCATCCATTCATCTATCACAGGTCTAGCATTTACACCTGCAGCCAGAACTCAGTTTATAACAGTGAGATTTGTTGGGGAACTGAAGTCATAATTTATGTCATCCTTTGTCTCCTTGAGGATTAGTCTTTCTGAAGCGTCTCTATCTTGGACTCACTGTTCCTCATGTCCCTAGATGTGTGTGTGCCCACTGGAAGCCCTCTTTGGAGAGACCTTCCCCATTGTCTTCACAGTGCCAGACTCTCATTTGGGAGCAGTCCTTCCCTCTGACCTTGGAGAAAGGATCTGAGAGAATGAGCTATAGTATGAGAAGGCAGAAGTCCAAGTCAGACTTTTTATCTCTGTCACAAATGACTGACAGTAGCTACTTAAGGGTAGAAGGGTCTGTTTTACCGCATGGCTTTGGTAGCTTCTGCCCATGGCTCTTGGCACCATGGATGGGTGTGTAGTGAGACAGAACGTGGTGGTGGCAGGAGTGAATGGCAGCAAAGGCTCACCTCATGATGCAAGGGAAGAAGAGAGAGAGAGTAGGGGAGGGGCTGTGAACAAGAGATACCTAAGGACCTACTTTCTCCAGCCAGGCTCTACCTCCTAACATTTCCAGAACTTCTTCAAATAGCAGGGATCATGCTGCCAATCATGAACCTGTTTATATCCAAATTGAAAGAAGCACTGTCCAGATTTGCTGTTGGATCCTGGAATCTGAGCATTGCAGAACAACCAGATGGTTGTAAAAGGCCAATGGCAAGTCCAGGTGACAAGTGTGTGGCTTGAAGCTTCTTTCTTCATTCAGGAGACCCCTCCCCTTTTCCTCCATAGAAGGAAGGGGTTCACTGATGAGTTCTGCCACCTCATCCTACTCTAAATCTGGGGAGCTAGGTAGCAATGCATCAACCACTTCAAGGTAGCCTAGTAAAGTGTGGGCATCCTGGAACTGCACAGGGAAGTCAAAACTAGGTACCAAGTGAGCCATGAGAAAGCACCATTAATTGCCCATCACTGTGAAGGGATCTCACAATAGCTGTTGTTTCAGGAAGAGGTGCTGGTCCCCCACCGTTTCTCCTGTTCACCAGCTTCTTCCTCTTCACCCCACCTTGCTTTTCTTCATTGTATATACTGACTGTTCTGTACCACATAAGGGCATTGTTAGACATGTACGTCATATATGTTGAGAACATTACCCCATACCTTCTGCCCTTGCTTTTTCTCTTCTGTCTTTTGTCCCTTTAAGATAGTCTCCTCATACGACTTCACTCCTTCTTTTATGTAATACTCACCAACATGATTTTACTTATCTGTGTAAAATCTGGGAACCACATATGAGAAAAACACACACATATGTAACTTGAGCCTGGCTTAATTCACGTAATACAGTCATTTCCAGTTGCAATCAATTTCTGCAAATGGCCATGTGCTCTTCTTTCAGACTGAGGAATATCCTACTGTGTGTATGCACCACATTTTCTTTATCCATTCCTCTGTTGTTGAACACCTTCTATAACTTCACTACCATGACTAGTGCTGCAGCCAAGATTGATGTGGGATATGCTGACCTGGTGTTCTTTGGGTCTCAGCATTGATTCAGATTTGAGCCAGGGTCTAAGTCTGAAACTTCAGCCCCCAAACTGATAGATCTTGCTCACTGTGATTGGGTGAATTGTGTCATATGTGACTCCGTGTCCTGAGTGCAACTGTAGGTGCAAGAGCCTTTAGAGTAGTTACATTTTAGTGTAACATGAGGCCATAGGGTGAGTCCTGGTCCATATGACTGCAGTGGCTAGAGGAAGAAGGAGCTTGAGCTTACAGAGACACCAAGGAAGGACCCGGGAAGACTACAAGAGGCAGCAAGAAGGTGCTACTTGTGCAGCAAGGAGAGAGGCCTGGGAGAAAACAGTCACCCTCATCTTCATCTCCTGCTCCCAGATTTCAGAACTGTGGTTGAAATCCATGGTTTTTCTCTGATGAGGTAATGCTACCAGGCCAATATCTGACATTGAATGGCTTCAGAGCCCATCTCAGGTAGAGCAGAAGTGATGGAGAACGGGTGGGGGGGGGGCAGCGGATTGAACTCTAGCATTCTCAGATTGGGGGAAGCATTTGCACTTGAATTTCCTTGGTCTGTCTTGGATTTTTCATGGCTGTCTGTTGCTGTCCATTGCCTTTCAGAACAGGTTGCTCTGGAATAAAGTGGTGGGAGGTAAGGACTGTTGTGGAAGAAGCTGATTGGCCCTAAACACCTAGCTAAACAGAGTGCTTAATGTGCTTGTGAACAAACTAAAGGAGAAGGCAGTCTTACGGTTCTCTCCCTTCTCCCCTTCTTCCTTTGAGGGATGGAAGCCATATACTCAGTGAGAAGACACGGTACCATTGAGTCCATCCCTGGCCTTGTGTTTGGATTTTGAGCCTGAAATATATTCACATGGTTCAAAAGTAAACAAGTACAGAAAGCATGTTTTAGTTCAACGTAAGATCCACCCAAGTCTCACCAGCACTCACATAAACAGCTGTTAGTTCATTACTTAGTCTATATATGCAACCAAAGTCTATATCCATTGCTCGTTTTCACAAAAGCTAGAATTCTACAATGTTATTCTGCTTTGTTTCTTTTTTCTTTTCTTTTTATCCTCCCTTCTTTCCTTCCTTCCTCTCTCCCTCCTTCCTTCCTTTCTTTGTACTGAGAGAGGGTCTCTCTCAATGTACCCCAGGTCTTTCCATTTTTATTACCCTCCTGCATTTGCTTTCACAGCTGCAGAATGTCCCATTGCAGAGCTTGCTTAGCATTCAGAATCTTACCCCAACATCCATATAGACATGCATGGATGAGACAACGGCTCACACAAGGACCACCATGCAGAGGTAATCATTTAATAACATGCTGTATCTTTAACTGACTTTCTATAAACAGCCACTATGATTTGTTGAATAATTTTTCCAAGTAACAGTTCCCCATTCTCCTATGACTTAATAGAGTGAAAACATATTCTAGTTTCTTCTCCTGCTGCTGTTCACTGGCTAGGATCAAGAAGAGCTTGCCGTCACTTCTGCCTGTGCTAACACAGGCTCTGTTTTGGTTGCTGTTGATGATCAGTTGCTTTGGTTTTGGCTTCTTTACTTTAGGTACCCACGTACCTTACATTTAGAATTACTTTTAAGTTTAACCTTATCAGTCTTACTCTTAAGGTGATTTTTCAACTAGTATGTACAAAGGTCGGTTGATACCATCTCAAATTTTCATATAACATAATTAAATGCAATATCACACATTAAAAAAGAATCTTCCCGTGTCCAAATAGGTTTGAAGTGGTTTTACAGGAAGGCAAAGCTTTGGCAGAGAATTGTTTGAGATAAGAAGCCACGTGACTCATAGCAGCAGCTCTCAGACTGCAGAGAGATGAGGGGAGGTGCAAGCACTCTGAGCTGCATCCCAGAATTCTTATCCATCAGGTCTGAGACAGAACAAGTAAAGCGAGAGCCAGCAAGTTGGTTCTTTCACGGGCTTTGACCCTCCTCTCTCCGAGGAGGTTTGGTGAATGGGAAAGAGAGAGCTGCAGCTCGCACTGAAAATATTGAGCTGTGGCAATTAATCACTCACTTTAGCTCTGAAGTCCTGGCAGCTCAGACCAAAGTAGAAGCAAAAGGATATAGTGTTCTCCTTGCCAGAACAAAAGGCCAGTTTTCAGGGGACATAAACAGGCTCCTGGCTTTAAATTCTAAGCAGAATTTATCATGGGAGCCATTACTTAAGGTACACTGAGCTACAAGCTGAAGAGCAATCTTCCCAAGTCCCATAGAAAACAGACGTGCTCTTCACAATGCCTTGTAGAAGTGGCAGCAGGTTCTAAAGCACAGCTGAGGACAGTGTTAGCAAATGCCAGACAGCCAGCCTGGGCTGGAGGGGTAAGAAAACCTGGATGCCGGAGAAAGCAGGTATCCCTGTGCCATAGGAAGAAAACACAAGTGAGTGGGTTCAGGCTGAGCATGGAGAGAGGATGGGCCCTGAGCCCCACAGTTTCCAGACTCAAGGACAGCCAGTATTTCTGTCTGTGGTGATTCTTGCTCTGAAGGAGCCTTTTATCTTAAACTTCAGAAGCTTCTGAAGCAATATGATGGGGGAGAAGGACAGCCAGGTACCTCACCTCCTTAAGTGTTCCTATTTACAGATATGAGTAGTTGGGCCCACTTTCTCGTTTAGCAAATAGCTCAGGGATGGAACACAGAGCCTCCATAAATGTTTGCGATGTGCCCAGGGGGGAGGGGTAGCCACCAGTGTGCCTCCTTTCCTGCAGTCCTTAAGATATCTGGGAAACATCTAGTGTTTTATGTATTCTAAAGGGTACATGAAATTGAAGTGCCCAGGGTCTTAAGCCTCGCAGCCCAGCTCCTTCTACTCATGTGAGGGTGGAGCAAGGTATCATGTAGCCCACTCCCTACCCCCTCCTTAGCCCACCCTCATTCCAATGAGAGAACTGACCTTGCCATCCTGAGCACCCACCAAGGTGTCGAGAAACCATGTTGATCAAGGTGAACACTGAGTCTGCTTTTATTCTGAGGCAGGATCTCATGTAGCTCAGGCTTGCTCTGTATGGAGCTAAAGATAGCCTTGGGCTCCTGCCTTTACTTCCCAAGCATTCTGAGATTTCAAGCTTGTGCCACCAAGCCCAGCACAGAGCTAATCTGGAATCAGTGAGGACAAACCTCTCGATTCATTTGGCTGACAAGGTGGAGTCCATGATTCAGGGCAGACATGCAAAATTCTCACTCCTTTTCCTCACTGGAAGATACCTTAGGCATTATGGAGGTTCCTAGTTAGAGACCAAATCCTGGTCTTCCTTGCCTCCACACTGAGAGTCACAGCTAGGCATGGGGCTGCTCAGCTATGGCCTACATTTCCCACCACACCTTGTAGCAAAGTTCCATCTCAGAACCAAAAGCTAAGCAGAATAGATGCATTATAGATTGCTTCGCACTAACTGACACCATAGTCATCTGGTCTGTGCTTTCCATTATAGACGATGCTGGAACTCTAGAAGGAAGAGACCCGCCCCAGGCACACACCAACCTAGGGACAAATTTGGGAAGCTCCTGGATCTGCAACTTTGGGTGGGAGCACAGACTCCCCTTGCAGATGCTGAGGGTACACAATCTCTTCTTCTTGGTGTATGAGGCAGAGTGGTCCCTGTCTCAAATGCCACCCTCTCATCCTGAAACCCATGAATATGTTACACTGATGTGATAAAAGGGAGCTGAGATTGCAGTTGGAAGGAAGGTCATTAATCTGTTGATCTGGAAACTGGCAAGAAGATCCTGGATTATCCTGCTTGACTCAGTAGGAGCACAAGGTTCTGAAAAAGGTAGACAGAAATCAATGTCAAAACTACTTTCTATAGTCTCAGAAGCCTTTAGTCAACTGAAAGCCAAAATAAACAATTCATAAGCTTGAAACAGCTTTTATTTTAACATACTATAATGATTACATTTAATTATTAATTATTAATCTTTATTGTTAATCTCTTGATGTGTCTCATTTTATAAATACATTTTATCATAGATATGTTTATTCAAAATAGTATAGATGGGATTTGGGGCATTGATATCAAGCATCCCCTAAAGGTTTTGGGATGCAGTCCCCACAGAATAAGAAGTACCAGTTCAATCCTCCTCACTGGCTCTGAAGAAAGAGGGACTCAGTCCCCCAGAGACTCCCTGATGATTGACAGGGACCTTTGCATCTCCAAAAAGCACAGACTCAGAGCAACAAGAAGAAATGCACCATGAGTTCTAATGAACCTTCTCCTACCCATTTCTTTGGTGTTGCTGACTCCTTTGTACATATTTATTTCATGGAAGAACACCAGGCTGCAGGCCCAGCCTGGCGCTCCCTCTCTAGCCCTTTGGAAAGGGACCCAGATTAATGGTTTGTCCTGCCTTCCCTTGGCTCTGGCCAGCCTCAGGCTGAAGGCACTTGTCCTAGTTAGGTTTCTATTGCTGTAATAAACACCATGACCAGAGTAACTTGGGGTAGAAAGAATTTATTTCAGCTTATACTTCTAGGTAATGAACCATCATCTGGGGAAGTCAGGGCAGGAACTCAGAAGTAGGAACTGACACAGAGGCTTTGGGGGAGTGCTGCTTAGTGGCTTGTTCCTGCTTTCTCATACAACCCCAAACCACCTGCCTAGGGGAAGTACCACCCACAGTGGCTGGGCCCTCTGAAATTAGTCATTAATCAAGAAACTGCCCACAGACTTGCCTGCAGGCCAAGATGATGAAGGCTTTTTCACACTTGAAGTTCCCTCTCTTCCCAGATGCTCCATGCTTGTGTTGAGCTGATCTATACATATATCCTGGAAATATATCCAGAACAGAGATCTTCTCCCCAAGGCCTGGCTCCTCCATCCTCTGCCCAGACTCCTGAAACAGCAGGTTACACATTGTCCTTCCTTTCCAGCAGAAGGCACTGGAAGCCTCTTCACTGCTTGGCACGGTTTGGATGAGGATGCATGCCAGAAAGGGCAGGGATGAGATGAAGATGACAGGAAAGGCAGGGAACTAAGAAGGGATGCTGGCAGAGCTCCTTCTCTGAACCCAGGCACTGCAAATACCAGTCCAGTCCTTCAGTTATGGATCTACTCACAGACTCCTTCAGCAAGCACACAGGAAAGGCTCGGCACTGTCAGCTGTGGTCTTGCCTCTGAGGAACCCGCCAGACAGCAAATGCTCCGAGGGTTCCCTTTGCCTTCCACAGAATTCCTATGTGAATTCTTAGACAGTATTGTTGTGAAGTAATTACAGACTTTAAGAAGAAGAGGAGATGGGTCCATTGGTAAGGTTATCAGAACCTGAATCTGATTCCCAGTACCCATGGGGGAAAAAAAAAAAAACAGAGGTCAGCATGGCTGTGCATGCTCACAATTCTAGCACTGGAGAAGTGGAGACAGGGTAGGGTGGGGAATACCCAGGACTCACAGGTCGTTCAGCCTGGCAGCTCAGTGAGCTCCAGTTCAATGAGAGACTTTGTCTCAAAAGCAAACAAACAAAGATAGATAGTGCTTGAGGAATGACAGTGCATTTGTTTGTTTTGTTTTGTTTTGTTTTTTGAGACAGGGTTTCTCTGTATAGCCCTGGCTATCCTGGAACTCACACACACACACACACACACACACACACACACACACACACGGGAGGGGGTGGGACATGCAAAGCATTCTAGGTACCAATCTCCTGGCTTCTCTCTGTAGTGTGGGAGAATCTTGACACATTTAACTAACATCTACAGACCTTATGTGTCTTTTGCCACATTTACGTGAGAGCTCTTTGCATGAGCATAAGTATCTTGTGCAGGTCCCAAGGAAGGTCTGCCTGTCCTGTCCAGCTCTGCCCTGTGAGGCAGGTTGGGGACTGGGTGTTTAGAAAGAGGTTTCCTGGGACTGACTTCTGTGAAGAAGCCCATCTTGCTGTGTTCTTGAAGAAGAAAAGCGAATCCTGAAGACTTGAGCCTTCAGAGAGACGGCCTGGAGACAAGGCTTCGGGAGTTCAGCACCATGGACAGGCCAGCAGAGAGCGGTGTAGAGGGTTGGTTTATGGATCAAAACAGGTGCTGTGTGCCTCTCTGGGTAGACTCCTAGTCTGGAGATGGACTGAACTTGGGTGACCCTCACCGGGCTTCAGGACAGGGAAATGAGAACATTTGGAGAGGGCAGATCCCTGCTTTCCATTATTCAGGACTCATCCCGAGTCTTCTGTTCTGAGGTTTTCTCCTTGACTTTCCCACCTTGCTGGCTTCCTCTGAATTAATTTCCCCTACCGTCTGGCAGAACCATCCAAGGCAGCCTAGAAGCACACCGTGTGCCTTTCCCTGCATTCTCCCACATACAAGGCTGCACCCCCTAATAGAATTCAACTGCCGCCTAACAGGGACAGCTTGTCCTTCACTCATCTTTTCCACTGTCTCCATTTCTCCCACCCAGTGCAGGACTAAGCAGTCAGTGTCTTTCTGGGGGACACACGAGCCATGGGATTCCAGCTGTGATTCTCCCTATATTAGGCACATTACTGGTACAGGGGGCACAGAGGACATGGTCAAATGTCAAGGCATCTTCCAGAACCCCAGCCTTCCTCTTCCTCCACTGTAATATGAGAAACTCTTGCTTTCTCAAGCTCTTGTTCGTGGACTTATTCCCCCTGTGTATTGTGGAGTTGGCCTCATCAAGCTAGGGGACAGCTTCCCCAGAGAGCTCTTCATTGGTATCACTGAAGAACCTTGCTGAGGATGCTGATGGCCCCTCTGGGGCTGAAGGACTTATTCTCCAAGCTGCTGGAAAATAGTTGTTTGACAACTCACATCTGTCAGCCTCATTGGGGTTGCCTCAGCTGAAAAAAAAAGCACCTTTGCCCCAAGTAACACCCCACCTAGGGCACACCACATCTACAGACCAGCCAGTGATAGGGTGAAAAGGCCCCCTTTCCTCTCCCCAACACTGCATAGCTCTCAAGAGTCACCTTGTCTTTGGAGATCCTGTGAAATAACCTGAAACTTCCACTGATACGGCCCCATCTTGCTTCCTCCCCTCTCACATAAGCATCAGTCTGATACCATGCTTGGATGAACGTTGCATGCTAGTCATCTTAACACCAGCTTCAGTTTGACTGTTTTATGGCATCTCTACAGTCCTAGCCCTCTGGGACTAAGCTTCGTGCTAACACCTCCGCTCACTAGCTGGCTATATAAACCTAGGCATACCAACAGAGAGGAAATACACCCTCCACATCTATCTCCTCAAGTCTCCTGGAAGATTGACTCATATGATGATTAGCTCTATGTCTAGAAAGTTCCTAAGGTCATCTGTGTAGGGAAATGGGCTTTAAAGGTAAGCATACTGGGACTTGGACCTTAATTCCTTAACTAACTAACCAGGTGACCTTGGAAAGTTATCTAATCTCTCCATTTGGAATTCCCTCCTTTGGAACCTGTAATGATAACAAAAGCATTGTAGACTTTTTGTGAGGGATAGATGATACAGAGGAAGTCAGGATGCTTATTATACACCATGGTGCTTGCTGTCCAACTGTGTATTCAACACATGTTTATGCATCTCTCTCCTTTTTTTAATGTTTGAGGTAACCTAAGTAACTGCTTCTTTATATTGTTTTTAATACATTTATAAAATATAATTTAATTGAATAAATAAATTAATTTTCAGGCAGAGCCTCTCTGGGACTCACTACCTACAACAAACTGGGCTCAAACCCATCCATGATCAAGCTGTCTTCAAACTCATGGAAGTCTCCTGACTCAGTCTCTCAACTGGTAGACTTACAGTTGTGGGCTACCTCATCCAGCTAGTGATCATCTCAATGGAGGGCATTGCTGATTCATGGGGAAAAAGAACCATCTCAAGTCTATCTGCATTCTTCTGCCTTGTCTGCTCTTTTAATTGAACATAGGACTGGAAGATCACAAAGCTAGGTATCCCGAAAAAGTACTTGGGTCACTTAAGAGGCAACTTTTACTTGCTCATAATTTTATAAGCAGTGAGGTCTGTGGCACCATGCTGAATCGTTATTTTCTGTACTTCTACATTTATTTAAGGCATTCAGTTCAAAATTTTTAATTGACTCATTTTTGAGACACACAAACATTAGGTCTACAGAAAAAGTACAGAAAAGACCTAAAACTTTCCTTAGGGTGCATGAGGGAGATGGAGTGGAGCTCATTCGACTTAAATTTTCCATATATTTAAATAGATATTTGTTTTATGCACATGTATGTGTTCTTGATTGTATATATGTCTACCATGTACATGCAGAAGTCAGAAGAGGTACCAGGGCCCCTTGAACTGGAGTTAGACAGTTATGAGCTGCCAAGTGAGTTTTGATTTCCATTCTTTCTTCCCTGCTCTCACTACATCTGATCCCATCTCCACACACTCCCCTCCCCACTGCCTCTTCCACCCAGTTCTCTCCCTCCATCCACCTCCGAGGTCTGTCTTATTTTTTTCCCTTCTGAGGAAGATTCAACCATCCTTCCTTGGGCCCTCCTTGTTCCTTAGCTTCTTTCTATGAGTCTGTAGCTTGTTAGCGTGGTTATCCTGTACTTTATGGCTAGTATCCACTTATGAGTTTATACCATGCATGTCCTTTAGGATCTGGGTTATCTCACTCAGAATGATATTTGCTAGTTCCATCCATTTGCCTGCAAACTTCATGATGTCCTTGTTTTTAAATAGCTGTTTTAAGTAGCATTCCATTGCGTTGTATAAATGAACCACATTTTCTTTATCCATTCTTCAGTTGAGGGACATCTAGGTTTATTTATTTTTCAAAAATTTTTTAAGAATTGTTTTCTTTTGCAGGGAGGTTGCAATGGTGGAGGGTGGATATGGAAGGACAGGGAGATGAGTGGAATTAGGGTGCATGATGTGAAATTCACAAAGAATCAATACAAAGCACGAGGCCAGCCTTTTTCTTATGTAATAGGTGAAGGCTGGAGACAATGAAGTGCCTTAAGACTAGTTGGAACCTGTAACTGGAAGGGATGTGAGCAGATGTTCAACCTTTGAAGAGAGTTTTGTGAGTGTAGAGAGATGGCTCAATAGTTAAACACTTGCCTTGCCAGCTCAAGGACTGGAGTTCAGATCCTCAGAAACCCACTTAAGAGCAGAAGGGACATGCTGGCCTACCCCTAATCCCAACCTTGTGCAAGCTGGCTAGCAAGACTAGCCATATTGGCCACATGGCTTTATGGAGACAGAGGCAGATGAATCTATAATTTGAGACCAGCCTGGCCAACATAGAGAGTTCCAGGCCAGCTAAGTTATATAGTGTAACCCTGGGGTTTTTTGTTTGTTTGTTTCTCTTTTTTTAAAGCTAGTTATATTGTCAAGCTCTGGGTTTCACTGAGACACTTTATCGCAATGACAACATGGAGGTAGGTGGTAGAGCCATGAGGGTGATTCGGGGTTGGAGCCACACACACAGTACTCACCCTACTCCAGCCGAGTCTCCTGACAGCCTCGGGCCAGCACACACTGCCCTCAGTGACACTAACAGACAGGCTGGAGACTGTTGAGTTCAGCCCCAGTTAAAGCCCCATCTCAAGGCAGGCTGCGGGCTGGTGCAAGGTGGAACTTTCTCTCTCCACTCCGTTTTCACTAGCTCATTTTCCTGTTGTCTCCACAAGTATGTGCTTCCTTTCATCTTTTCATTTGTCTGTCTTCCTTATCTCAGCGACCGAGTATCCTAGCTCCTTCACTGAATACATTTGACAAACATTTATTCCTACCTTAGTGGAGACAGCTGGGCTCCACGCCACGATGCTGCCTGCCTCTCTTCCTTGTCTCTGTACAGGCCATGTTCACACCACCCAGGAGCCCCCAGTTACTGCTTCCCAAGGCAGAGATAATTCCCACTCTGCACACCCCATGCCCTGGGAATGACTGCAATCTGATTTTTGTGTGACTTCAAGTGCTCAGGTTCCCAGCCCCACCTTTAAGATGTAACAACTTCTCTCCCATTAGGCTTGCAAGACCAGTTGACATTTGTAGGTGAGTCTGTGGCAGCAAAGACTACGGCTGTGTTACTCATCTTTCTGGTCCCAAGAATATATGGCAAAAGGCAGGTGGGACTGTTTGGTCTCCCTGCATGTTGTAATTTGTTAGGGAGGAAGAAAGAAAGAAAGAAAGAAAGAAAGAAAGAAAGAAAGAAAGAAAGAAAGAAAGAAAGAAAGGAAGGAAGGAAGGAAGGAAGAAAGAAAGAAAGAAAGAAAGAAAGAAAGAAAGAAAGAAAGAAAGAAAGAAAGGTTGCAATTTAGTCTTTGTTTTTTAAGACAGGGTGTCATGTAGTCCAGATAGGCTGACTTCAAACTTGCTATGACCTTGAACTCCTGATCTGCACGTCTCTACCTCCTATGGCCTGGGATTACTGGCCTGAACCACCATGCCTAGTATATGCCATGCTGTGACTAGAATCCAAGGGTTTTGTGTATGCTAGGTAAATAAGTATTCTACCAGCTAGACTTGAGATCTGTCTCTTGAGAATTCTAAGCCAAAATAACTGCTGCATAAGGGCACCCCAGTGAAGGATATTAGGCTTAGGGGGTGGGTGTCAGGTGGAATAATACCAACAGGGAAATTCAGAGGCCACAGAGAACTCAACCTCCATCCTCACACACACACATCATACTCTGTGGGTGGGTGTGCGTGTGTGTATGTGTGTGTCTGTGGAGAGAGAGAGAGAGAGAGAGAGAGAGAATGCACACATGCATATCTGGGTGCTGTGTCTCTGTTAAGGTCCACAGGGTTCATCCTTTGGGCTTTCTTTAGGTGGATACAGATTGGCTAAAGAAAACAAGAGCAAAGGGCAGAACTTATTTATATGACTTTGGCATTGACCACTAGGTTTTTACCATGGACAACAGATATGGGATATATGGGATATACTGGTTTTTGTGTCCGAGATAAGGAAGCAGGCTGTATTGCTGTATTGCACACAATCCCAGAAAGAGAAAGTTTTATGAAGGCCTAAGAATGCATACAGCTGCATTCAGTAACTAATGCAGGGCCAGACCAGCAGGCCACGCTCAGGACATTTATGATTTGTGGCTCTGAACACTTTTCCATCATCGCCCTATTGTCTTCCTTTCAGACACAGGGTCGCAGAAGGACCCGCGGCAGGGACACACTGGGCTTGTTGCCATCTTCTCTGCCTTCCCAGTATTAATATCAAGTTAGACCTCCTTCCTGGCTTTCTGCCCACCCCACCATTTCTGCCCCGTTTCTTTTGTTTGTGCTCGCTGCCATGCTCTCCCCCTTAACGCCCTCTGGCTGTGTTTTACCTGAGCTCTGTGACACTGAGTGTGGAGTAGGAGCATTAATCAGCAGACAACACCTCAACTCTCGGGTGCTTCCTCCCTACGACCTTCCTTTTCCCAGGCTTATCCTAGGAATACAAAATTTGTGTGGACTGCTGAGTGGGTTTTTGAAAACAAGTACCTGTTCCATGCCTAGCATTGTGAAGCAATTTCAGGTAGATGCTTTATCTTATGGAGTTGGAGACCAGCCCCTTGGAATAGAAGTACTTGAACCCAAAGAAGTTTCTCAAAGTCACATCATCAGGGTAAGTCTAGGAACCTGGTGCCACAGCTGGGGCTTGTCCTGTAGCTCCTTCTTGTAAATAAACGAAGGAGGGAAAACATTTCCGTAGTTTTGCTCAGGTAATTAATTAATTGGCTTACTTGCTTATGGTGCTGGGGATCAAACACAGGGACTTGCTGCTGCAAAAAGAGCACTCTACTGCTGAGCTACATCCCACCCCCACCCCGAAAATCCTTCCCTCCCTTAGCAGCTGCTCGGGAGCTACATCCAGCTTTTCAAGGCCTGGAGAATACTGAATCAGACTCTGAGAGGTGGAGTTTGGCATGAACCTTAGCTCTTAGAGCAGAATAGCCATGCTCTGGGCCAGGTGGGCACAGTGGGTGACAGATCCGTAGCCAGGGGATGCCTGGAGGTGAGAGGAAGTCCTGCAGCAGGAAGGATGCCCCTTGAGCTGGTGTCAGCCAGAGGCTTAGAGGTGCAGGTACCAAGGACTTCCAGGTTGCAGGCAGGATCCAGCCTCCAGCTCCTGGTGGGAAGCAGAAGGCCGGCTCTGTAAGACCACTTTTGAAGCTCTCCAGGGGAGGGATATGTGACTGAAGGCCTTCCTAGTGAAGAGTGTGCCCCTCAGGCCACCAGCCTAAGGGAACTTCTGAAGTCAGTTTGAAGCTGGGGGAAACAAGCTGGAGAGTGACTTTTATGCCACCTGTCTTTGGTGCCTTTATCAAGTTCCCTCTGCTCTTTGTCCTTGAGCTGTGACATCAGATTGTATCTGATGAAGAAGCAGCAAGTGGGAGAAAGGGCTGTGTCAGGTGGCTGGAAAGAGAAGAGAGCTCCTGCCTTAGTGCCAGGGGGGTGGGCTCTGTGGCTACTGACAGCAGGGACCTCAAGCCTTCCCAGATCCCAGACTTCTTTCTGGGGGCCTCTGGCTCTGAGTCAAACTTGCCTGGTTGCTGTGCTTGGCATGGGCTTTCTTGCTGCTGCAGAGGCTTCTCTGTGTCCTGTGTGTCTGATCCTGGTACTTACCATGATCGCTTGTCACTGCTGGTAGAAGTGTTTTCTAAAAAGAACAAGATTTTCTGGAGAGTAGGGACCACATATAAGGTAGCTCTACTGCTCCTGGAAGAGACTGGTGAGGGTGATGAAGAAGCAGGTGGCCCCCACAGGTACACCACACACACACACACACACACACACACACACACACACATACACACCACTACCACAATCACCACCACCATCACCATTACCATCACCATCACTATCACCATCACCAGGCCCAGGCAAGGAGGGATCTCCAAAGAATTTAGAGTTTCCACTGTGTTCTAGAAGCTGACTCTGAACCTGTACAAGATGGCTGGGTCACAGCTGGGTGGCAAATGACCAAGGACTGAGAGAATGCCTTCAATGCTCCACGGTCTCTTCCGGGCCCCTCCTGTGCAACATTGCCTTGGTCTCTTGCTATGAATCGGCTGACCTACCCACTCCTTGACTCTGGGTTCAGCCATGTGACTTGCTTTGGCCAACAAACACCAGCATCCAGCTGTCAGCAGAAGTTTGAGATGGGTTTGTATTCAGGAGTCTGGCTTCCTGGACTTCTGCTCTCACTAAGAACATGACTGAGATGGCCTTCCAATGGATATAAGACCATGCAGAGAAAGCCAGTCACCCAAGTTTCCCAACCTAGCCAAGGCTAACTTATCTCTAGATGTGAGAGAGCCCAGCTGGAACCTAAAAAACCAGCCAGATGAGCTGGCCTCAGTTGCTGACCATGGGTCAGTGAGTGTAATTGTGGGGAACAGAGGAAGTCCTAAGTGAAAGAGCATGTAAGGAGCAAACGAAGTCCAGAGTGGATGTATGGACTAAGGAACTGACAAAGACCCCTGGGAGCAATGGGGATGGCAAAGCTTTCCAAAGCCTTGCTCTGGTCAGTGTGTGAACACTGATGGACTACGCAGAAAGCGTTGACCCTTGTCCCATTGACCCTTGTCCCAAATGTTCGCACCCTGAGACACCTCCCTTACCTGAGACTAGCTGACTTCTCATGTGTTATTCATGAAAGTACTGAGATCCCAGGTTGTTGTGGTAGTTGGTACAATATCAGAGTGAGCACTGACCACCCGATCCTAGCTTTTCTGTCTCTGTGTGTGTCCTTTCTCCATTATTTTGTTGCTCCAGCCAAGTTTTCATACCACGCTATGTAGGGCATGACATTCAATACTATTTTAATACACTGCCTTTGGGACAGTTTACGACACAGCATTAACATGACGGTACAGCGACTGAAGCCTAGCTAACCAGCTTCTAGTAGGACAAGTTGATCCACAATGTGCTCACAGTAGCCTGGCATCTGGCAGTCCAGTGAGCCATCTTTAGTTGGTCGGTCATTCTGCTGCCCCTCCACTTGACACCTCATGGACATCTCATATCTTTGCACAGGTGGTCCCCTCAACACCCCTCCCTATCTTGTCCTCTTTGAATTCCATTCACCCTTAGGAGCAGGTCATGCCCTGAAGCTTCATGAGCTCACAATGCCACAGCTACAATGAATCCTTTGGGAATGAAGCAGGGTATAGGTGAATAAGATGCCCCCTTTTGTCCCTATTGCTGTCCCATGTCTCATTGTGCTCTGCCGGCAACTTTATCAATGACACTTTTAGAATGTGGGGTTGTCCTACCTCAGGGACAACAAATAGTTCTTGGCTACAGAGGGAAAAGTCCCATGTAATTCCAGGTCTCTCTAAGTCTCCACACAGATCTTGCTGCCCACAGAGTCCCATACGGGGCAAGGAATCGAGACAAACAATTTCCAGCTACTGATTTTGGCACAATCCATCCTTAACAGCCACAGTGGAAACTCCTTGGAGGTTTGTTTTCAATTCCTGATTGCTCTAAAACATTTGGCAGGGGCCTGCCCTTCTCTGAGCCTCAGTTTCCCCCTGTGTATAATAAGCTGCTTGCCCCACTCCCTGCCGGTGTTGAGCATCTGTGAGGCACGAGTTTGTTTCCAGTCCTCTGAGCTCTGGCCTGGTTCCTCCCACCACTCCTCCTTGGCCATGTTGTGTGTCAGAGTTTCCCACCTGCTGACTCTCCCCTGCATAGTTAGCAGTAGCTAATGAGTTGGCCTGGCTTCTTTTGACAGTCAGCACCTTCCATTTCCGAAACTGCCAGTCAGATAATGAGGCCTAAACATCGGCAAGAATCTCTTCTGCCAGCTCTCTCCTAGGGCAAGGCCGGATCCCTGAGTGTCCTGGGAGGGTGGAGAGTGGCAGGGCAGGGGCCAGGGTGAAGGCCTATCTTCAGGAAACACACACACACCACATATACTCACACACCACACATACACACACACACTCATCACACATACACACACACCACACATATATACACACATACACACACACACACCATTCACACACACACACATTCACAAGGCTCTGCTCCCTGAAGCTTCTGCTGGGCTAGTAAGAAAGAATGCTGACTGGCTGCCTTTTTCCCTCAGAACCCTCTAGAGGCAGATGAGAAGAGGAGAGGAAAATGGGGCAGTGCAAAACTAACCAGAGAAGGGAGTTGTCTCCACTGCAGCTCACACAAGCATGGAGGCAAGACCTCAGGAGCCAGAGGCCAGCCTGACCCACATTTAAAGGGCAGGGCCGAAGCTTCAAGGCTAGAACCCTGTAGTTTCTCTGCCAGCATAACTACTTACAGCTCACTCCAGCCTCGGCTCTAGGACCTTGTGGAGTTAGGGCAACTCCAAAGATGCTCACAGCATTCTTCGTCTCCCTGAGACCCCAGGAAGGAGACTGAGATAGGAGTTATGGGGTCCCTAAGGCTGGGGGGCAGGGTGGAGGGACTCTAGGAGGTAGGAGTGGCTCTAGGAGGATGGCTGTCCAGGGCTCCAAATACCTTCTATCTTAGGAAGGGCTCAAATTTGTTGTTTCTCCACTCTGCCCCCTGCCCCACCACCTCCCCTTTGCCCTCAGCAGAGAGGGTTTAAGGGAATCACTGAAGGATTTGGGATGGATGCAGAGGGGCTGGGAGTCACTGCTTGGCTCTGGAACTACCTCCTTCTGCTCCCTGCCCCTGCAAAAGCTAGAGGCAAAGATCAAGAGGCTGGAAACAGACTGTGTAGCTATCTGCCCTTGACACGTTTGAGACCCTGGGAAGTCCAGCTCTTCTTTGGATGTCGGCTGTTCCTTCTGTAGGTAAGATGATGAAGCCCACTCTGTGAAATGGCCTGAGGCCTGGGGATGACCTTCTGAAACCCTAAGACTCCAATCACCCAGAAGATAAATTCAGTATTGCGACCAGAGAGGTTTCTTTTCTTCTCTAGGGCCCAATGTGCCTGAGGTCTCATTGTGGGGCCTTGTGTCTATCTTTTGTGGGCTCTGTGGTGGAAGGCTTTGAGGAACACAGCTAAAGCCTGGCCTTTTCACCCCCACCTTGACTCTCCCATCTTATGTTCCTCAGCCATCAGTCCTTCTTGAGCCAAACTTCAGGCATAGATGTCAGGGAGTTAGAGAAGATGGTGTTCCTGGGCTTCCTACTTGGGAAACCACATATCCAGAGGACAGCGAGGGGCCCAAGCATGGCAGAATGTGAGCAGGAGCAGGAGTGAAGTTCCGATGCTCAGTGACTGAGACAGTGGAGGAGGCTAATGTAAGGAAAGAACTCTATCCAGTCCTCACAAGCTACAGTTGTGGTGGCAGTGAGCATGAACCCAGTGGATTAAGGTCCCATGGCCCCAGAGGCAAGAGAGCCAGCTCCAGGAAACATTCTCCCTCCCACATTCCAGTTCTTAGGACTAGAGCCCCGTGCTCAGAATCCCAACAACAGGGAAGCAGACAGCAGCTGGTGAGGACTTCGAGAGGACATGGGGGTGGCACAGAGAGGCCTAGAGCCTTCTGCTTCTGTCACAATAGCTCTGAAAGAGGGAGCATGGGGTTAATGAATGGGTGACTCAGACACAAGCCCGTGAACATCTGTGTACTTCTGCCAGGCTGGAAGCCATCTCTAGGCCTTCAAAGCACAAGGCACCCCAACTCCTGCCAGGGTGAGACAGGGCAGAAAACTCTTCCTGACAGTCCGTGCCAACTGATCTCCAGGACTAAGGTTTCTGCAGCCATGGGCAGCCTGAGCCATGAGGGGGCCTATGGAGAGGGGAGATGGTCACATCCAATGTAGGGATGAAGAGACTGAGACCCAGGAAAAGAGAGAGGGCTTTGCTTAAGCCTCAAGGTTCAAGACTAGAACCTCAGCCACCTGCTCCTCAGATGATTCCATATAAGCAAGCTAGAAAACCAGTGGAGAGGCTACCTGGGTTCCCCAGGCCATTGGCTCCACTGTGGAGAGAGGATGCAGCCACAAGTGCATATCTTGCCCAGTGCCTCAGTTACTGTTCAGATCCACCTCCCTAGTTACATGACCTGAGTTCTCCAAGCATGGAGATCCTGGGAAGTTGTTTTTGTGTTTGTTTGCTTGCTTGCTTGCTTTTGTTTTTGTTTCTGTTTTCAAGAGGCAAAGCTTCAAAACAACGTGGGTCTCTCTCAGACCAAAGCTCTCCCTCCATCTTAGCCACCACGGGAGGACACAAGACAGCCATCTGCATCATTAGGAGCAGCGGGACCAGGAAGGAAGCCGCTGAAGAGCAGGCTCTGCTCCCGGACTTTCCCTTCTGCCCGGCTTTTTACTTCAGGAACTGACTCTCCAGAGTCAGAGGCAGCTACTCCTGACTTCCACCACTACTTTCTGTGCCTAAAACGCTTTACCCGTGCTTGCATTTTATAGACATCTCATTGAATCTTCAGTATAGCTCATTTCGGAGCGAGCAGTTCTTGGCCAGCACGCACAAAATCCTGGGCTTGATCTCAGCACTGCCTAAAACTGGGTGGATGGGGGGTGCATTCCTACCCTGTAACCCCAGGACTTGAGATAGAGGCAGGGGGATCAGAAGTTCAAGTTCATTTTCAACTATACCATGAGCCCAGGGCCAACCTAGGCTCCACACAACCTTGTTCTCAAAACAAAACAAAAACCTCTTTCAAATAGGTCTCTTTTGATTTGTATTTTATAAATATGGAAACTGAGGCATGACAGTGACTCCTGCTGATGGCCCCCAGAAGGCCCTACAGACTGCATGTGGATTCCAGACGGAAAGATAGCCACCTTCCCAACCGTGGGAGCTGCCTGAGAGCGGAGGTGGTGAGCCTCTGTCATGAGACTTTTCCAGTATGAGGGGGAGGGGGCGTGCATATAAAAATACTATTTATAGTTACCTTTTCAGAACTAATATTCAATTTAAGAATACACGTATTAAAACACAGCTTTTTTAAGGAATTAAGTTCCGCATACCCAATCTCATAGTTCTATTTATAAATGTAATAGAATAAGAACAAGAGACCTTTACTTCTCTTCAATTAAAGTTTGATTAACTTGAGTTGAAAAAACTATACTCTTTTAAACAATCAGCCCCGTGTACAAGTTAATTAAATTTGCTTAAACCATTTCAACTGGATTTAAACATTTAATCTATTTGATTTTTCCTAAGTAACTTAAATGTCTAATTGAACAACCAAACCTCTTCCATCGTGTGCTTGGGAAAGTGCTGTAAAATCTAATAAATTAAATGTATAAATAGAGCGACTTTCGCATCCCTGTAAATACTGCAACACGGCTTGCAAAATTAGTCAAATTCTGCCATCCCTTTCAGCTCGAAATCACCTTTCTATAGCCTTGTGATTACAGCTAAGATGGAGTAAGCACACTTCTCTCTCTTGCTCCCATTTCTTACGAATAAAAACCCTGGCATAAAACCCAGGAGTAACTACAGCACCTTCTGAGACTCTGGAAAGTAAACCATAGCTGTGTGGATTCGAGACAAACACTCAAGGAAAAAAACCAATAAACCAGTGAATTTTCTGGGGAGTGCCTTTTGGTTTTTGTCTTTTTGTTTTTTGGGTTTTTATGTTGGTTGTTTGTTATTGTTGTTGTTGTTCCTTTCATATCTACCAGTTTGGATTTTAAGAAGTCCAACCCAGACCTTCATAGAAGCATAAGAAAAACTATTCCAAAAGAAATCTTTCTAACCAAAGGACTGAGGACAGGAACCTGCAGGGAGAGGAAGTAATAGAATTGCACACCACCTGCTTCTTCCCCCGCCCATTCTCCTGTGTAAATGTTAACTTTTATTCTCCTGTAGTAATTGTCATCTTAGAGTTTACTGCCTCTGTCCGCTAAGCAAGGCCTAGTCCTGGAAGCTTCTAGTCTCAGTATAACCTAACCTAGGCCTAGAATGTTTTCAGCCCCTGAGGCATACTACTGAATATGCTCACCCTTTTAGGTTTTTTGTTTTGTTTTGTTTTTAATGGCTACCTGGCTGGATCAACTTAGCTGTCTGGCTCAAACTCCAAGCTAACTAATTCAATCTGGTCTCTTCCTTTCTCTCTCTCTGCCTCTTCAGAATTACTCTGCCTGGCTAAAACGAACTCCAACAATCTGTTTTAATTTTCTGGCTCCTTTTCATTCTCTGGCTTGTTCTGTCTTCACCTGTGTCTAGCTTGTTCTTGCTTCAACCTGTCTCTGGAAAACTCTCCTGGTGAAACTGCCTCCTCTCTCTCTCTCTGCATTGCCTAAGTAGCTTCCCTTTCCTCTCTCTTCTCCTGAGAGTTGGGCATATCCTAGTCTGTCAGATCTTTCTCTGATTCATCACTTTGTCTGCCACTTAAATTAGACATCACTTTCAACCATGGGTGCTTCCTTCTACAAACTAACTTTATCTTCATTGTTTGGGATTAAAGGTGTGTACTAAGGGCTTGTCTGTAGTTCAGCCAGCGGACTTAAAGCTGTGTGCTAAGTATGAACTACACCACAACTAGAAATAGGTTTTTCCAGTAAGCAACACAATCTCGGGGTTCACAATGAGATCAAATATCCCGCAACACTCCTGAGCCTGCCCCTAGGAAAACCCCAATCTGAAACTACATTCCAGTCCATCCTTGAATTTTGACTAGGAGGAGAACCCTGCTCTCTGGTCAGAGAAACTGGGAAAGGGGTCTGCATTGGTTGGCATGAAAATAGCCTCATGGGGGCTGGCGAGATGGCTCAGCGGGTAAGAGCACTGACTGCTCTTCCCAAGGTCCTGAGTTGGATCCTAGCAACCACATGGTGGCTCACAACCATCCATGTGATGAGATCTGATGCATCTGAAGACAGCTACAGTGTATTACGCCGGAGCAAGTAGGGCCAGCACAAGTGGGTCCAGAGCAAGCAGAGGTCCTGAGTTCAATTCCCAGCAGCCACATGATGGCTCATGGCCATCTGAACAGCTACAGTGTACTCATACACATAAAATGAATAAATAAATTTATTTAAAAAAAGAAAAGAAAAGAAAGAAAAAAAAGAAAATAGCCTCATAGGCTCACATATTAAATGCTTGGATCCCAGTAGACGGAACTGTTCAGAAAGGATTAGAAGGTGTGGCCTTGTAGGAGGAGGTGTGTCACTGGGGGAGGGCTTTGAGGTTTCAAAAACCTGAACTGTTCTAGCTAGCACTCTCTGCCT
Source organism: Mastomys coucha (assembly GCF_008632895.1). Classification (NCBI taxonomy): domain Eukaryota; kingdom Metazoa; phylum Chordata; class Mammalia; order Rodentia; family Muridae; genus Mastomys; species Mastomys coucha. The sequence goes on along the minus strand of NW_022196906.1, from coordinate 52,731,518 downwards.
CGTGGGTGTGTCTCAAGGTAAGATCTCTCCTACTGCTCCAGCACCATGCCTGCCTGCCTGCCTGCTACCATGCTCCCTACCATGATGATCATGGACTCATCCTCTGAAACTGTAAACTCCAAACAATCTCTTTCCCCTGTAAGTTACCTTGGCCACACTCTCTCAGTACAGCAGTAGAAGAGCGACCAAGACAGTGGCCCTTTGGAGCTTGGGAAATTCTCTTAATTTTCTGTGTTCCTTGATCTTCTTGAGTCACCATGGAATCGGATCAGGGGGAATATGAGGAGGTTAAACACCCAGGCTTCTTCTGACTCAAGGGTCCTGAAGAGGGTATGGGAAAGCCTGAGAATGTGAGGGAATTCACAGAGACTGGGGAAAAGATTCACTGAAGTCTGTATGTGACATCCCTTCGGCTATGGATGTCAAACTCACTCAAAACAGAAGACAGGTCTAGTTTTGCAGATTGATTACATAAGAGCCAAGATGCCCCATCTTAGTCCAACCTCAACTGCTCTCAAAGGAGAACACACCTACCAATTGTTGACCTCAAGGTGATGGTCCAGGTGATGGAAGTCTCAACAAAAGTTTTAACATGGCTATTAATAATGTGTATGTGTGCATGTTCATGCATGTGTACATGCAGGTGTGTGTACATGTGCACATATATATATATGTATGTGTGCATATGCATGCGTGTGCGTGTGCATACGTATGAGTATGTGTAACAAAAGAATTTTTTTTTTGTTTTTTTTTTTCTTCAAGACAGGGTTTCTCTGTATAGCACTAGCTGTCCTGGAACTCACTCTGTAGACCAGGCTGGTCTTGAACTCAGAAATCCACCTGCCTCTGCCTCCCAAGTGCTGGGATTAAAGGCATGCGCCACCACTGCCCAGTTAACAAAAGAAATTTTATCACTAAAAATTCCAGTAGTAACAAGCCAGGAGATGTGGCCCAGTGGTAAACAGTGCTTCCAGAGGACCTGAGTTTGGTTCCCTGCACTCACATCGAGTTGCTGACAGACACCTATAACCTCAGCTTCAGGGGATCTAACGGCAGTTTTGATCTCTGTGGGCACCTGTATACATGTGACACACACTCACAGAGACACACAGACAATAACTGAAAAATATAACTTGATAGGCTGAGGAGAAATGTGGAGATAATAGAGCAAAGAGTCAATAAAGTTGTTCTACCAAAATAATATAACCTGAGCAACAAAGAAAGGTAACTGGAAGGACTGAAGAGAGTGGCAGGCAGGGCTTGCGGGGCAGGAGGTCTGGCACGCCAGTCACATTGCCTCACATAGGAGGAAGCATGATGCAGGGGAAAAAAAGCATTTGATGAAATAATGGTAAAAACTTCTCAGCCTTAGTGAAAAGACATAAATTTATAGAGTCAAGGAGTTCAACCTCAACAAGAATAAATTCAGAGAAAATCTGAGCCAAATATGTCTTAAACTACTGAAATTGGGGGGAAAAAACTGTATCAGAAGCAGCCAGAGGAAAACAATATATTACATACAAGAAAAAAAAAAACACTTCAATAACTGAAGATTTCTCATCAGAACCCCAGAAGCCAGAGCTGGTGATAACATCGCCCATGCTCAGACAAAAGAAGTGTTAACCCAGAATTCTGTATCAGTAGAAACATCGTTTCTAAGGCCATGTGAAGTCATTTCAGATGGATGAAAATGAAGAGAATTCTTTGCCCGCACTAAGAGAAATGCTAACAGAAATTCTTTTGGGGGAGAGAAACATTATCGCTGAAAGAAATATAGAACCTTGCAGGAAAGAAAAGAAAGAAAGAAAATGAGAATATCTGGTGTTAGAGTTTTGATCTTGACCCCTGAGGCCTGGTATAATGTGGCTTGGTCTCCAGGGTGGGCCCTGTTTGGACAGGATAGAATCTTTAGGAGGCAGGGAATGGTCCTTAAGTTGTTAGGGATGCCCTTGAGAGAATGATGTGACACTTATCCCTTCCTCTCTGGCTCATGATGCAAATGGTTTTGCTTTATCCACAGGCCCCCAAACAATGTCACCCAGTGTCACCCAGTGTCACAGGCCAAAGCTTCCAAAGCTTTGAGACAAAATAACCATCTTATAATTACCTCATGTATTTTGTCATAGCTATGGAAAGTTGGCTCACACAACTCGGTACCTTTAAATATATAGGATGGTTGAAAGCAAGCAGTAAAACGTGATATGGTAAGGTTTTAATAAATAAAGATGTAGCTGTACATGGAACAACTGCAACATAGAGAGAGGGAGAAAAAGGTTCCTATGTGGCTTTAAGGTTTCTAAATTCCACTTGAAGAGTAAAATTAACTCCAACTATCCCATGAAGTGTCAGGCATGCATTTTTAAAAAAATATTATTTATTTTATGTATATGAGTACACTATAGCTGTCTTCAGACACACAAGAAGAGGACATCAGATCCCATTATAGATGGTTGTGAGCCACCATGTGGTTGCTGGGAATTGAACTCAGGACTTCTGGAAGAGCAGTCATTGTTTTAACTGCTGAGCCATCTCTCTTCAGCCTACAGGTATGCATATTTTAACCTTAGAACAACCATTAAAAAAAAAAAAAAAGATGACGCAGTGGGTTAAAAAGCATAAGCCTAGAGACTTGAGTTCAATACCTGGAATCTGCATCAGGGTAAAAAGTAAGACCTGACTTCACAAAGCTGTCCTCTGGTCTCCATTATGCTTTGTAGCACGTTTACTCCCCACTCCTACACACACACACACACACACACACACACACACACACACCAGTTACATTTACCTAATTGAAACTGTACAAAAAAAAAATGAAGAAAAAAAGCCAACAGAGATCTGGGGTGTGGTGGTCATATCTATCTATAATTCCAGCACTTGGGAGATGGAGAGAGGACAATCCAAAGTCCAAGTCCCCCAACCCACCCCCACCCCCACCCCCACCCCCGGGCTCCCAGCTACATAGAGAGTAGAGGCCAATCTGAGCTACATGAGACAGTCTCAAACAAACAAACAACAACAAGAAGCTAACAGGGAAATTTAAAAGGTGACACTATAATCAAATCCAAAACAAGACAGAAAAGAGAAAACAAGAATTAAAAGCAGAAGAAACAAATAACAAATTTGGAGAACTTACACCAACCATGTAAATGTATTAAATATAAATGGTTTAAAGACATATGTTTTTAAGACTTCCAGGTTAGAATTTTTTTAATGACCCAACTCACCATATGCTAGCCATAAGAAATGTACTCTAAAGCTGGACATGGTTGCTTTTAATCTCAGTGCTAGGGAGACAGAGGCAGGTACATCTCTGTGAGTTCAAGACCAGCCTGGTCTACATAGTGAGTTCCAGAACAGCTAGAGCTACATAAAGAGACCCTGTCTCTACAAACAAACAAACAAATGCATTCTGAATATAATGATACAGATAGGCTAAAAGAAAAAGGACAAGCTGGGTGTGCTGGCACATGCCTGTAATCTCAGGACTTGGGAGAGGGAGAGAGGACGATCAAGAGTTCAAGGCCAGGCTACATAGTCACTTTGAGGTCACCCTAGCAACATGAGACTGTGCCTCACTATAACCCATTCTCCATACCAAAAAAAGTATAAGAACAAAAAATATTATTGTGAGTGCTGGTGAGATGGCTCAGGGGTTAAGAGCACCAACTGCTCTTCCAGAGGTCATGAGTTCAAATCCCAGCAACCACATGGTAGCTCACAACCATCCATAATGAGAAACAAATAAAGAACCTATGGGCTGGAGCGAGTAGAGGCCAGAGTGAGTGGGTCCTGGAGCAAGAGGGAGAAAGGGAAGGGGGAAAACAAGTGCGCACGCGCGCGCGCGCGCGCGCGCGCGCGCGCACACACACACACACACACACACACACATTGTGAATTGTTACAAACTTTTTAAGTGCTATAGTGGCTATTTTATTGTCAGACAATAGATACCACAGGAAGATTCATGTTGAGGGATTTTATACAAGGATAAAGGAATCACTTCATGTAGAAGACACACAGTCCTAGAGGAAGCTTGTCTAATAATAGAACTTCAAAGCGTGCAGGAACTGAAAGAGGAAGTAGAAAACAGACCAATCTCCCAGAACTGGGAGGTGTTCAGCCCTTACAGCTCAAAAGTTGATAGAAAAGTCGAGGGGAATTGGTGGGGACACAGAAGATGTGAACACACTATCAAAGCTCAATGGCATTGACGTTTGGGTCTGACAAGCAGAATGTGCATCTTTACCAAAATCTCCAGGATAGAAGGTATTCTGAGGCATTACACAAACCTTAACTTAAAATCAAGTTACTAGTGAACATAACCATGCTCTCTGTCTAGAATGGAAACAAACTAAAAACGAGTCCCGAAGAGTTATGATCACCTTCTCCTGCCTATGGGGATGTTTCTAGTGGGAGCTGGAACTGTGGATATACTAAGCTTTCCACACAATGATTTTTTAAAATACATTATTTTTATTAAATCTTTGAGAATTTCATACACGCATACAACATGTTTTAGTCATATTCATCTCCATTCCTCTCCCTTAATTCTCTCAGATCCACCCTGACCTTCCCTACTCTCAGATAACTTCTTGCCCCCTCCTCTTTTTAAATAACCAACCTATTCCAATTTGATGTCCATATACTCATGGATATGGGAATATACTGTAGAGCCTGGTGGACCTACAGGGGCCACATCCTTGAAGAAAACTGACTCTCTTTACATCAACCACAAGCTCCTTGCCTAGGGATAGACTATTTGAAGGCTACTGGCTTGATCTTGTTCAGGCAACCTCAGCTACCGAGTTCATTAGTGTGGAGGTCCTGTCATGGTCCTGTCGTGACCAGAAGACAACCTGTGAGAGTTGGGTCTTCCCTTTGCCTGTGTGAGTCCCAGGGGTGGAATGGGTATTGTCAGGCTTTGTGACAAGTGTCTTTCCGCACTAATCCATCTCACCGGTCTTACATAGTTGACTTTTGTAAATTAGATGTGGAAAGAGGTTAATAATAGCAGCTAATAATAAAACAGAACATTTTAACAAATGTTACAATAAGATATGGTGAAAAGTTCTGTGCACGTGGTCTCTCTTCTCTCAAAACATCCTATTTGTCTGTCCTGCAAAAATAGACAGTCCTGTCCTGGGTGGGATGGCCCAGGACACAGAAAGAGTTCATGGTGCTATTAAGAATGCTGCATGATTTCAAATGTACAAATTGTTTCTTTCTGAATTTATTTAATGTTTTCAGATCACGATTAATAAGACATAGCTGAAACTATGCAAAATTAAATTGCAAGAAGCCGGGCACTGTGTCTGGAAAGTCCCCCAGAACAGTGTGCACAGGAACATAGCCATAGAAACATGTTGTTAAGTGGCTGTCAGCATGTGAACTCAACACTGTACTCACAGGAACCAAGATGGCTTTCATGTCACTAGGAGATAGCATCTCATGTGGCAGCCTTTGTCTATGCAGCCAGCAAATGACTACAGCGTAGGCATGTGGAACAAGATAGTACTGCCAAACCTGTGAGAATGAGGGGTTTGAAGCACTCCAAGGTTTGACCTAGGAATCCATGCTTGGCCACAAGGTCACAGGCCTCTCAGGGTCTCCAGACCTAAGGACTTTGGGATTTCTACTGCCTTGAAGAATATTTTTTCCACACAAGGTAGAATACTATTTACAAAGAGATGAGTCTGGTGTAATTTGTGGAGAATGGCTGGGAAAGACAGGACAAAGGAGGCAATACAAAATGATGAAACAGGGTTCCTCACAAAATAAGAATTCGGAAGACTGGCAAGATGCTTCAGTGGTTAAGAGCAGAGAGACCCATGTTCCCACCCAAGTTGTGTGGCTCACAACCAACTGTAAGCCTCTTTCCAGGAGGATCTGATGCCTTCGGCCTCTATGGACACCTGCACTCATGTGCACGGATTGCCCCACATAGACACACACTCATACACATAACCAAAAATAAAGCTGGGCATGGTGGTACTCACCATTAATCCCAACACTCAGGAGACAGAGGCAGATGGATCTCTGAAAGTTTTCAAGGCCAGTCTGGTCTACAAAAGAGAGTTCCAGACCATTTAGTGCCACAAAGTGAGACTCTATCAAAAAAAAAGGAGGGGGTTCCTTTTACAATGAGAATTTCTGAAAGAAACAATCCTAGAAACAGCCCCATCTTTCCCACACACACAGGTTAATTCCGTAGGCTTCCCACAGCCTCTGAGAAAGGAACGTGTCTCCACCACCAGATGGGCTTTCTGAGAACAAATCCAGAAAAGATGGGGTCTTTCTAGAGCTGGAGGGCTGGCTCCGTTGGTCAAGTACCTGCCTTGTAAGCATGAGGATCAGAGTTCTAGCTCCAGAATGCGCTCAGGATAATCCGAGTGTGGTATGCTGTAATCCCAGCCCTGGTGAGTCATAGGGCTTGGCGGACACTTCAGCCTCATTTATTTGGCAAGCTCAAGTCCAGTAAGAGACCTTGTTTCAAATATCATAAGGTGGATGGATCCCTAGTGACAACACCCATATTGTCTTCTGGCTTTCACTGACATGCACACACACACACATGAACACATACACGTATAAACACATGCACACAAGAGTGAGGTCTTCTGTCTTTCACTGACATGCACACACACAAACACACACACACACATGAACACATACACGTATAAACACATGCACACAAGAATGAGGTCTTCTGTCTTTCACTGACATGCACACACATACACACACACATTCAGAGAGAGAGAGACAGTAGTGAGAGAGAGAGAGAAAATGGGGTTTTCCCTAGAGATAACTAGCACATGCTTATAGGCAAGTCAGTTAACTTCTCTCTGCCTCATTTATTCCTCTAGACAATGAGATGTTTTCATCATTCACTGAATAGGAAGACATGACCCAGGATGGGAAGACATGCCATGCTGATGGGAGCTGGGCCCCTTGGGCCCCTGGGCTCCTGGGTTCCTGGGCTTCTGGTTGGAAGGTAGGGGTTGTCCAGCTGACAACCAGCTGAAATAGGCTGGAGGAAGGTCTGGGGCATAATAGGAGCAGGGCTTTTGCCCATAGAACCCCAGGTGGGGGGCTGGGTAGGCACACAGCAGACATCTCTGCAGAACTTTGATCCATAGCAAGGACAGGGCTAGCTAGCTTCAGTTCTCTTTGAAGCAGCCGAAAGATCAATCCTCCCTCTTATCTCAGCCTCTGCACAGTACAGTGTGTCATGTGCTGCTGCAGACCAAGAAACTCAGAGCGGGAGCAGGCAGAACCCAGTCCGCTCCTTCCCGGCCCTGTCCTGCCCTGCCCTGCCTCTCTGCCATCCCTGGGGCCAGGGGCATATGTGCTACCTGTCACTTTCTGACCTCCTCTTGGATCAGTGTCAGACACAAGGAGGAGAAGGTAATGAATGCTAAGTGCCAAGAAACTAGGCCTTTAGAGACTCTCCTATCAGCTCCTCTCCCGGCTCCCGCCTCGCCCAGTCACTCCTTTTCTCTTCAAAGTCTGCTTTCAAATATCACCTTTTGCTGAGATCTAAAGTTGCTGGGCCAGGAGGCAGGAGACTGGATTCTAGTTACAGGTTTGCCTTTGATATGCTGTGTGACCTTGAGCAAGTTACTGCCCTTCTCTGGAGCTTCTTTTCTCCAGTAAGTTCAGTTGCTGTGAATGCTTTTGGGGCAGTTTCAAACTCCATAGTGCAGACCGGCCTGTGGACAGGGGAGGGCCTCAGGGCGAGTTCCGGCTGTAGAACCATCTTTATCGAATGCTGCTGCAAAGTAATTGTAATCTTGGCCTGGCTGGCTCCTTTTGTCTCCACTGAACATTTTCCAGCATAATCTCACAAGTGCAGAGGGCTGCTCTGCAGACTGAGCTGCACCCCGATTCTGAAGGCTCTGTCTTCTGGGGAATGGCAAGAACATTTCCCATCAGCACTGCCTCTAGCTGGTTCAGGGACTGTGGACCAGAAGTTTACATCCTGAAAGACTTGGGGGTGGGGGCATGGAGAAGAAACTGGGTAAGTGGGAGGATCTGGGTACCACTAGGGACAGGACAAATGTCCTCCCATGGACACTGGTGTGTGGCGGTGTTCACTCTCCAAGATGCAGAGTGGAAACATTTCAAACTCAGATCAAATCAGGTCCCCTACTTCTGTGCTGCCTCTCAGAGACAGACCCTCCCCCAAGCCCCACCCTGTGCCAAGAATGGCTGAGAATCCCAGCAGCACACACAATTGCTATGTGTAGGCAATGGGGTACTCTCAGCATCCACTGACCAGATCGTGGCTTGAGATGAGCTCCAGGAAGATAGCACTGATGTGGATTAGAAACCCAAACCCTGGTAGCTGCTGAGTTCCTGACTGGAAAGGGAGGGCTTTATAGCTTGTAGTGAAGCTCGATAGCTCTCCGTATGTCGCATGAGTTCTCTCTCAAGGTTGGCTAGGCATGAGGAATAGAATATTTCCAGAGAAAGGAAAACAGGGAGACAGAAGCAGGAAAGAAATATCCCTCTTGTCTCAGCGTCTGCAGTGTGCCTGGAGGGAGCCAGTTCAGCTCTGAATACTTCTTCGTCCTCAGGTCCTCAAGGTGCCATTGTTGAGCTTCAGCATCCTCCTTGATCTCTTCCAACCCCAACAGTAGTCCTGGGGTCCCTTTCCTGTGTCCCTCATGAGACTTTCTCCTGCCTACTCCCTCCTTGACCCCTTAAAATTTCTCTAGAGATGGCTTCTCTTGGGAATTGCCACCATGACCATCAAGGCCCAGATGTGTTGTCCTTGTAAAGGGAACTCATTGGGGTACCTGTGAGGTACCCTGTGTGTCTGCGTCTGTGTGTGTCTGTGTGTGTGTGTCTGTATCTGTGTGTATCTGTGTCTGTGTGCATCTGTGTCTGTGTGTGTGTGTCTGTGTACGTGTCTGTCTGTGTGTGTGTCTGTATCTGTGTGTGTCTGTGTATGTGTGAGTCTGTGTGTGTGTGTCTGTGTTTCTGTGTGTGTCTGTGTGTATCTGTGCGTCTGTGTGTCTGTGTGTGTGTATGTGTGTGCATCTGTGTCTGTGTGTGTCTGTGTGTGCATCTGTGTCTGTGTGTGTCTGTGTGTCTGTGTGTGTCTGTGTGTGTCTGTGTGTGTGTGTCTGTGTGTGTCTGCACATCTGTGTGTCTGTGTGTATGCACACATGTGCATATTGTTAGCACTGCAGAGTGTAGGCTCTCTCCAGAGGGAACTGTCTGTTTAGGGAAGTATGGAAGTGCAGGCATGTTGCAATGTGTAGTGTGCAGATCTGGGCACATATTTTGTGTCTGTGGCTCTGAATATGTTGAGGAGTGAACTGGAAGCACAGCACCAACTTTTAGGGGTGTTCATAGACTCCTAAATTTGAGGAGTGTCACAAAATGATAGAATGCCGAAGGCCAATGTGTTTTGGGTTTCTATGAGCTCTGAGCACATCAGCCTCTTTATTTCCAGGAGCTTCCTCCTGGTGCCAACCTTCAGCCTTCTATGTACTGGAACAAGAGCTGAGTCCCCTTGTCTATCTGAGGTCAAGGGCTAGCAGCAGCCCCAGTGACTCTCTAGCTGACCCAATGTTCCTTGCTGTCCACCCCAGGTAACCACAGACAGGCTGGAAGCCTCACAAGTTTCATGAAGGGGTTCAAGATTTGCCTCAGTGTTTTCTAGAAAATACACTACCCACAAAGAGCTACTGTTTCCTGCATGCTTGCAATGAAGGCACTGCCGTGGGCTGAGGGCTTTATGGAGATGACTTAGACAACATAGACAATCCATCATGGGCCCCATTTCACAGGCAATAGTGACTTGTCCTATTGTCCTACCGTATGACAAGTCTGCTCTAAGACTAGAACATGAGTCCAGTTGTGTCAGGCGCTGACCGTCCAGCTTCTCTCTCCCTGTTCAGATCTACAGATTGTCTCAGAGAAGGGGATGGGGCTCATTCTCTCCCAATCTCATTTGCTAAACAAAGATAATAGCTTTCATCTCGGAAAACAAAAGAGTTCACTTTTATACCCTGTATTTAAGATCCAGCCCTCCGTGGCAGAGGGGATGGAAGAGGAAGCTGGAAGGGTCCCTTCTGGGAGGAGGCTCTGCACAAGATAAGCAGACACACCTGAGCATGCATGGTGTGAGGGAGTCGCTCCTGGTTTGTATGTGAGCTTCCCTTGACCCATTCCTGTGGCTTCCATTGGAACCCTGCCTTGCACGCCTGCTAGGGCTGAGTTCATCAGGGAAATAACCTGCAAGGAAGACACTGTTGCTCTGAGGTACACAGCACCACTCTTGGCTGCACTGAGAGGCTCAGCTCATTCCCTTCTCCACCAGATTTAAGTCGCAGGGAACATGCATTATTTTTTCATTAAAAATTTATTTTGGAATGGATAGCCTTCAGAGACGTAATTAGCCACGTTATTTCCCTCCATTAGCTGTCCCTGGTGTTCTCAGGAATGTCTTGTCCTTTTTCCTCTCCATTTCACTCTTTCCATTCTCCGCACAATCTGGGCTGCAGCGTTCACCACCCCTCCACCCCCCCACCCGCTCCTTCATGACCGAGTGCAGCTTCCAGAGGAATGTGCCAACAGCCCTCCCCATGGGGCTGCTGAGAACAAAGTCCTAGGGGACAGCACAGGATTCAAAGAACTGTCACCCCAGCTTGACATTATCTGGAATGGGTAGGTCATTTTTAGTGTTGTAGCCTGTAAGCTGGAAGGTGGGTTCCCCAAGAACTGGGAGGTGGCCCCAAAATGCAGCAAATAACTCCTAGGCACCCCAAGTAGTACAGTAGACTCACAGTGTGGGTAGGTTGCTCTGGTTCTAGGGAGACCCCAACCATCTCAGTGCTCAGAGGAACACTGCTGCTGCCTGCTCCACCCTCGCCCTGTTCTTATCACAGGTGACACATGACACGCAGCCATCTCCAGCATTGTCAGAAATACCCCGCTCTGTGGGAGTGAGGGCAGAAAGCCTGACACCCAAAAATCTAAACTTATCCTAGCTCCCTTCAAAGAGGGGCAAAGAGAAAAAGTACAGCAAAACATCTTTAGTGTTCACAATTTCTATGGAGAACCCTGACTGTCCCAGATCCCAGGGGTCCTGGGAGGTCTACTCTGAGGGGGCTGGTACTACTAACAGAGATGCAGTGAGTGACATTTCAGAATTGTGACATGTGGTACTGGCACGCAAGTTAACTCCATGCCTCAGATTGGTCTTACTGCTTTGTGAGTGCACGTATTTTGTGTGTGTGTGTGTGTGTGTGTGTGTGTGTGTGTGTGTGTGTGTGTGTAATTTTAGGTTCCAAAGTACATGCAGAGGAGCAAAAACTGACAGGTTTGCAGGGTCTTAGGACATAGGCACAGATGTTACTACAAGCCTCATGGAATCAGGCGGCATCTTGACTGTCTCCATCACAGTGATTTTTATGAACAATCACTGGGCATAGGGAATCACAATGGTGAAGCTGGAGGTGAAGTAAGAGCTGAGTGCTGCTGCCACTGTGCTTTCCAGCCCTGCTGGACTCCTTACAGACACTCCCTCATTTATCCTTCAGGCCCAACAGGCATTACCACCCCTCCCCCCAGGTGCCAGGGAGAGATTCATACAGGGTAAGAAGAGATGGTGTCAAACGAATGACTTCTGTTCCGCCTCCCAGGAGGAGTCTCATTGTGTGGAAGATGGTAAATGGTACAACAATGCCTGCTGCCAGGAGCAGCAGGCTCAGGGTATCAACCCACTCCACGGCTGGCAGGTGTCGCCAAGAAACACACAAGTCACCCAGCGCCAGATGGAATCACACTTTAGTCACACAGATAAGATGGAATAAGAGTGACTTCAATAGTGAGTGTCTGAGACCCAGAGGTCTCAGTCTGTCACCAACACAGGACAATGACCTTCACATAGCCTTCTGTGCCACAGGTAAAGGCCCTCATTCTCTCTCCACCTGGAAGAGATCTAGCAGGGAGGCTGGCTAGAAGCCATATGACGCACACGCTTAAGCAGAACAAAGGAGCGCTCTTCGAGCCCCGGAATGGGAAAAGGTGGTTGCAAGATGTGCCCCACACAAGCTTATGGTAACCTTTTCTCTTGGGAGAGATGGGTTTTAGGCCCAAGCCACTTTCCTGAAGCTGAGCAAGAGTCAAAGGTGACATGTACTGGTCACTTGTCCCCACGGCTGGGACCAAGGTCATATTGTTGGTGAGACTACATCTGGATTTAGACACAAGTCTGACTGGCACCACAACCCAAGAGCTTTCTTATCTGAGCTCAGTCACTCCTTTGCAAGCCCAGGTAAAGTCTGGGTGTGTTGACAGACATTCCTGTGCCAGGGAAGCAAGAGATAGGCTGAGCCATGGGCTTGCTGGCCAGTGAGCCTAGCCTACTTAGTAAATTCCAGGTCAACGACATACTATTTTAAACCAAAACCAAAACCAAAATAACAAGGCAAAAGTCTGAAATGTCTGGAGGTAAGAGTCCCCTGATCCCTGGAAGGCCCCCTCCCTTCTCACTGTTGTAGCCCATCAGCTAACAGCCAGATTCCTAAGGGCAAAAATGACCCAGGTGGCCTTCTGTAATGCTAACCCTAAGCATGGCAATCCAGAACCTATGGCTTTCATGCCCTGAAGCATCTCCATGCATAGAGACTTAAAGCAGAAATCTGGAGAGAGAGAGAGAGAGAGAGAGAGAGAGAGAGAGAGAGAGAGAGAGAGAGAGAGAGAGATGCATAAAAGGAAAGTAATAGGCTGGCATCCAAAATCTTTGGCAATTATATACACAAATGGAAGCAGGGACTATTTAGCCCCAGGAGACCCAGGAGACATGAAGTGCTAGTAGGAATCTGCAAATGAGACTGGAGAGGTGGCTCAGCAGCTGAGTGTTTGCGGCACAATCATGAGGACAGGAATTTGGATGCCAGAACCCACATAACAAGCTGTGCATCTGGGCCATAGCCGTAACCCCAGCTCTGAAGTGGAGGAGGAGAAAGAATAGTTGGGGCTTGCTAGCTTCCAGGCTAGTGGAGAAAGTGGGAGCCCCGGGTTTAAGAAGAGAAGCTTCCTTAATGGAGCAGATGGGCGGTGTGAGAGGAGGACATCCAGTGCCTCTTTCTGGACTCTGAGCACACATACATATCTTAGTCAGGGCTTCTATTCCTGCACAAATATCATGACCAAGAAGCAAGTTGGGGAGGAAAGGGTTCATTCAGCTTACACTTCCACATGGCTGTTCATCGCCAAAGGAAGTCGGGACTGGAACTCAAGCAGGTCAGGAAGCAGGAGCTGATGCAGAGGCCATGGAGGGATGTTACTTACTGGCTTGCTTCCCCTGGCTTGCTCAGCCTGCTCTCTTATAGAACCCAAGACTACCAGCCCAGGGATGGCACTACCCACAAGGGGCCCTACCCCCTTGATCACCAACAGAGAAAATGCCCCACAGCTGGATCCCATGGAGGCACTTCCCCAACTGAAGCTCCTTTCTCTGTGATAACTCCAGCCTGTGTCAAGTTGACACACAAAACCAGCCAGTACAGTACACAACTGTGCACCACACACACATGAACATACACTCACACCCACAAATAAATACATTTCTTAAAAAGTATCTGAAAATATGTGGGTCAGATTCAGGCCCTTTGTGCTCTGTGGAGTTCCTTTCATTCAGTTTGAATATTAAGCCTCTATCGTTTCTATGAGGCTGCAGTAATTCGAGTAGATGGGGCTGGCTAATTTGGAGTGGAGTTACGACCCAACATTTGCACCCAAGGAGCTGAAGGTTAAAGGAAGTTCAGCAGATGATCTATGTCCACCACGCTCGGTTTAGAAACCAAGTTGCATTCAGCATTCAGATTGTTCCAACTCTGCCCAATCCTCCTCTTTTCGGAGAAGCTTGCAGTTAATTCTCCACAAGGTGCACTGCTAATGTGGAGGAACAGAGGCATCCGTCAACAGCCCCTGTCATCCGCAGTGAGGAACACCCACACGGTGTCTCCTGCTCCCTGTGTTTAGCTTGGAAACCTCACCGACCTCCAAATGAAGCTGCTCTGATGTGTGTGGAGTGGATGTGTATCTCACTCGGTGCCTACTGGTGCTGCCCACCCCTCCAGCTCTGCCGAAACTGGAACAGCAGGCCAAGGTGCAAAGGCTCCTGGTATCTTCCTGTATTTGGATAGGGAAACAGAGGGGAGGCAAAAGACAAGTGCTATGGGGCTGTGAGAGACTTCCTGTAGTGCCTTCAGCCAGCAGAACAAGATCAGACAATGAGACAGTGAATTGTGTCTACGCAAGACTTCCATATGGACAGCTCGGTTAATAAGGTTATGAAGGCGGAGGTTGGCTGTGTTGTGATTTCATGGCTGGGGAATCTGGGAGATTGGTAGATTTCAGATTTGAGGTCAGACTCCAAGTTCCACCTTGGAGCTCCTGACTGCAATTTGGTTTGTGTAATAACTAAAGATGCTTTCCAGCCAGGACAGACCTGAGTAGAAAGGCAAGTAAGGTGGAGGTAAAGACCGTGACTCTGGAGCCAAGAGATGCCACCTTCTCAGGTCCGTTTAACAGCAACACCTACCAGGCACCAGGAAGCTGGGGGCAGGGTATTAGAAGACTGAGCACATTGACCTTGGTATAATGGAAATCAGGATAGGAAGGAGAGGGACATGTACAAGGTACAGAAAGGGATACAAGAGGGTGGCAGTTACTCTACTTGTTTTCTTCAAGACAGAATCTCACTATGTAGCCGTGGGTGTCCTAGAACTCACTCTGTAGACCAGGCTGGGCTTGAACTCAAAGAGATCTGGCTGCCTCTGTCTCCTGAGCCCTGGAATTTAAGGCATGAACCCCTACACCCTACAGCTTCAGTTATTTCATTAAATTATTCATCCATTTGGTGTTCAAGCCAACTGTCTTAGTTTGCCCAAGACTCAAGTTTGCTCTGGGTATACAGGTAAATTAAGCAGAGGGTCGGGAAGATGGCTTAGTGGACAAAGTGTTTGCTATGCAAACATGACTACCTGAGTGTGTATCTCCAGCCACCCTGTAAAAAGCCATGCATACAGATATACCCATCTGTAGCCTCAGTGTTGGGGACAGAAACAGATGGATCCCCTGGGCTCACTGACCAGCCAATCTAGGCAATTGAGTGAGAAACCCTGTTTCAAAAAATAAGGTAGAGGGACTGGAGAGATGGCTTAGTGGTTAAGAGCACTGATTGTTCTTCCAGAGGTCCTGAGTTCAATTCCCAGCAACCACATGGTGGCTCACAACCATCTGTAATGGGATCCGATGCACTCTTCTGGGGTATCCAAAGACAGCTATGGTGTACTTATATAGAATATAAATATTTTTTTGTTTGAGACAGGGTTTCTCTATGTAGCCCTGGCTGTCCTGGAACTCACTCTGTAGACCAGGCTGGCCTCGAACTCAGAAATCCACCTGCCTCTGCCTCCCATGTGCTGGGATTAAAGGCGAGCACCACCACCACCTGGCATAAATAAATCTTAAAAAAAAAAAAAGGTAGAGAATCACACACACACACACACACACACACACACACACACACACACCAGGAGTCACTATTCAATACTAAATTGTAGCCTCCTATGTAGACTTACATAAACCTACCCTTGGTCTCCAGACCAGACATACTGATTGGGTGTTTTAGAAAGTCCTCCCTAAACCTGAGGCCCTGGCTATAGTTATTATGAACTCTGGTACAGGCCTGGTAAAACAACAGCCCCAGAGATGGGGAGTTGTAGCTCACCTCTTCCAGGAAGGCTGCCCCGGCTAGCCCAGCTCACTGGATCCATTAACTCAACCTCCAATGTAAAACCTGTGTGCATTGTAATTTGAGGAGGGAGTGGTCTCTAGATTTACTCCCTTGGCTTCTGTGTGTGTTCCAAGGTCATTGTGATGGCAGTTCTAGGGCCTTGTGACACATATCTAGCTGGATTTGTTCAAATGTGAGAAGTCAAGAGAGGCCCAGTTCCTTTGGGGAATGCAACTCATCTCTTAAAAGGAAGTCCCTTTTCCCTGGCTCCCTAATCACTAGGGACGAGCTGGATACAGGACACTCCAAAGGCAGCAAGAGAGGAACATGACCACCCTTTCTCCAGAAAACAGCCTCTCTGCCAGGCGGTCAGCCACCTTCATTCTGGTATGTTCTTTGATTTGAAATAAGGTCTCTCTGTGCTGCTCAGGCTGGCCTTGAACTTGTGATCCTTTTGCTTCAGCCTTCTGAGTACTGAGATTATAAGCATATGCCACCACACCTGTCTGACACGTGTTCATCGGTCCCAAGGGCCTACCTCCCACCCTCCGGTTCATAGTGGGACTCTTTGTCCCTGCTGAATATGAAGGCTGGCCATGGAAGGGGTAGCAAGGACCGTTTCCCTTCAACAGCAGCCATAGGTTAGACATTACATCTCTCTTTACCTTATTGGGGGGTGGGGGCTAAGAAAGTCTTAGAACTCAGTATGGCTTCATCCCCAACTATGTCATTCTAAATTTATTGAGTTTTAGAGTTGCAGCCTCTGGCTGAGTTTTCTTTGGCGCTTTTGCCAACAATTTTGGTATGTTGCCACCAGGTGGCAGGAGTGCTTCTGTTACTCGGTCCCAAGCCCAATTAATAAACTATTCCAGTCCACCTGAGTCATGAAAATTTTCCATGCATTATTTTTCAAAATCATAACTAATTACAGTGACCTTAACCAATCTTGAGACCCATTTGTCATGTGATTAATAGGGCGATACATAAAAATGCAAAATGGGCACTTGAGGTTTAAATGTTACACGTTTATTGTAGATGATCACCAAGCTTTGAGTATTACTTTCTATATTTCTCCTGTTCTCCAAATTTAGAGAAGGCTAATACTAATAATAATGAATAGGCTGCCATACAGTGTGTACAGATGGTGCTGTAAATGCTCTGTTGTAAATGCTCCTTCTCGTCCCAGCCCTCTGAGATGGGGTGTGATCAGGCTATTATCATTTGATGAGTGAGAAATAGATCTTGGAGACTTCAAATCCTGACAAGCAGTTATCCAGTCAGCAGCAGAGCTGCCCCCCAGACCCAGGCAGTGGGCTGACCAGTCCTCCTCATTGATTTGTGAACCCCCTTGCGTGGAGCTGATTGACAGCGTCCAGGAGACCTTATTTCACAAAGGCCGTCCATTGTCAAAGCCGCCTGTAACTCCTAGCACCCCGTTTCTCAGTGCTGGTCCAGCAGATAAAGGGTGTGTGAGTGATTAAAGAGAGGTGTTCAGTCTAGGGAGATGCCTCAGCCCTGAAGCACTTTTCTTGTAAACATGAGGGCAAAGTTTGGATCCCAGAACCCCTGTGAAATGTTGGGTGGGTATGGTGGTTCCCCTGTCATTCCAGTCTCAGAAGGCAAAGACAGGGGATGCCAGGAGCAAACTGACTAGGAGAACTTAGTCATATCAGTGAGCTCTAGGTTTGATTGAGAGACCTTGCCTCATTAAATAAGGTCCAACAGGCAATCAAAGGTGATTCCCAGCATCAACCTCAGGCCTTCACGTGTACTCATAATATGTACACACATATGTACACACATGCACGCACACACACACACACACACACACACCACTGACAAACAAAGGGAGCTCTTAGCCCACCCGACCTGCCGATAGAGAAACTGACCTGCTTGCAGTCGGCAGCTCACTGTTGCTCTTAGAGTCAAATGTTTTCCTACTTCCGGGTACCTGGCTCCTCATTCAGCCTGTGAGCCACAGCCTCAGTCACCCAGGATACTGTTAGGAATGCGTCCCTGTAGGCTGTTTCCCCAAACTTTCTGAACCAGAAAGCCCTCAAGTGATTTGTATACGGATTTAATTTAGAGTCCTGTGTCTACACATTCAGGTATTAAGAGAAAGATGGGGGCAGCTCTGGCCCCCTGTTGGGTTCTGTCCAGCAGCTCATGTCTCTCTGCAATGTGGCATTTCAAGATCCCCTTCTCTTCAGCAGACACCCTGGGGAGAGGGCTCTTTTGCTCCTCCCACAGCCTCACCCTTAGTTGTTATTTTGTAAAGGTTTTCCAGACCCTGTCCTCAGTACTCATACGCAAGTGTGTGGCACACAAGAGTGCCTACCACACATGGGCCAGGCATGCACATATCTCCTCACCTAAATATTCCGGCAACCGGCTGCTTTATATTTTCAGGAAAGATAAAATAGAGCACACGAATTGAAAAGTGGCACAATCGGGCTGGCGAGATGGCTCAGCGGTTAAGAGCACTGACTGCTCTTCCAAAGGTCCTGAGTTCAATTCCCAGCAACCACATGGTGGCTCACAACCATCCATAATGAGATCTCTGACGCCCTCTTCTGGTGCGTCTGAAGACAGCTACAGGGTACTTACATGGAACAATAAATAAGGAGCCGGAGTGAGAAGAGGTCCTGAGTTCAAATTCCCAACAACTACATG
The DNA here is from genome assembly GCF_008632895.1 of Mastomys coucha. NCBI lineage: Eukaryota > Metazoa > Chordata > Mammalia > Rodentia > Muridae > Mastomys > Mastomys coucha. The sequence continues at coordinate 52,713,082 of NW_022196906.1, read as the reverse complement.
ATGGCTTACAACCATCTGTACAGCTACAGTGTACTCATATACATAAAATAAATAAATCTTTAAAAAAAAAAGTGGCTCAATCATAGCAAAACATAAAATACATTAAAAAGGAAAAATAAATATTTATACTCCTTAACTTGCAAGAGAATCACGGTAGCTTTTTGGTTTGGTTTTGAGGCTGGGTCTTATGCATCCCAGGTTAGCCACAAATTCACCACATAGCTGAGAATAACCTTGAACTTCTGGTCCTCCTGCCTCCACAGGTTTATGGAGTCGAACCAGGCATGTAGTTCTGGGGATCAAACCTGGAGCGTCCAGTGTGCTAGGCAAGCACTCGACCAACTGAACTACATCCCTAACCTCAATGACTAATTTTTTTTTCTTTAAATTTTATGCATATGGGTGTTTTGGCTGTATGTATATCTGTGTATCACACATATGTCTGGTGCCCAAGGAGGCCAGAAAAGGGTATCAGGTACCTGGAACTGGAGTTACAGATGGTTATGAGCTGCCATCTAGGTACTAGGAATTGAATCTGGGTCCCCTACAGGACAGCAGCTGATGCTCTTAACTGATGAGCCATCTCTCAAGCACCACTGTTGTTTTTAATGGAGGGTGTTTTCTTGGCATTTTCTTCAGCATTTTTACTATTATTTATTTTGTTGCTGTTGTTCTTGAGGTGGGAGTCTCACTGTGTAGCTTCATATGGCTTGGAAATCACTACGTAGGCTGTAGTATCCTTAAACTCAGAGACGTACCTGCCTCCCAAGTGCTGGGTGGAATTACAGGCATGTGCCACTGTGCCCAACCTTTAGTCTTTTTAAAAGCATACATACAAGTTTATGTGGTACAGTTGTTATGCTATGTAACAGACACAGTATACAAGTGGTAGTGAACCCTGATCCCACTGGACTAGAGATCCCAGCAGGCAGATGAACACCGTGTACAGAGGGACACCTGCGTGTAGATGGACAGCGCTACTGTCAGACCACAGACTACATGGAGAGGCCCTACTGGTGGATAGGGAGAATGTCAGGTTTCAAACTGTGTACTCTGCTTTTTTTTTTTTTTCCTGTTAACATTGTTCATGCCTTGTAAACATGATTTTCTATGCCTCGCCGTATTCCATAGTCTATATAAAACATTGCTTACTTAATTATTCCCCTATTGCAGAGCATTCAGAGTACTTAACATTTTTCATTTGGGTAAGTTACGTGCAGTGAACATTACTGTCCATCCTGGATTTTCATTTCCCACTTATTTTCAGCAATTCCCTCTGGGTAGAGTATTCTAGACACAAGTCAGAAGCTCTGAACTTTGATCCCTCACCAAGTTCCGAGCCTAGCATTTGAAAACCACCTTACATTAGAAGGAAAGCCCACAGACTCCAACAAAGGACTAATCTGGTTGTTCTTACCAGGAGAAGAGAAAACCCCCCATTGACAAGGCAGAATGGGACAGCTTCTTCGATGAGAACGGTCACTTGGCCAAGTCACGAGACTTCATTTGTATTAACATCCTGGAAAGGGTATGGTCCCCGGCTACCCTCAGCCACGCCCTGGCACTAGGGGGTGACCCAGAGGGCAGGGATCAGGCAAGGGACTGGACAAAGCCACTGAGTAGGCATCTTAAGAATCCATGACCTCCATGCCCAGGGTCTACACCCCTTCGTGAGGACAGAAGCCTGGAAGTTCCTTACAGGCTACTACTCATGGCAGAGCTCCCAAGATGAGCGGTTCATGGTGGACAGCAACAGGAGGTAGAGCTTTCCAGATCCTCTTTCAGTGGATAGTTGTTGGGGCTTCAGGTGGCATGGAGAGTGTGTGGGGGTGGGGTACCCTCTTAGCCTAAAGATTCAGGTTTCTTCTTCATATGGATTCCTTATTCTTAGAAGATGGTTGATGCTTCCTGCACAGGACCCACACACAGTAGGTGTAGCCAGGTTTAGGCTGGCACCTCCTCTGCAGTTCCATTGTCAAAATAAGTCACAGGTGGGGGTTTGTCCCGCTTTCCCTTATCACCTTACTGCCAATCCCACGCTTCCCGCACAAAGTACCCGTGAAGGGCCCAGTCCTCACTTCACCAGCTGCTACCCTCAAACCCCAGCTGCCTCCTGAGTCTAGGATCTACCTCTCTGCCCTGTCAACATCTGTTCCCAGGGCCCAGTACGGGCTGCTCCTGTCCTCAGGTTAAACAGTCCCGCAGGTGTACTGCTGACATTTCAAATAGGAATCCCTTTCCTAATCCTGGCTCCCCGCCACCCCCATCCCAGAACCTTCCATCTGACCATATCAGCGGCCTGAGGGACTGTCTTAACGTTAAGCTTATCACTATTGTGATGACGCATCATACTCAAAAGCAACTTGTGGAGGAGGGGGTCTTATTCCATAGCTTACAGCTCTACATGGCAGCCCATCACTGAGGGAAGTCAGGGCAGGAACCTAGAGGCAGGAGCTGATGCAGAGGCCATGGGGGAGTGCTGCTTACTGGCTTGCTGCTCACATCTTGCTCAGTCTGCTCTCTTTATAGCAGCTGGGACCGGCCCAGAGATGGCCCCTCCACATCAATCATTAGTCAAGGAAATTAGTGACAGGCTTAGGCACAGGCTGATCTCTTAGGGGCATTTTCTTAATCAAGGTTCCTTCTTCTACAATGACTCTAGCTTGTGTCAAGTTGATATAAAACAGACTCCCAGGGAGTCTCCGACAGCTCAACCACTCTACCAGAGCTGGGTGTTCTTTTGGACTCCCTCTGCTCTTGGCTCATTCATTCACTCTTTCTCCCCCCACCCACATTGGTCTCCCCTATTATTTATTTCCCAAATCCACCCTTGGGCCACTGTAATTGCTTAGAGGATAAAGGTACCTGCCACCAATCTTGATGATCTGAATTCAATCCCATAGTGGATGGAGAGAGTGGACTCTCATAATCTGTCCTCTGACCTCCACAAGTATGTGGCACACAGACACAGACACACACAGACACACATACACACACACACACACACACACACACACACACACACACACACACACACACACACTGAATAAATAAATGCAAAAGCTCCATCCTTGCTTCAAGGCCAAGAGCAAGCAGGGCACTTCGTCTAGTGCGCCCTGATTGACTGGAGAATCTTAGTAGGTAAGTAGCAGGCAGTTTTTGAACTTGGAACAGTCTTAGGTTTGGGAGAGAATTCAATTCAAATTCAAATTCTAACAGTAACATTACACTCTTGAATGAACTTCCCAGCTTAAGGTCTAGTCTCATCCACTGTCAAATTTGGGGTCACAGTACAGTTCACAGAGTGGTTACAATGACCTCATTATAGGAACAGGCATGTCATCGTGCACAGGGAAAGAACAGCTATGGTTCATATTGGTGGGGATGCCACCCAAAGCCACTTCTGTGACCCTGGGACTTCGGCTCGCTGAGCCTGGAGCCTGCGGAGAGCACACTGGGGCAGAGACCTCCAGTCACCTTGCCTTTGGCTCACTGCAGGCCTCACCTGTCTATGTGAATGTTCAAGGTGGGCTGGGTCCTAGTGATCCCACAGTGGATTGCTTCCTTCTTGGAAGTGTTCATCTAGGGGTTGGGGTCTGGAGCAGAAGCTGAGCTCAGCCCCAAGGCAGCTCCCAGCCAGGATATAGAAAAGACAACTCCACAAGGGACCATCAGACAATAGTCCAGGACAGAAGGGATGCAAGTGTCAGACCAGGTACAGAAGGCCTAAGGAACAGCCCACGTGATTGCTGAGGCAAAGTGCCACAAATGGGGGGTTGACAATAACAGATATTTTTTTCTTTGGCCTTCTGGAGGCAGAAGACAAGGCTGCGTGCTGGCCTCCTGGGAAGGCACTAAGACACAGAGGTTCTCCACGCCTCCAAGGAAACTTCCTTGGCTTGAGGCTACATCCATTCACTCTCTGCTTCAGTGGACACATGCCCTCCAATCATGTGTGGTATGGTGTGGTGTGGTGTGGTGTGTGTGTGTGTGTGTGTGTGTGTGTGTGTGTGTGTGTTTTAAAAACAGTTGTCATTTATAGGTCCCCTAGAAAATCCAGAATGATCTCATCTTGAAATCCTAAAAGACTTCCTCTATAAATAAGAGCATGTTACAGGTTCTAGGGGTTACATTTAGGATATGACTTTTAGAGGCCACCAGTCCATTACTGGACTGACTAAATAAATTTCAGTCTTCAGCATGAGTCCTTCCAACTGAGGGGGGGGGGATGCATGCCAGAATTGTCCCTACTCTGCAGATGAGGAAACCGAGGCTTAGAGAAGGGAGGGTGACATCCCTCTGCAGATTCTTAAGTGGTGGCTCCAGGGTTTCGGGTGCTATAGGGGGACCTTAGAGCTCACCCCACATTAAGTTGTCTCCACACTGTGCCAGCTGCATGTTGGAACCCCTTGCTCAAGGCCACTCAAGCTGAGATGGGCGAAAGCACTGCAGGTGGGGACCAGGTGGGCGAGGCTCTCCTATTACCCTAGGGCTCAGCGGCAGCTGCTGCCAAACTGTCCTCTTCTGGAAGAGGAAGGGCCACCTTACTTAGCCCCAATGCTGTTCTCTCAGGAGGAACTATAACTCCTTGTGCCAGATGTATGAGAAAATCCAGCCCCTGCTGGAAAACTTACATGGGAACTTCACAGAGACTCGGAACAACATCGGTGAGCAGAGGGAGGGAGGGCTGGGCAGGGGAGAGGCCAGGAGCTGTTCATGCCTTTTCCTAGTCGTTTCCAGGCATAGGTGGCCACTGAGGCTTAGCAGCTGCCTCGATTTTGGCCTGGAATTTCCCTAGCCAAACCTGGGTCAATCCACTCGCCCGCACCCATGGGTATTCCTAGGTGTGCTATCTCTGTTGCTTTGCCTTCCTCTCCCCACCCCTATGACTTTGAACTAAATCAAATTGGATGGGAGAAGCGTTTGGAGGAGAGGTGAAGCTCGGAACAGCCGGATCTGATGATGAATTGAGTGTTGGGGGCTGTAGCCCCCTGTCTTTTGTAGCCCCCTGCTAGGGGTTTGTTTTTTTTAGGTCCAGTCCTTTATTGAGGAAGATGAAGTGATCCTTGCTTTCTATGCTGAAGATGACTGTCACTTCCTGTCCCTTGCTCTAATCTAGCCTACGACATCCAGAAGCTGTACGATAAAGATCCCCTGGGTAATGTGCTTGTAGACAAGAAAAAACTGGAGAAGACCCTGCTGCTGAGTTACGTCTGCAACACAAAGGCTGGTGAGCTGGGGGTGGAACCCGAGCCCATGCTGGCCGGCTCCTTCCTGGACCCTGGCCCATTTGCCATCCTTCCGGGTGCCCTCCTCACAGAGTACCAGCGAGGCTTCCATGACATGGTGATGCTTTTCCAGCTGATGGTGGAGCACGACCATGAGACCTTCTGGCTCTTCCAGTTCTTCCTGCAGAAAACAGTGAGGACTAAGCCGGGCTCAAATCTCCTCCTCCCTACCACCCATCAAGCCCAAGGCACTGACAGCCTCAGACACTTCCTCCAGCCCCCAAACACCCTGTAGGTCAGCAGGTGAACGGTAGAAGCCTTAGAGTTCACCCAGAGGGCTGTCCTGGGTCCCACTCTTACCAGGCCTAGTGGTGGCATCCTCTGCTGGCCTTTCACAGATCTCCCTTCTGATCCCTGATGGCTCCCCGGGACTCCAGAATACAGTCCAGTAACCTTTGTCAGGCCTCCAAGGGCACCTTTTTGTTTCTGACTCCTCCCGTTTCCCCTCACCCTCCAATGATCTATAGTTCAGACCCCCTGAAGGACTCAGTCGTGAGTAGATGCACCCTACTTCGCACCCAATATTACTATTTGAAAAGATTTCGCCACCTTCTAGAAGCTTCCTACAACCCAGCCTTTCTTTGCACCCCTGCAATAGTATGCTTGCTGAAGTTTTCTCAGCTCTGACCTAGTCACTGTGGTCACTGCCACAGGCTGGACATCCTTGCCGCTCCGCCTCACCCCTATATGTTAAGATGCACATGAATACATAGCTACCCAGAGATGATGTACACATAGCAAACAGGTGCAGGGGCACACACACAAATCAGAGACCACAAACACACACACACAAGTGGATGAGCCAGACATGTGGCCTCTCAGAGTTAGGACAGAGATGTCGGCTTTCTTCCATGATGCCCTCAAGTTGAACTAGGAGGACTGACCCTTGGTTCCATCTTGTACAGGAGCACAGCTGTGTCATCAACATTGGCGTAGGCAAGAACCTGGACATGCTCAACAGCCTGATCACTTTACTGGACCCTGAGTTTGCCGAACACCTCAGTGAGTGGCCCACAGTTATTATGACTTCTCACACCAGCAGGTAGGCCATGGGAGGGCCAGGGCCCAGTCTGGCAGACATACTCAGGAGGGGAGGACCTATGTGGAGGAGCCTGGGTCTGTGATGCTAAACCTATGCTCCAAATGGACATTTTCATGTTTCTATGTCTCACGTGCTCTGTCGTGTGGTGGCTTAAGAACCTACTTCTCTCCCCACAGAAGGGAAGGGCTCGGGAGCTGTGCAGTCCCTCTTCCCATGGTTCTGCCTTTGCTTCCAGCGTGCCTTCAAATCCTTCGATGATGTCTGGAGGCTCTGGGAGGTGAGGTGAATGAAGCTGGGGACACTTAAGGTAGACTGTACCCCTCCTGCGTTAGGAGAGAAGCTGCAAGTTTTCCTGCCTCCCTTTCTTCCTGGTTTTGGATGACAAGCTGTGATTTGGAATTTAATTAGGTCATCAACCCTACTCCCGCCTTGCAGGAGAATGCTAGAGCATCTGTCCATCCATTGTGATGCCAGACTCCACCGACCTTCTATAGGGCAGTTAGCAGAGGCACCTGCAGCTGCTCCCACCCTCCTCTGCTCTCTGCTGTCTTTCATTGCCCTTGCTTGGCCTTCCCTTCCTCTAGAATGCTGGCTGGCTTCTCTTAGAACCTGCTTCCCTACAAGGCGGGCCCCAAGGACCCCTGAAGTCTTCCACCAACAGTCCCTCAGGCCAGCAGCAGATGATCCTCCTTAGGAACAAACCCACCACCTGTTGCTGTCCTACTTCACAGCTGTTCCTGGCTAGAGGGTCCAGCCCAACTGCCAGCCTGGCATGTACTATCCCATAATGCCACTCCCACCTGGCTCACTCTTTCATCCTGGATTGCCAACCTCCAAGTCTAAATTGAATATAGCACCCCTGCCGCAGATTTTTTTGGGAAGCCCTGGATTGCTAAGCTCTCATTCAAATTCTGGTTTTTCCATATCCTTTTCTGGGTGTATGAGGTCTGTGGACACTTGCTGCCCCCAGGGTATCCTGGTCTCAGGCAACAGAGTTGAAGCCTGCTGGCTGCCCACAGGTCCTGCTGACAGGGAAGCCCTGCAGGAACTTCCAGGTGCTGGTGGCCTACAGCATGCTACAGATGGTGCGTGATCAGGCGCTGCTGGAGTGTATGAGCGGTGACGCCATTCTCATGGTGAGAGTGCCCTTGGCCAGATTCCCTGCCAGCTTAGAGCTTGATCCCTGTACCCATCTCACAGAAGGCTGCAGGCCCATGGTGCTCTGGTTTGTGGCCGCTTTTGCCACCAGAGGATAGCAGGTGATGAGAGTGAAGTGTGGAGCTCCATGCTGATGGTTTTTAGAATAGCCTTAAAAGCCCTGCAACCATGACAGAGGCTGAGCTGGTTTATCATCCAAGTAAGCATGTGAGGAAACTGAGGCCTTGAGTGGTCTAACCACTAGACTATACTGCCTTGACATTACCCCTCGGCTGTGTAGCAAAAGAGCCTATGCTTTTCAGGTGAGACTCCAATTATAAACCAAGTCTTCCTTCGGAGCTTAAGACATGTAGCGGAACCCCCAGGGTTTCCTAGACACTCATGTGAAGGCCATGGTTCTCATACCCCCAAAGCATACACCGTGCAGGTACTGTGGCAGGTTGTGGAGACCTCAAGTGCTCCCCAGTCACTGCTGTCAATAGTAGCTTTCTTTCCTTTGTGCTGCCTATGCCCAAAGTCACAAGGAGAGGTATTTGCTTACATACACACACACACACACTCACCATGCACATGTATCCCCCTCCAGGCCTGCAACAGCCTTATCGACCTTGATGCGGATGAGCTGATCTCGGCTGCCTGTGTGGTTTATGCTGAGCTCATGCAAAAGGAGGTAAGCTAACCAGTGGTTTGTCCTCCTCCTTTGTCATCCTCCTCCTCTTCTTCATTCCTCCTCCTCTTCCTCCTCCCTCTTTCCGTCCTCCTCCTCCTCCTCTATCCCTCTTCCAAGAAGCCTTCCCTGCCCATAGCGTTCACACTTACCTTCAGAGCCACCCTGGGCCATGTTCCTTCCCACCAGCCTATAAGAAGCTGCTCTGCATGGTCTTCTCACTATTGATATCCTCGGGCAGTCTGATTCCTGGGCTCACAGCCTTCATTTCACATTCCCTATGTCCTTCCCAAGGGGTCCAAGTACAGACCTAGACCTCCAGGGACTCAGGAGAATGTCACCAGCTGGACAGAGTGGAGAGAGAACAAAAATCAGATAGTGTCTTTCTATATCACACCTTCCTGGCTTTCCTTGCCCCCAGGTTCCTCAGCCATTAAAGGAGTTCTTTCTCTAAGGACACCGACACTCACAATGGACACATGCCCTGAATGGACTGAATAAGGCAACTCTGCGGCTATGGGGTCAGGATCAAGTCCAATGAGTACTGGGGTGAGAACATAGACAATACAGCCCCTTAGAAACCACCTCTGGACTGTTGGTTTGTGGTGGTCACCTGTCTCCTTTGACCTTGGACTGCATGATAGTTGAGACCAGAGAGTAAGTGAGCAGACTTCTGTGAGTCTAGGGAGAAGACACACTGAGACAGGACTCGCGGATCTTCAGAGATGCAATCAGAGAGCAAATGGGCAGGGTAGGACAACTTTGAGAGCCTCCCAGACACGTGTCACAGACAAGAGTGAGTATGCAGGGATCACCACACTTGAGACTCGAGCTCTAAGGGGAGAGGAGCTCTGGCCTTTCCATCTGTCCTCACTACCCCCTTACTCTCAACATAGCCATCAAATTCTCTTGCATGCCCCAGGCTTCTCACCATCTGTGGAAGAGCCAACCCAAAGTCCTGGCCATTAGGCCGTTCCTCTCCTGGTCTCCAAGTCCACCTCATAACTTTGCCTTTATTCCTTCACCTCCAAGGGTCTCCTGATCTAAGCTGAGCTTCCTAGGCTTCCTCATCCTCTCTTGAGACTGCATTCTAGCCCTTGTCCAGGAAACTACTCTCTCTTGGAGCAAGAGGGACATGTGTCCTAGGCCATAGTCCCCTTAAGTTCCATGCCCAGCCTGCCTAGGCTCTGGTGAGCCTTCATGTCAGGAACCATAGAGAAGGGGATGGACCCACAGAGGGGCTAGTGTTGACTGGGTATCTCAGAGTTGCATATTGGCACGCACGCGCACACACACACACACACACACACACACACACTTACTTACTTACAGGTACTACATTTTCCAGGGAGGACTGTGGGGCTATGGGTTTTACAGCAGACCCTGGTTCCTGGGGTGAAGTACAACCTTCCCTCTCCCGGCTCCAACTGAAAACACCTCATTTCTGATGCCAAGATGTCCGTCCCAGAGACAGTCTCTCAGAGAGTATTATACCTCTCTGTCTTCTTCTCAAACGACAGTCCCCCATCCATACCCAACTCTGTCTCTTAGCTGTTGTTTTTGATGGAGGTGGAGATGCTGAATAGAGGAACCCAGTCTTACCAGCTGGGTTTTCTTTGCACAGTTAAGAAAAGAACGTTTGCTAGCAGCAGAGCATGTGGGTAAATTCATTTGCTGTACTCTCCTTAGCTCTATGTTCTCAAGACAAGACAATGTAGATTAGCATTGTGTTCTTGTTTTGGTTTTTGTTTTTTTGTTGTTTTTGTTTTTCCAAATAACAATATGAAGTAAAGCATTTTCCTGACTTAACCTTGGCACTGAAACCAGCAGTTTCATTCTCTTTGGTGGCCCTTTGGCTTGGCAGTGTAAGTTAGTCTATTACTTTTAGTTTGAATATCTACACAATACTACCCAGATCAAGAGTAAAAAATAAATAAAAATAAATAAATAAATAAATAAAATTTAAAAAAAACCTCAGCATTTCTAAGACATGACTCCAACCTGTCTTTCTTTTTTAATATTTTTTATTTTTAATCATGTGTGTATGTACATAAGTGCTTGTGTGTGGATATATGCATGTAAGTACAAGTGCCCAAGGAGGCCAAAAGAGGACATCAGAACCCCTGGATCTGGGATTACAGGCAGGTATGAGCAACCCAGCATGGGCGCTAGAAACCAAACCTGGGTCCTGTGCAAGAGCAAAGTGCACTCTTAACTACTTAACCAGAGGCATCTCTTCTGAAAACCTGTTTTAAACATCACTAGAGATGTTGGCAAGATGGCTCGGAGGTTAAAGACCTTTACCTTCAAACCTGACAACTTGAGTTTGATCCCTGGGACTCACATGGTGGAAGAGGATAACTGAATCCCAATAGCTGTCCTTGCTGCCTAGATGCTGTGGTATGGATAAGTTCACCTTACACATACACACACACTTTTAAATAAACAGAATGTTTTTTTAAAATCACTGGAGTCCCATGGTTACAGTCTTTTCCCCTTTGGCTAAAGTAAGGGTGCTGTTCCCAGAGCCTGTCCCTCTTGAATTTCACATCCTTCCTAACAGATCCTCTGGCCTACTAGAGAACGTGTTTGAAATCTCTGTAATGTCTTAAAGATGAGAGGGTTCAAGCACGGACAATGAACAGTCCAGGTATAGAAAAAGACTAAGGCTGGGAGTAGGACATGAGGGAGGTCAGAGGCCCTATTCAACTGCCACACTCCCAGGGGGCTAGCAGGCCATGGTTGAGACCTTCCTCTCTTGCTTGTTGTATATAACCTGAGCCAGGTATCTGTGAATTCAATCAATTATATCACCCAGTGGCCTTCTCCTAGTAAGGTCTGTGGAGAAGCCCTAGTGTCATCACACCCAAAGTCAGCATCGTTAAAGGACCTGCCTGTATTTGGTATAAAAGGTTACTTCAGTACATACTGAGTAGTGTATTGATGTGTTCAGACTTCAATAAAATACCTCATCCCAGGCCATCTGTAAAGAGAAATGTTTGGCTATTACCCTAGAAGCTGGGATGCTCCTGATGAACTAGCTTGCTTCCATCTTGGACTTGAAAGCCATCTTATAGTAAAGACAAAATCATGTTTTGATGAAATCTGTTTCTCAAGGATTGGGCTATGCCTCACTTGTAACCTTAACTACAAATGGTTCAGTACTGCCTGTTCCAGAAAATGGCAACCATGTTGTCTCAACCAATTCTTTCTTTCAAAAGGTTATTATAAGGCCAGGCAGTGGTGGCACGTGCCTTTAATCCCAGCACTTGGAAGGCAGAGGAAGGTGGGTTTCTGAGTTTGAGGCCAGCCTAGTCTACAGAGTGAGTTCCAGCTAAGGATACAGAGAGAACCCCTGTCTCAAAAACAACCAAAAAAAAAAGTTATTACAACCACCTGTTGTCATGACATGATATGTCGACCACATGTTGTCCCACCTACTTGCCTGCCAAATCCCCATTTGGAAACCCTGAACTATAAAAGCCCTTATTTTCCCCTGAACTCTCGAACTCTATCTTAAGGGGAGGCAGCCTGTGTACATAAATTAAAAAGCTTGCGTTAACTAATTTGACCATGATACTTTGGTCTCTCCTTGCATCCTTGGGACTAAGAGTACCAATACAAGGTGCTGACTGATTAAGTATGCGGTGTGTTCCAGACATGGCAAAGGGGGTAAGGGAATCTCCCTTCAAACTCCTGTTTAGCTGTTTATTTTTGTTGTTGAGACTGCCCAGGGTGACTTGGGACTCCTTATGCAGCTTAGGATAGCCTCAAACTTTTTTTCCTCTGGCTTGTACCTCCTCAGTACTGGGATGACAGACGTGTGCACCAAGCCTGGTTTATGCAGTGCTGAGAATCAAACACAGGGCCTCATGAACGCTAGGAAAGCATTCTACCAGTGAGCTCCGCTCCCAGCTGCTCCTCTTTTCATTAAGGTGACAACCCCACACATAAGGGTGGAGCCCTCACGACAATGGCAATCATGTCTCAGGAGCTCTACCTCCTCACACTTCATAAATCCCACTATGTGAACCTGAGGGGACACCAACACAGACAACAGTATTAATTGGGAGCTGCCTGCTGTCCCAGTTCCAGCTGTTTGGATGAAAGCAACACAAACACTGTTCCCATGGCCCTCAGAGTTGAGTGGGGGCCCAGGTATCACTACAATGACAGTCTTGGGGCTGTTTCTGGTTTACCTCAGGGTCTGCTAGCCTCCATTAACAGATCTGGTCCTCTCCAGGCCAGTCTCTCATCTCAAAGACCACCCTGTGTTCAGAACTTGAGGACCCACAAACAGGCTGAAATACTGAAGAGCCAGTCTGTTCAGGGGCATGCAGGAGGCTCCACCCATCTTCCCCTTTCCTTCTTTCCGCCAGTTATTTCTTCAGTAAATTTGGGGAAAGCCCCCAGGTAGCCATTATATCAAGTTCAGGCTCTTTGGATGGGAGGGGAGGGGCTGGGTGGATGCTGGGGGCAGGGCTAGGCTGGGGCCCAGGTGGGTATGCATGACTGACTAGGTAGAGAGGTAGGGTAGCCTGTCAGGAGAAGACAGCAGGAACATCAGTGTGTGGCAGACTGTTATTCTCTTCTGACAGACACTGGAGCTTCCCCACCTCTCCACTTGGAGAACTCCCCAGGATCATTCTAGAAATAAGCATTTCAACTTTTTTCCTGAACTGCCACATAAAAGAATCTCTTGGAGGTGGGGGAATTAATAAGTATCTAAGTCTTAAAGACCTGACCCTCACCTGCAGTGATATGCAAATCGTACCCAAACACCCACAGTGCAGTATTCAGAGGCTGGAAGTAAATAGATGCAAATGTATGCAACAATTATGCAAACAAGGGCAGCCCCAGATTAATAGCCCCCATCCTTCAACGAGGCAGCAGCTGTCTCTTCAGAGGTAAGCATGGGTGGCAGGGCCAAATGAACTCCTGTTGGAAGCATTCTGAGGAAGGGTCAGCTCTCAGGTCAAGAGGGTGGATTGTTCACACACCTGGCTTGCTGATCCTCTGCTCTGAGTTTATCATCCTGGCAGGATGTTTCCTGGTCTTAAGTCTCAGGGTTTGGGTTTTTTTTTTGTTTTTTTGTTTTTTTGTTTTTAATGTTTTATTGATTCTTTGTGAATTGCACATTATGCACCCCAATCCCACACATCTCCCCATCTTTCCATATCTGCCCTCCACCCAAAGAAAACAAAAAATAAAAATAAGTAAAAATAAAATCTCACCATGGGAGCCACAGTGTGTTCATGGTGTATCACACAGTATACCCTTTAGCCCAAACAGCTTTACTTGCGAATGCTCATTGCAATGAGTCATTAGTCTGGTTCCAGGCCTCTGGCTTCTGCAACACTGTCCTCACCAGGACTCCTCTCCTGTTGTTGCCCTGTGTCATGGAGATGTCAAGGACCAGCCCCTTCCCATACTCCAGAAACTCATAGATAGGGAAGATGTTGAGTGGATCAATTCATAGCCCTGGATCTGGGCCTGGATGGTAGCTGAGTTGGTCATCCTGCCAGCTCTCCTATCCCAGGACCACCAGGACTAGCTCCTGCTTTGCCCAAGCGAGGGACAGGGCCAGCTCTCAGGCTCTCACACCCTTGGGGCTGGCTCTCTTGTACCCATTCCGTCAAAACCAGTTCTACTTCACTGTCCAGGTAAGATGTGGGGCTCAGTTTCCTGAGTCCTTCAGCCAGTGAGGAACGAGGCCAGCTCTCCCAAGCTTCTTATGCAGGGGACAGGGCCAGCTCCTCCTCACCCCTGCCCTTAGGGCAAGTTTACCAGCACCCACATCACCAGGGCCAGCTTCTTCTGTGCTGCCCAGGGAGGTGCAGGATGGGGTGCAGGGAACACTCCCTGAGTACAGTCAGTGAAGGGCAGGGCCAGCTCTGTGTAGCCCTCTAACATCAACATGGCCCCAAGGAGGCAGTCCAGACCAGGGACAACCACAAGACCTTTGGTGGTAATAGTGACCATGGACCCTGCCAGGGGGTCCATAGGATATCCACAGACACCTGCAGCTGCAAGGCCACAGACCCAGACAGGGCCAGGACACCACCATGGCCTCAGGAGGCAGCCCCCACTACTTATTTCAGGCTCTTCCTCAAAACCCTCACATCTCCAGTTCCACCTCTCTTCATAGTGCACTGACCATGCTGCTTCTCTTCCTCTCCCATCTCACCACATGGTAGCTTATTATGGTGGTGGGCAGAGGCCCTCTAGGGTGTCTTCTGTTTGTCTGTGCCATGTGGTGGTGGGCAGGGGCTTGAGTCTCCGTTTCAATGCTAGAAGCTGTTGTGTGACACTATTCCTAGCAAGCCAAACAAACCTATTCACCCCAGATAGGGATTGCTGACACACAAAGTAAAAAGATACCACAAAAGTCCAATGAGTGTTCCCAGGGAGGCACGAGCAAATGTCTACTCACCCTCAATAAGGAACTGATGACAGACCAAAGTAAGGAAGTTCTTTTGGTGAATCAATGAGTTTATTGGAAGTTCCTTATGGAAGGAAGTGTGGATGAGCGATTACTTACAGGGGCAGAAATGACTCGAAGTCAGCTGTATCACCAACGTCCACCCCAGCATGGGTGATGAACTCGTGAGAACTGGAAACCTGGAGCCCACTGCACAACTTGCAGGCAGCAAAACAGATTGGAGAGTATCTCCTCTAGGTAGACTAGTTGGTCTGAGCCTCTTCTGGGCAGCTCAGCTTATCTGAGTGTCTTTTAGCAGTCTTTACTGTTTACATAAGCTTGGGGAGGGAGGGACTCTAGTTCTTCTGAACAGTTTCAGGGACTTCCTAAGGCTTCTGAGGTGTTCACTTCAAGCTTTCGTGCTGAATGAGGTATTCCATGGGTATCATCATGATCTTCCATCTAAGAAGGAATGTTTTATCTGGGAGGAAACTGCTGCGCAGCAGGCTCTGGACTCTGGAGGAATGGTAGTGTTGACTGTGATGGTGAAGGTGATGGGTAAATGCAGAGACAATGGTGGGCATAACAGTTGGAAGCACAGATGGTTGTTGACCATGGTCATGCCATTTTGTAAAACTCTTCCATCTTGGTTAAACCATGACAATTCCTGAAACCAAAGTAATCTCTTTCCTAGAACTAAAGAAACGTGTTAATCTAGATTCTTTCTGTTTCTACCCTACTGACCACCTCCCCAAGCCCTAGCAGCCAATAACAAGAGGTGTTTATCGATCACCTGACATTCTTTTCTTTTTCTTATCCCACATTCTTTAACCAGCCTTATTTCCCTAGGCAGCCCTAGTAACAGCCAATGTGGACTCCAAAGTGAAGATTTTCAGTTCCTTTTCCTACTACCTCTTCTACTCTTCGACTTCCCCAGTCTATAGGTCTACACCCCAGACAACAGGTCTGATTTTCTTACAGCAGAGACCTCTCATTGTAGGTCTCTTACCTGATAAAGCCAGTGCTATCACTAAATTGCTCACTCTCTTCTCTGTCTTTTCTTCTCCCCAAGCTTACGAAGTCCTTGATTTGAGATGGTTCAATACAGTTCTTAGTTTTATAATGGTGTAAATGTGATACACACACTGTTGAAAGCATAGCTCTAAATATTGCTTTTTTTTTGTTTGTTTTTACCTTTGTTCTGTTTTTCAAGGCACTAAAGATTGAACCTGGGACTTCATTCATGCAAGGCAAGTGCTCTATCACTGAGCTATATGCTCAGTTCTTTTTTTTTAAAGATTTATTTATTATTATAAATAAGTACATTGTAGCTGTCTTCAGACATACCAGAAGAGGGCAGCAGATCCCAGATGGTTGTAAGCCACCATGTGGTTGCTGGGAATTGAACTCAGGACCTCTGGAAGAGCAATCAGTGCTCTTAACCACTGAGCCATCTCTCTAGCCCCAGCCTTTAAAAACAAAAAACAACAGCAAAAACAAAAACAAAAACAAAAAACAAAAAACAAACAAACAAACAAAAACAGGGTCTATCTAGGTCACCCAGGCTGTCCTTGAACTTAAAATCTTTTTGCCTCAGTTACCCAAGTAGGTGAGATTATGTGTCTTCACCAACAGACCTGGCTGAATTTTACATTTTTGTTTCTTCTCAGGCTACCCATAGGCCTCAGCATCCTCTTCCACTGCATCCCACCACTGTGATGGTCCATACATTAAATGTAGATGCCTTTTCCCATTAGGACGTTTCCAGTTCATGAGGCTTGTCAAGGCGGAGGCCCATCATAAGCTGAAGAGTGTGTGGCTAAGATGGCCTGGGTGGAGGTGGAGGTGAAGTTTTTGGTGGCGGTGGTGATGTGAGCAGTAGCAACGGTGACCACAGAGGTAAGGGAAGGTTGGGGGATGGTAATGGGCATGAGAACAAAGGCAGTCCTGGCACTAGCAATAGTAACGGAGAGTAGGTGAAAGGCAAGATGCTATGGGCAAATGTGCCAGGGCAGGACCGTGGGGAGTTTCCTCCATCTTGTAGTCTTGCTGAGGTCATTTTTGTTTTAACTTGAATCTGATCTCCTTGATGGAGGAACTCCATGGAATGTTACCCAACTCTATTCTGGGAACCCAGGGTCTCGGTGCACCAGCTAACTTAGCTTCTGGTAAAATGCTTGCTTGCCAAGCAGGATATCAGGATGTGGTTTGGTTTTGACTTACCCTAAACACTTGGCACTAGACGTGGGTCCTGAATACCTGAATGCAATCCCAGCCAGCTGGCATAAAGACTTTGGATTGGCTATAAACTGTGTTTGAATGATCACCTCTAGTGGGTTTCCTCAAATACAAAGAAGAGATGATAGAAGTCATGTTAGTTGTCACCATCATGGAAAGGATGTCACTGTAAGTGTGAGGAAAGTCATGGTGAAGAATGGCATAGCACCTGATTAGTCTCATGACGGGGCCATCTGAAGGCTCTAGACACTGACGGTATGGCTTAGTCCGAGCTCAAAGGCCCTAACCATGGAAGTCAATGGTGTGATTTATTCTGATGCTCTAAGGCTGAAAACCAGAGGTCATGGGGTAAGTCCTAGAGACTGAAGACCACTGAGCCTGCAGTTCTGATGTTCAAACCAGCAGGAAGAGTCTAGCTTCAATAGTCTAGTTGCTACCTAAAGCTAGCCATCACAGCCAGATGACACTTCAGGAGTGTCTCCAAATCATCCCAAATGCAGTAGCAGAGGACCTCTCCAGAACCAGTAGATTCCCACAGTAAGGAGGTACTTACTGGCTCTCATTTCTGAGAAACCTGAGCGACATTCTGCAAAGCGTAGTTCTCCTCCACCACAAGCACCAGACTCCACCCCCTGCCAGGAGCTTTTGAGAGTCACTGGGCCATCCTTACCCAGTGTAGAACAGAAGGGAGGAAACCTAATTGCCTGGGTAAGAGCTGCATTGGAGGTGGGGAGAAGGAATCTATTGGCATCTGCCTTTTAGGAGTATTCAACCTGCTTTGGCTGCAGACGTGTTGGGAAGGGCGCTTAGGGAAAATGCAGTGTCAGGATCCCATGGACTGTTCACAGCCCCAGAGCCCATGAGTAGGTGCAGTAAGGACCATGTCTTCTCCCATACCGTCTTAATCTACATGACTTCTTTCCCTAAGACTGCTGCTCTCTCTGTGTATGTCTCTCTGCCTCTGTCTGTCTCTGTCTCTGTCTCTCTGTCTCTCTCTCTGTCTCTCTGTCTCTGTCTCTCTGTCTCTCTCTCTCTCTCTCTCTCTCTCATCTTCCTTCCTCCAAATCCCCCCACCTCAATATTTCACTATGACAATAAACTTTATCTTCAGGGCCCAGATGGTGGCCCACTTCCCCGGGGGTGGTTTGAAGAGAGCAAGATCCTAGGGAAGGGCTGTTCTTCCACTGCAACAGTCTTAGCCCTGAGCACAGGGCCATAGGGAGATGCTAGCTACTGGCCACAGTCGGATCAATGTGGGTCTAGAGATGAAAGCAAGTTTCTACAACCTGTTTCCCACTATGAGAACCCATTCAAAGGTCTCTCTGATGCCTTTCAAACCTAAGACTGGCTATGCTCCACAGAAACAAATACAAAAAAACAAATACAATTTAATTATAATATTTAAAAAGCAAAAAGAACCAGATATGGTGGGGCAGGCCCACAATTTCAGCTTTTGGAGGACTGAGGCAGAAATAATATGTCAGCCTGGCCCAGACAGCAAGACCCTGTCTAAACAAAAAGTAAAGAGAAAGAAATGGAGACATTTATTTAATCCAGAATATACAAAACATTATTTCAACAGGAAATCAATATAAAATCACCCATAAAATTTTGATTTTTTGTTTTTGTTTTTTGGGTTTTTTTTGGTATTTTGTCTTCACAATCCACACCTGTCATCTTCTGGCTTCTGGTGCTCATCCTGATGGTACTGAGTGTCCTATAGGCTGGTGGCTCTCTCACAAGTCCCATAGCAGCTGTGGCCAAAGGGTCTGAGGGACTTGGGGTTTATGATCTGAGAGCTGAGCCCTTAATTTGCCCATTACGGTTGTCCTCCTGGGGAAAGAACATGTTGGTTCTAGGTCCCTAGCTCACAGTTGGGTGCAATCCTACAGCGGTTTCATCTTTTTTTAAAAAAAAGATTTATTATTATAAATGAGTATACTGTAGCTGACTTCAGACACACCAGAAGAGAGCATCAGATTTCATTTTACAGGTGGTTGTGAGCCACCATGTGGTTGCTGGGATTTGAACTCACAACCTTTGGAAGGGCAGTCGGTGCTCTTGCCCACTGAGCCATCTCACCAGCCCCCAGAGGTTTCATCTTACATCCTGTCCAAGTTCAGTCCTAGGTGCCATCCAAGATGCTAATCTGCACCCCCAGAGCTCCTCACCCTGGACTGCATTCCTCCTGCTTAACAAGGAAGGCCCTGGGCCCTACAAGAGGCTAAAAGGGAAGTTAGGTAGCATGATGGTGTGAACAGGTATGACTTGCACAGATTCATGTGTGTGAATACCTGGCCCACAAGGAATGGCACTCTTAAAGGATGTGGTCTGTTGAAGTAGGTGTGGCCTTGTTGGAGGAAGTGTGTCACTGTGGGGGTGGGCTTTGAGGTCTCCTATGCTCAAGCTATGTCTAGACAGTCTCCTCTTTGCTGCCTGCAGATCAAGATGTAGAGCTCTCAGTTCTGTCTCCAGTACCATGTCTGCCTGGACGCTGCCATGTTTCCCACCATGATGATAATGGACTGAACCTCTGAAACCGTAAGTGAGCCCCAATGAAATGTTAGCCTTTATAAGAGTTGCCTTGGTCACAGTGTCTCTTCACAGCAACAAAACTGTATCTAAGACAGGTGGTACCTGTGGCAGGATTTTCCGTGTCCAATTAGTTTAAATAGTAGTGCAGCAGGAGGCCTGTGATTAGACAGGGAAAAGGGAGGCAGAGCTAAGAGTTGGAGAGACAGAAGGGAGGAGAGAAAGGAGAAAAAAGATGGAGGGAGAAGAAGAAGATGTAGATTCCTTGTGGCATTAAATAACCACGGGTAGATATGATTTCATAAAGGATAGAATAATTGGGATAACTTGTCTAATTCAGGTGGGCAGCCTTTATCATTATCAATTGGCTCTGAAATTATTGTATGGGCATCTTGTGAATTGAGAATTTATTGATACATAAATCTGACTGTTTAATTATAAGCTTCTAGAGTTTTGTTTCAATGGGTTACTGGAATGTGGGAATGCTGTCCACAGGGAGTTTATGGCTGAGAAGGAACTAGTGGCTCCAGAGACAAGCAAACCAGAGCTGGGATTACCACGACCAGTCGCTGCAGGGGGTGGGGAGGGGGGGTGGGGGTTGGGGGTGTTGACAGCCACAGGGACAGAGAGTTGCTGGCAGCAGTGCGGAAGTCTGCTGGTCTTGTAGAGTTTTGTTTCTACCAGGCTACTGGGTGGGACAACTGACCGAGGGCTGGGTGGTTGTTGCTTGGGGCTGGTGTGGCAACAGCCCGCCAAGGGAACTTAGTGAGTTGGGTACAGACATTTCAGGAGCTCCAGGCCAGAGACCACCGAGTTTAGAACACCCCATGGGAGGCCTGTGGCCCCCCTTGACAGTCCTTTTTAATATTTCCCAAAATAGGTACCAAGAAGAGGGTAAGAAAGATTGAGAGCACGACCATATGGCAAAGATATAGATTTGGGGTGTAGAAGGCAGGAGATGACATAGGGACAGAGGGGAGCCTAGGATGAGAAAAGAAGAAACTATTAGATGCTCATTTACCTTCTCACACAAACACATGTGCACAGGCATGCATGCATATACATACACATACACACCCACACACCACCACCACCACACAAAGACACAAACACACAACACACACACACACACCATATATACCACACACACACCATACACACAAAACACCCCCCCACACACACACACCCCACACCACACACACCACACACCATACATACCACATACACACACACACTATATACCATACATACCATAAACATACACAACACATACATACCACATACAACACCATACTCACATACCACACACTACACACACAAACCATACATAGCATACACACAACACATACACACACACAAACACACCACACCACATCACATAAACACACACACACAAACACACCACATTACACACATCACACACCATACATATCACATACACACAGCACCATATATACACACATACCACACACTACACACACAAACCACACACCATACCACACACACGTACACACATACACCACACACACAAACTACACACAACACACACCATACCACACCTACACATTCACCACACCACACACACACCACATACACAAACCACACATAACACACATCACACCACACACCACACCACACACATTACACACCAAACATACCATACACACACACCACACAACACCATATACACACACACCACACACTATACACACAAACCACACATAATATACACCACACACCACACCACACATACACACTAGACACACATGCCACACACCACATACCATACACCACACACACACACACACCACACCACACCATACACATGCACCACACCACACTACACCACACACACACATCATACTATGAACATACACTATACCACACACACACACCACACCACGCACACATACACACACACACACACACACCACCACCACCACCACCACCACCACCACCACCATACCACACACAGAGATGGGGAGGGAGAGAAAGAGGGAGAGGAGACACCAGGATGTGAAGGAGGTTTATCTGGGCACTTACAGACAGGACAGAGGGGGAGCTGTGAAAAAGGTTAGTCGGAAGTATCTACTCTGGTGTGCTTAGAGGTGTGGGCAACAGCCCTCTGCAGATGGCCTGAGGGTGCTCAGCCTAAGGTGAGGCCTTTGTGTCAGAGGTCTATGAAGAGAAGAGAGTCAAGGACTTCGAGGAGGCCAGGCTAGGAGCCAAAGGGCAGCTACCCTGGAAGGGTTTCCATCCTGTGGCTTCTGGATGGAAGGGAGTCAGATGTGGACCTGATTCTTGTTCCCATACAATCCTTACTGCCCTGCTGTGCTTGGTGTGATAACAGCTGAGGGCTAAGCTGAAAGCCCTCAACCCCTGCAAAGCCAGCTTAGAACTCACAGACCCCTGGGAACCCATACAAGACTTGTGTGAGAACTAAACAAAGCTGCTGCCCTCTGGTCACAAGCAGCCCTTGGCAGACAGTGCCCTGTGCCAAACAAAAAGTGCCCAGTGTGGGCTGATGTGGACCCTCAAGTCCTCTCAGTGGCAGCCGAGCAGACAAACACAGTCCTTCATTCCGTTCCCAGAGGTGAGGGAGATTGTACACGGGGTGCAAGTCAAACTTGAAAGCCACAAGCCATCAGCACTTTTTCCTGTTTCTCCCTCTTCCCCTGGACCAGCACTGTGGAGCTAAACGAGATGAGGCAAGGATGGGATCTCACACATGTTAGACCAAGGAGTCCAGAGTATCGGGGGTCTAGACCCAGTTACAAATCGGCTATCACTGTTAGCTTTTATACAGTGTTGGGGATTTGAACTTAGATCCGCATGCTTGCACAGCAAGAACCTCACTCATCTCCCCAGTGCCTGCCCTTGCTTTTTCTATTCTAAATGCATTGATCTGTTATCTGTGGATCAGAGTCATTTCCTTCCATCATCTCAACCTCTTACTGCCATCCCCATACCTCCTGATTTCTTCCTCTACCTTCTTGCTACCTTCCGGCTAGAATTCTTGTGATTACACTCAGGACTCACTTAACTTACCCAAGATAATCTACCACTCTGTTCTAAGATCCTTAACAACCACATCTGAGAAGTCTTTTTGCTGTGTACCAGAGAACAAGTTCTGGGGATAAGGAAGCAGTAGGCTTCCTACTGTGGCCTTTCTCATCCCCTACCAACCATCCTGTTAATACTGCCCTACCAGAGAGATCTCGTCCTACACAAGGACGCATAGAGGGGTTTGACGGTGAATGCCTGCCTCTCTGCCTGATAACTCATTAGTCCTGATAGTGTGAGGCCCCCCACTACTAGGAAGGCATAAGCAGCTTTCCTCCTTTACTCTACATCTCTAAATATAGTGGCTTTTCAAGACCTTACTGCTTCAGGCAGCCTTCCACAGCACAGACAGTCTTCCGCAGCTGCCTCCCTTCTGGGATTGCTCACTGGTACCTCTGCCGGGCACACCCCACAACTTGCTTGGTTCACTTGCCTGACAGCCTTTGCATGCCACCATCTCTTCCCTACTTTAGGTTAGGTCTTTCTCATACCCCCTCCCCCACCATTCTGCTCACCTCTGCAGCTGCAAAGCCTAGTACGGGGTCTACTCCCCTGGAGAGCAGGGGCCTTGTCTGTGTCCAATCAATCAAATAAATGTTTACAGAACTGGGTCATGCTGAGCCATTCCAGGATTCCCAAGGAAGAGGACAAAAGTGCGAGGTGGCAGCTGAGTGATTTGACTGCTAGGTCTGACTCAGTGTAGGCTGGGGTACTCTGGGGGCCACCAACTAGGCTAGCAGCAGGTGGAGTGGCACAAGGCTGCTCCTGCAGAGCCACCTACTTGCTCTCCCTGGCTCAAAGCAATGACACGCCCAGCTCCCAGCCCATCTTTTCCAATGCCAGGTTGCTTCAGGAACTTTCCCATCTTCTGCACTCGTCAGAATGGCACACAGTCCTGGGTGGCCTTCCCTCTGATTCTCTCAGTGTCACATTGCTTTCTGCTTTGGTGCCTTTCCTCCAGATCACCAAACAACTCCATGATGCTCGGTTCAAGAGACTCCACTGGGTCCTAATTGTAACAGGCTCTCTGCTCTTCCTCATGGCACCCTTGTCCCACAGCCTCTCCGCTTCTTCATGAGGACCTTCTCTAGTCTTGATCTAAACATAACCCATGCGTTAAGTTTGACTGGTAAGTCGGAGAGATTAACTCTCAGGAAGCCCAGGATGGGAGAGATAGGGGCTGGTGGATAACTCCCTGCTGCTCATCCTTGGATGGGATAGTTCTGAGGCCTGTTCTGCAGTTAGAGACCCATGACGATGGAGTCCCAGTGGCCTGTGGTGGTGGTCCGCTCATTAGCACACTCTAATCCATCTCTTTTTGCCTGCCTCACTCATGTTTTCTGGGACCATCTCCCAAGCCTATGTGCTCACCAAATCCTCTGGGTGCTGGAATTGCAGGCATGAGCTATGACAACCATCTTACTCTCCTGTCATAAGACAACCTGGGAAAGGAGTACAGGGGACCTCAGCAAATACTTGAGATTGAGGTTCTGCGTAACTCAAAACCCTATTTTGTAGGGTGTGCAGATATCAGTTTGTCTTGGCTTGAAAAAAATCAAATGTGCACATCTTTTCCCAACTACGCATTCAGTTGGATCATGGCAAGAACCTGAAGTTCGCTTTGGTGGGAATGTCATACCATAGGAATTGGCAATGGCTACACCTCCTCTCCCTGGTGTGTGACCAACACCTTGACTTACCTCCCATTTGCTTCCAATTTTTGGTCCCTCCATCCCCTTGCAGGTCCTACCTATGAGGGCGCTTCAAGGGACAGAGTGGATTCTGTGCTTGGAAAAGAGAGATGTTCTGCCAGGTGTCCTGGGAATCCTTGCGCCTCCCACCCAGGTAAGCAGCTCACCTGTTCAAATGCTAGGAAGGAGTCGGACATCCTGGAATCATGGGGGAGGGGGAATGACTGGTCCCTGGGCTCTAACACTGTGATTGGGTGGTCCATGTAGCCCCCCAGGATCTGGCACTGTAGGTGAGTTAGCCAAGCTTTTCTCTCAGGCCCCAGCTGAGCTCCTGAGAGTCTCAGCCACTCAGATGCAGAGAGCCAGGGGGCTGGCAGTGCTGCTTCTGTAGATAGGAAAATTTTGTTGCAAATTTATAATTCTCCACCACTTTCTCTAAGAAGCTGAGTCCCAGAAGCCCTCGGCTCTGTCGCTTTGAAGGATGACAAGGCAAAGAGATGGTGAGGCCAGAGAATAGGGAATTAGGTGGAGATTTCACAGATTAACATTTGGCAGGTAGCAACATCAACATCAAAAGACTAGAAGATCCAGGCCCACCTGGGCTTCATTCAACCAAAGGAGCGTGTTCACAAACTCCCAGCTACTTTATATAAACTTGGGAAGGGCAGGTACTATGTAAATGACACACAGAGAAGGTTATGTCAGGCTACCCCTTGCCTCTCCTCTCTCCCCCTCTTGGAGCTGGCCCACAGGCTGGGTCTGACGCACTTCTAAGTTTGTCTATAATTCTTCTTTAATAAACCATCTCCTTTCCTGCAAAGATCCATGTGTCTCTGGACAATTCCTTATAAATAGACATGAGAACCTGGCATGTGGAAAGGTGAAGGAAGAAAAGAGAACTGGGAGGCATCAGGGATGTACAACTGAATGCGGCAGCACAGGAAATGCTAGGGTGTGGTGATCCCCTGAGACTCAGTGATGTTGGGGAACTTAAGGTTTGTGAGCACTGCCATTTTGTCTAATCATCTGTGTGCCCAGACTCAAATCTACACAAGTAACATCTTAGAAAGCCAGCCATGACAGAATGGCAGGATATTCCTGGGCACTCTCTCTCTCTCTCTCTCTCTCTCTCTCTCTCTCTCTCTCTCTCTCTCTCTCTCTCTCTCTCTCCCTCTCTCTCTCTTTCTCTCTCTCTCTCAACAAAGCCACTGGCCTATTTCCCCTCTCTCCTCTTTTTTTGAACATTTGGAAATGAGAGTCAGATTTCTGAAGGTGAATTAATCACGGACTATGGAAATTCGGTTCAATTTCTCTCTGTCTCTTTCCCTCTTCCCAGCTTACGGTGCTCCATGGATGGGACCCAAGAGAGTCCCTAGATCCTCTGAGAAATGTATGCATTGACAGCAGCTGCTGAGCCCAGACTTAAGAGTGGGAGGCAGCTACCAGGTGACTGTCCATATATAATCTGTGAGATGCTTGGATTCCACAGGACTTGTGCCTTGAATGTAGATGGCTCTTGTTATCACGGGGCTGACCACTTCAGGAAATAACCATGCGCCATTGTCACGATCTTAGCTAGTGACATCACTAACATGGCAAGTTAAAATTGTAACCATCACATGACTGGACAAAGTGGCGGTGCTCATACAACTGCTTACACCCCTCAGTGACACTGAATTCCATGGGATCACCATACTCTAGAACTCCCTGTGCCACCGACACCCATTTGTACATCTCTGTCTTCTTCCCGTTTCTTTCCTTCTCCCTTGTACCCCCGCAGACGCCTACCAGGATCACAGAAACCAGTGACCCAGACAGGACCCCAACACAGGCACTGCGACAGCCATTTCCTGCTTCTTCCTCACACCTGACACAACCTCCCGAGAGACCTGTCCCTTCCTGAAGGTTCCAGGGATGAGGGGGAAAGAGATGTTTGTAAAGTGAGCATCAACTCCATTCCCTGCAAGATCTTACTGGCCTATAGGTTTGGATGCTAATACCTCCTGCTGCCCCAGGCTTCATTCCTCTTCTCCTAATCCCTAATGGGACAAGGGTTTGAAATCTGAGGTCCCATCCCAATGGACATAAATGTTAAAGAGTGAGACACTCTCGCAGTACAGCAAACAATCCATGTCTAGTGATGTCCTGCTCCCCTCCCCGAGAAAAAGAGGACTGAGGTAAGGCTAAGACAACAGGTTCTTGGCCTCCTCAAGACGCCCAAGCACAGTCATGCTTACTTCCTTCTGCTCTGGTCCATCCTAACTGCTTTCAATTCCTTGCTGTTTATCTACTGTACACTGTCCTGCCCCCATGGGGACAGAGATAATTCTCCAGGCAGTAAGCATTAGAGTCAAAGGAAGGAAACCCCACCCACATTTGCATGGGTTTTTTTTGTTATTATTTAATTTAATTTTATGTGTCTGTGTATTTTTGCGTACCATGTGTGTGGCTGGTGTCCTTGGAGGTCAGGAGAGGGCATCAGATCTCCTGGAAGTGAGGTTTTATAGTTGAGAGCTGTCATGTGGGTGCTGGGAATCAAACCTGAGGCCTCTGGAAGGGCAGTCTCACTGTTCTTCTGAGCAAGATACACACACACACACACACACACATGAGTTTGCTGTTGCTGTCTTCAGACACACCAGAAGGGGGCATCAGATCCCACTACAGATGGTTGTGAGCCAATGTGTGGTTGCTGGGAATTGAACTCAGGACCTCTGAAAGAGTAGTCAGTGCTCTTAACCGCTGAGCCATCCATCTCTCCAGCCCCACAAGCCCCATTCTTAAACACTATTAATCTGAGTGACAATTTTAAACAAAAGGACCAAAGCAATTCATACAAGCAAGTTGTCTCCCTTCCAGAACTAACAGCCTCGGAGCTCAGGCATAATGTTTTGTTTTATGCTATTACTCCTGGGTGAGGGCTGTTTGTTTTTGCTTCCCCCCCCCCCCCAAAGAGCTTCTTATATAGAGATGTTATTCTACTGAAATGCCTGAAAGATACTGATAGCAGGGACTTTGACACAATGTTTCCGGACCCAGGATAGGGTGGGGAGTGGTAGTGATAGGGGGAATTCTCGTTTAAGGGAGTATAACCCCAAGACCATATGGAGCATAAACCAGTGTGTAGGATCCATTTGCGGCTATGCTCCGGACACTGTAGAATCAGAAGACAGGAAGGAGGGGATCTGTAGCTGCTTGGTCTTGGGGACCCATTTCCACTCTAGAAGCCCTGAACCTTGCTGCTTTCTCCTTAGGATCATGTTAGGAAAGCCCCCTTCAGTTTCCTTGGATTCCCCACTACGTTATGTCCTCAAGAGTTGAGACAAGTTTGATCCTGAGAACCTAAAAAAAGAGGCCAATATTTTACTGTAATGCTGCCTGGTCTCAATACAACTTGGATAATAGGGGAGCCTTTTGAATTATAACAGGTGAATCTATTTTGTAAGAATCTAGGGAAAGGAGGCTGGAGAGATGGCTCAGCGGTTAAGAGCACTGACTGCTCTTCCAGAGGTCCTGAGTTCAATTCCCAGTAGCTCACGACCATCTGTAATGGGATCTGATGCCCTCTTCTGGTGTGTACTTATATACATGAAATAAATAATTCTTTTTAAAAAAATCAAGGGAAATAACTGGAAGTGTCTTATGTTGTCTTTCATGGCTCTCTACCAGGGAATGGAGCAAGGAAAAGAAAAACCTAAGGGGAGAACCCAAACTTGTCTTATCTTAGATGATCCTTGGGTATGTCCAAAAGTAAACAAAAAACAGACAAACAAAATAAAAACAAAAACAGGAAGCCGGGCATGCCTTTAATCCCAGCACTTGGAAGGCAGAGGCAGGCAGATTTCTGAGTTTGAGGCCAGCCTGTTCTACAGAGTGAGTTCCAGGACAACCAGGGCTATACAGAAAAACTCTGTCTTGAAAAACCAAACCAAACCAAAACAAAAACAGGTAACATGCCGGGGTGAAGTGTCTCCTCCCACTCTCCAGAACTCTATCCCACACTCCCTCATTTACCCCAAGTTACCAGACTGAAGGGAATCTAACCCTACAAGGCACCCTAGGAGTGCAGCCTCCTCCATTCCCCTCCTCTCCTCTCCCCTCCCCTCCTCTCCTCTCCTCTCCCTTCTCCTTCCCTCCCTCTCCCTTTCCATCTCCCTCTCCCTTCCTCTCCTCTCTTCTCCCCTACTCTACCCTTCCCTCCCCTCCCATGTCCTCCCCTCCCCTCCCTTTCTCTTTCCTTCTCCCTCTCCCCTCCCCTCCCCTCCTCTCCTCTCCCTCTCCTCTCCTATGCCTATTGCACTCCCGTAAGGGAAGTACCTCTTCCCATGGAACCAATCCACGTCCCCTTTTCAGTCATAGGCCTCTGACAAAGAACAAGGCCTGCAGCTGCTTGAGGACCCATCGAGACTTCCCAGTAACTTACAGACCTTAACTTTAGCTTATGAACCCAAAGAAAAAAACTTCTTGCTGTACTCCTGAAGGGACGCAGACAATCTGAGGGGAAGCTAAAGAATATGCAGATGAGTTACCTACTCAAAGTCCTAATGTCCACCAGCCCAGTGCACAGGACATTCTAGATCAAGAACCCACTGACTGGAATTATAGCATCCCAGAAGGGACTCATAAGTAGAAAGTGATGATAGAAAACCTGACTGCAATCATGAATTATTGTATTAAGATCTGATCATTATGAAAAGATCAGAGAGGTCATTCAAGGGATGGAATGGGATCCTGCTTTCTCAACAGGCTATCTGAAGCTTTCAGGAAATTCACCAACTGAGATTCCTAACCCCACAAAGGACAAGGCCTTTTAGAGCAACGTTTTATCAGCCAGTCAGCCAACAGCCATGGATAGTTTCAGAGCTCAGCTGTTGGACGTAACCTTCTCAATTTCAACAACCAAGGTCTGGGGTAAATCTAAGAGAAATGAGGAGAGAAGAGAAGGGGACCTAAAGGATTGTGCTTGTCCTTGACAAAGCTATTGGCCAGATCTGTCTGCCAAAGGATACCCATATTAATTCAAGGAGACCAGAAGTCCACACTCAGGGTTGCTTCAAGTACAAAAGCCAAGGCACATAACTGCCTGCCCCCTCTATAGTCATATCCAGTGAGTAAGAATTTAAAGGCCTGGTGCTAGAAGGCAGATCAGCCCCTGTTCTAAAGGAAAACATCTTCCAAGCTCCAACATTGTGATCACCATACAGGACTGAGGTCCAGGAAGCAGGCTGACTTATGATATTTTGACCCTGTTGAAAAACCTCAAGTTACCCTGTGCATGGAAAGTAAGAACATTAATCTGCTTTAGATACTGGGACCAGTTCCTGAGTCCTTCCTTGCTTTTCTCCCTGGAACTCTTTCCTCCTGATCTATCAGTATGGTAGGAGTAGAGAATCCTCCAAAGACATATCTCAGGGGCCTTGTTATGTCAGAAGGAGCCATTCTGAAGAGTGCATGATATTTTGATATATATTGGTACATAGCTCTACCACAGCAAACTCAGACCAAGCAACCATCAAAATTCTAGACTTCCTATCCATGCTATCCATACTAGACTACCAAGTCTCCCAGAAAAAAAAAAAAAAGCTGAGATAACTCATAATTGAACTAGGTCCATTAAAGATAAAACAAACATCTCGAATTCTGGATCCTTTAATGGAAACAATCCTTTAACAGATAAGTGGAATATCATGGAGGCCCCAGCACTGGGCATGTCAAGTATCTTAAAGCCTTTCTTGTTACTTGTGGCAGAAAACTAGGCCTTGCCTCAGAAGGTTAACTCAACAGTTAAGAACAGAACTGAGGTTTGCTGCATATATATATATACATATATATATATATATATATATATATATATTAAGAAATAGGATGCTGCAGCATCATAGTGAGCCCCATCTCTAAGAGCTGTGGCAGCCACAGCTCTGCTAGCTAAAAGGCTTCTGAGCTATCTTTGAGGCAACCATTAGAAGCCTTCATAGTCCATTAGGCAAAGGCCGCACTAGAATTAAAGGGACAAGTATGGTTAATGGAAGTACACCAGCTAAGTGTCAGACCATTCTTCTATACAACACAAAGGTAACCAGCAAAATCTGTGCCACCCTAAATCCTGCCTCACTTGGGCCCACTAGAGACTTCAGATCTGGCACACTTCTGTACTGAGACCATCTTCACTCATCCCTGACATCAACAAACAACAACTAGCCCCTGAATAATCCAAAGGTGGTCTGACTTACTGATGGGAGCAATTGTATTCTTTTTTTCTCTTTTTTTTTTTTTTTTTTTTTTTGGTTTTTCAAGACAGGGTTTCTCTGTGTAGTCCTGGCTGTCCTGGAACTCACTCTGTAGATCAGGCTGGCCTGGAACTCAGAAATCTGCCTGTCTCTTGCCTCTCAAGTGCTGGGATTAAAGGCATGCGCCACCACTGCATGGCTGCAATTGTATTCTTAAAGGACAACATAAGGCAGGCTATCCAGTGGTCAGGAAGAGAGCAATAGTTGAGGCTTCCCCAACCCCCTTCTACCCTAGCACAAAAGAGAAGGCCCATTCTGGGGGAAAGGAAAAGATTCACATGTAGGTGTGCCCTCATGGTCTTACATGTCCATGCACCATCTATAAAGAATGAGGAGTAATATTTTGGGTCATACTTATTTATCTATGTTGTGTGTGTGCACATACCATGGCATGTATACAGAGGCATGAGGACACTGATGGAGTTGGTTCTCTCCTTCTTCTGTGTTGCTTCCTGAGATTGAACTCAGGTTGTAAGGCTTGGCAGCAAATACCTTTACCTGCTGAGCCATCTTCCCAGCTCTTAGAGTGAGGGCTATAAAAGCCACCAGCTCACCCATAAAAACTTGGACAAAAAATTCTAGATCTATTAGAAGCTATTCAGCTCGCCAAACAAGTGGCAGTATTCATTACAAGGGCTACCAGAAGAACATGGTCCAAGAAAATAGGTTGGCAGACAAAAAGACAAAAACGGCAGTCTTACAGATCCCCTGAGAGCTATCACTGTCCCTCCAAAGAAGGATTATATAAATCCAAACTATACTCCTGGGAGAGACAATGGGCTCTAAAACAAGGGGGCAACCAAAGGGGATCCTGGATCTGTCTAAAGAATTAGACACTACTCCCCCTGCTCTCCAGGGGAAAATAATTAAGGGAATACGTGACTCAGTCCGCTTGGGGAGAAATGCCATCCTAGAAAATGGTAACTCGATTGTTCTTAGGACAGGGACTGACCCCCACAGTGAAGAGTGTGTCTCTCTCTCTCTCTCTGTGTGTGTGTGTGTGTGTGTGAGAGAGAGAGAGAGAAAGAGAGAGAGAGAGACAGAGACAGAGAGAGAGAGACAGAGAGAGGGAGACAGAGAGAGAGAGAGAGACAGAGAGACAGAGAGAGACAGAGACAGAGAGACAGAGAGAGAGAGACAGAGAGAGGGAGACAGAGAGAGAGACAGAGACAGACACAGAGACAGAGACAGAAACGGAGACACAGAGACACAGAGAGAGACAGAGACAGAGACAGAAAGAGAGACAGAGAGAGACAGAGAGACACAGAGAGAGACACAGAGAGAGACAGAGAGAGAGACAGAGAGGGAGAGAGACAGAAGAGAGAGAGACAGAGAGAGACAGAGACAGACACAGAGACAGAGACAGAAACAGAGACACAGAGACACAGGAGAGACAGAGAGAGAGACAGAGAGACAGAGAGGGAGGGACCTGCACTATTACATATGTTACAATTCTAGCCATACTCATCGTCTACATCTTAAGAAAATTAGAGGTGTCACTGAACGGTGAGGTGGCTCGACACACAAACTCTAGTTATATGCCTCCTCCTGCCAGCTTCAGTTTCTTAGTGTTTGTGGACACCTTCACCTCAGAGGCTTCACCCACTAACACTGAAAAGGCCACTGAAATGGCAAAGCCTCCTCTCCCCAAAGGAAATAATCCCAAGGTTTTGTCTCTTCACATCCAGAGCATTAAGGGACTGTCCTTTACATCACAAGTGACCCAGTCTGTACCTAGACATGAAGAATGCACTGACACTCTACTTAGAGGCCACAGACATTTGGCAAAGTTAAAAGGACTAACTGAGCTATTAAACAGATCCTAGCAAAGTTTTGTTAGGAAACTTCAGGAAAATGCCTGAAACTGTAGACCATTACCCTTATGAGTGTTAGAACAGCTCCAAAATCAGACACCAAGCTCAGTTCCTGTGAGTTATTATATGGATGACCTTCCCTCACACCGGATCTGGTCTTTGACTCTGAGGCCAACCAGATGACTCAATACATAATGGACCGAGGGCAAGTCTGACAAGCTTTATAGAAATACAGAAGCAAGGTTATGCTCAGTCCAACTGATGGGACTGTAAAGATAGTAGATCTGGAAACTGGATCCTCCTTAAAACTGGGAAAGACTCATAGAACAGTAGGCTCTTCAATGGAAGGAACCTTGCTGAGTGGTGCTCACCTGATGGCTGTGGAGCTGTGGGGGGTCGATAGCTGGATTCAGATCTCAAAGATAAAACCAGTGACATCAAAATAGATGATCCCACTGTAACACTGGGGAGAATGTCTGGTCCTGTGAGCCAGTGGAAAATCTTTAAGGTTCTTCCCAAAATTCAAAATAAAGTGACACCTTTGATGGCCACTGACTTGGAAGTTCTGAGACACTTGTCCTTGGGATCCTCTGGCTTCTCTCTAGGAATCCTATACCTAAAGCACTATGTGAGTGCTTGCCTTTTTTGAACTAGAAAAACTCATGTATCCCACTTTTAGTTTTCTTCCTCATTCTACAAAAATTAAGACATCCACTGGTTCCTATTATAAACAAGATGGACTTCATTGACTCCTCTGATTACTGGCTTTGCCCTAAGATGCAACAACTTTACTAAGAACAATTATCTCTCAGAGACCTCCTTATCAGTAAGGAGAAAATAGCTTATGTCACCACGCCTTATACTCAGGCTTTAAATACCTCCTATAAAACAAAAACATCAACCATGGAAGAGGAGGTAGCCCAAGCCCCAGGTATCCACATGGGAAGGCCGCTTCTTTGGAGTATATCTCTGAGCCAGAGAGCTATATAATACTCTCAAAAGAAAGCGCAGGTTTCTGTTTTTCTCATTTTGATAGAACTGGCCCATTCACAGGGATGTTAAATGCCCCCCACCCACCCCATGTTCAATTTCCTGTATATAAAGGCAAGGGACCATGCAGGAAACCAGAGAGTGATGAGGACTCAAACTATAATCTAATCTTCTCTGTGTCCCAGGGCAACAGATGCTTAACTATTCTCTTAATAACGATGCTGAATCTGCCACCATAATGGTGGTACTGGGAACCTTTTGCTTGCCTCTGTCAATACAATGGGGTTTTGCTACCATATATTCATAGCCAAGGCGACCCAAGCTATTCCCTACAATTCAATCTTCTGACCTTTGTCACTTGGCACGTGGCTGAAGTTCCCTATGGTAACATCTTTTCTCCTATACTATACAGAGATGGTAATTTCCTTGGAAACCATCCCCCTTCTACTGGCCTTGGGAAGCACGAGACCCCTCTATCTCTCATCTCACTTTAAACCTTTCCTATATCTAGCATTTATAAATATAGTTAGGTCCAGGAGACAACTACTGCTGTAAGTTTTCAGGACACCACGTCATATGTGGAACAAGAATATTTTCAGTCCTTTCTCAGAGATGGTAATGTTTTTGAACCACTGTATCCGCTTTCCCAGGATAATAAAGTATACTAGAGAGTATTTTCCAACTTTCATATATACTAGTTACTTGGAGTCTTTTCTCAAGACCTCCCTGTTACACCCTCTTTATAGAAAAAGGAGAGATAGCTCCCTGGGTACCAAACATTCCTGAGGTGCTGGCTTAATGTTGACAGTGCAGTGTTGGAATAATTAATAATGGGTTGAAGTATATTGATGAGCTTGTTCTCACTTATGGGAGTTTTACATTTCAAGAGGTCAGTCCAAAACCCTGTCCTTTGCACTATGAAAGACATAGAAGGACACTGTAGTTGCTATTGAGGTACAACAAGAAAGCCTCGGCTCTCTTACAAAGGGTCCTGGGTCTTAGATGTTTTGGCAGCTCAGGTAAAAGTTTGTGAAAAGCTTAACAAAGCATGTGACTTTGGATTAACAACACAAACCGTTGAACAAAACCCTAAAAATTAAAGAAAACGATTCAGGTACACTCAAATCTAAACTCTAATATCTATCAAAAATCAAAATTAGGCTCTCTTGTTGGTCCCATGAAGAGCCAACCAATGGGTAATAGGAGCCCTGATGGCTTTGTGCTCATTACTCTTTGTTCTTAGGCTTTTAGTCCTTGTATTCTAAACCCAATAGCTTGATTTGTATATTCTGAAATGCAACAACGACTATGAGGAAACATACTGACACTTTGAAGATACCAACCAATTGATAACCTGAGAAGACCAGAACTTGAAAATGGAGCCTCCCTTCCAACCCATGGACAGAAAGGGGAGAGAATTCTGTGATCCTTTTTAGGCAGGGTCTACACCCATGATTAATATGCAAGTGTCTACAGAAGGTGGATCAGCACTCTTTTGCACCCAAAAGTTTCTGGGAGTATAACTCTCAGATAAACTGGGACAGGAGAGTAGGGAATAGGGTGTAGGAGCGTGGCAATGCAATGCTATGAAAATATCTCTTGCATTCTAATAGACTGGAAGGTTTGATGGACTTCACAGCCAAAGTACACCTTGAGGTCTTATCCATCCCATGGGCAAGAGCCAATCCCTGTCACTATTAATGATACTTTGCTATGCTTCCAAACAGGAGCCTAGCATAACTGTCCTCTGAGAGCCTCCACCCAGCGGCTGACTGAAACAGATGCACAGATCCACAGCCAAACATTCACAGAGCTCTGGAAGTCTTGTGGAAAAGTTGGGGGAAGGACTGAGGAACCTGGAGGGAATACAGACTCCACAAGAAGACCAACAGTGTCAACTAACCAGGACCCCTGGGAGCTCCCAGAGACTGAACACAAAAGAGCATATAAGGTTTGGGTCTAGGTCCCCTGCACATATATGTATCTGATGTGTAGATTGATCTTCATACTGGCCTCCCAACAGCTAGAACAGGGGCTGTCAGAGTCTGCTGCCTGCCTGTAGATCCTGTTTCCCTAACTGGGCTGTTTTGTCTTGCCTCAGTGGGAGAGGATGTACCTACCCCTGCAGTAACTTGAGGTGCCAAGGTGGGTTGGTACCCAGGTGAGACCTCCCTGTTCTCAGAGGTAAAGGTAAAGGGGAGGGACCATGTGAAGGGGCACTGGGAAGGGGACACTATTGGGGTGTAAAGTGAATGAAGAAACAAATGGGAAAAAGACTGATATTCTACTGTGTACTCAACCTGTTTATTTGACCTGCCTTTAAGAAAAGAATGCAACAACCAAACTTACTTGCCTTGAATTCCCCATGTAATTAACTATTACAACCTAAGCCAATGTATAGCTTTAATCTTAAGTTATTATATACCCTTCCATTCCCTGACACAAGAGTAAAACATGTGTGTTTGCATGTTGTTTACATGTGTGTCATGATAATCATTTGCTGGAAAGAGCAAGTTGGCTGAAAATGAATATCCACCTTAAATGTTGAAAGCAGCATTCTAATATTGCTTGATAGTGTTTGTTTGTTTGTTATTTTGGTCATTTAGGGTCAGTTGGCATCAGTGACTTAAACCCTTGTAAAACTCTGTTAGAGATTTCTGGAAAGTATCCCTTATTCCTTCCCCCATGTGATGCTTTCTGCACTGTTCAATAAAAGAGAAAACAAAGCCCTTTGCAGAGGACAGACACACGGGAATACACAAACACAAACACAGGGACAGACTCACAAGACAGCCTTCAAGTAGGTATAGATTCAAGAGTCGGACAAACAGAGGAGGACAGAAGACCAGGGAGAGGAGCAGTGAATCCAAATATGGGCTTACCCTTGGTTCAATGGCATAAGGGAACATTTGATTTCTTTCATTAATGTGACACTTGCTGTTCTGTTGCTGTGAAGAGACACTATGATCAAGGCAACTCTTATAAAAAGAAAGCATTTAATTGGAGGCTTGCTCACAGTTTCAGAGGGTTAGTTCATGATCGTCTTGGTGGGAAGTGTAGCAGCAGGTAGGGATGGTGCTGGAGAAGTAGCTGAGAGCTTTACATCCTGATCTGCAGGGAGGAGAGAGAGAGAGACAGACAGAGAGAGAGAGAGAGACAGAGACAGAGACAGTGACACACAGAGACAGAGACACAGAGAGAGACAGAGACAGAGACAGACAGAGACACACAGAGACAGAGACAGAGACACAGAGACACAGAGACAGAGACACACATAGAGAGGCAGAGACAGAGACAGAGACAGGGACACCGAGAGAGAGAGACACACAGAGACACAGACACAGAGACACAGAGACACAGAGACAGAGACAGAGACACTGAGAGAGGCAGAGACAGAGACAGGGACACAGAGAGAGAGACAGAGACAGAGACACAGAGAGAGACAGAGACAGAGACACAGAGAGAGAGACAGAGACAGAGAGACAGACAGAGACAGAAGCAGGGAGACAGATACTAGGCCTAATAAGCCCACTCCTGTGATGAACTTCCAACAAGGCCATATCCCCAATTCTTCCCAAACAGTTCCACTAACTAAACAGAGACCAAATGTTTAAATCTATGAGCTTATCAGGGCCATTACCATTCAAGCCACCACACACACAGGTGCACCATTGGTAACTCTGAGTTTATTATTAATGCTTTCAAACTGATGCAGAGAAGGAGATTCTAGAGATGACATATAAAAGGAGAAACAGTAGTGGGCAACTGGAAACGTTTAGCCTACCTTGGCTTGATTAAGCCAAGGGAGCATGCTCAAAAAGCCCATGAACTCACTGGGTGGGTACTATGTAAATGACCCTCAAAAAGTGATGCATCCCCTGCCCTGAGAGCCAGGGGGCATAAGCCAGGTCTCCCACACCTCCCAGCTCGTCTATATTTCTCCCTTAGATGCTACCTCCTTTCCTATAACTATCCATGTGTCTCTTGCACACTCTAACAGCTGCTCTCTGGACTCAAATCCCCTGTAATAAGAGGAGGAGCCTGGAGACGGGAGACCCAGGTGAGGGGTGGAAGGATATGCTAGAGAAAAATTTCTGCGAAGGATTTTAGGTCCTCCAGAACCAACCCAAAGTTATTGGCTTTCTCCTCCATGTCTTCTAGGGGACAAACTGTGGAAAGAAGAGAAGTGATGGGCTTGGAAAGCAGGAGGAGGGACCAGCTCCACAAGTTACACAAGGAGAGACCAAGTCAGCTGAGGAAGAAAGGACTAGGTTGGGGGAAACCACAAAGCTCAATGGGAGAGAAGGCTGCCCTTGGCTCTCCATTCCCCAGGTGTTCCTGATTGGGTCAACAAACCCCATTTGCTGTAGAGCTGTGTGTCTTGCTCTCCATTTGTGAGGTAGGAAGAGACAAATTTAACTCTGAGCTTTCTTGAGAGTATGCTTGTAGTGCTGAGAAATTATTCCTTGTGTCCTGGCTGTGTTAGCCTACAGGGTCACAGGGCCCATCATACACCAGTGTCAACCGTGTAGAGAAGACCCTCAGACCAGGAAGAGGCTCACCTGTCTCACGAGCCTGGTGACATGAGCAAGTATGTCTATCATCAAGAGGTCCCTGTCTATCATTGTTCCATGCAGAGCTGGCAACAGAGACAGAACTCTGGGAGCTAGGGCCTCAACCACTCAGCCAGGCAGCAGACAACTAGGTCTCATTCCCTCTTTCTACCCTTCTCTTGTCTGTCTTTCTGCCTGCCTATCTATCTATCTATCTATCTATCTATCTATCTATCTATCTATCTATCTATCATCTATCTCCTCCTTCTTATTCCTCTTCCTCTCTCTCTCTCTCTGTTCCCCTTTCTTCCTACCAGCTAACTAGCCCACAGCAAACAGCTAAATATAGTCCCTTATTCTTTCACTCCTAGGAACTGTCCATCAACATTAATTTCTCAGCTCAGTCATTCTAGCCACAAGCAGCTGCTGCTGCTTCTGGAATGCTCTGAGCTGAACCCAGGCCATCTTTGCTGGGGTGGAGAAAGCACATCTTGAAAGGGCAGCTTTCAGGAGTGTGAAGCCCACGGGGACTTTGGAACTAGAGTCTAGAGTTTGAGTTTTGGCTTTTCTATTTCCTAGCTGGTCAACCTCAGGCAAGCTCTCAGATTTCTCTGAGCTTTATTGTCTTCATCTACATGGTGGAGCTCGTAAGATTGTTAGGATGGCCAATCACAATAATAGATACAGAGCTTCTAGCCGAGCCTTGGGAGGGGATGAACAGCTGTTTGTTCCCTTGCCTTTATGGAAATGCATTCTTGCCTGCCCCGCAATAGCTCAGAATCTGGAATTAGGCTGGCTAAGGTGGCTTCACTGAGATTGGCCATGAGGCATACACATACTACCTGTCCCTGACTTTCCTCTTTGACACTATGTAGTTGTCATATGTGCCTCCTGGGGAACCTAATTACCACCCCCTCAACTGCTACTCTCTCCCCACCACCCACACACATATGAAGCCAAGCAAACTCAGAGATAGATAGTTGGAACATGCAACATACAAACACCCACCATGCCAATTCACATACAACATTCCCAGATATTCACCGACTGGATGGCCCAGGTACATCCAGCCACGCAAAACAGCACACAGACTCATACCTGGGCATGCCAGAATGGATACAAATGAGGCTACTGACAATTGATGTGGACTCACAGAGACACAAACAAGTGTAAAAACACACAGGAAACCACGTACTTGTGCAAGAATACATGCACATTGGCTGTCTTTGTGTGCAGCTATACCACCCCCACTGGAAGACAGAAGCCTAAGGCAGACCTGCATGGAGCACAGAGAGAGCCCTAGTGTGGCTGCCTGAAACACAGAGCCTTTGCCTGGGTCCTACTCTTCAGCCCTGAGCCAGTCTTGGGCTCTAGTGTGTAAAGAGGATTTGGCGTCCTCTGCTGACAACAGTGTTGCCTGCAGCCTGCATCACCCTTGGGGAGAAAGAACCAAGACTGCAACTAGGATAGGAAGAGAGAAAACAGAAAGGGGGTGAGGAATGAAGAGAGAAGAGATAAGAACGTTCTGCTGATAAAGTCGCAAGGATTAAGATCCACTTACAGCTATCAACTCCTGAGACTTCTGGATGGCAGACTGGGCAGTGTGACACACACTTCTGGAAGCATCTCCAGCTGCAAATCCCCAAACAGAGCTGCGCCCTGAGCCAGGCACCTTTTTACTCCTTCCAGAAAGGCCAAAACCCAGCTAGATTATCGGTCCTGATGAAACGTGAGCAAGGAGCCAGACAGACCCAGGGACAGTGCCCTCACTGCCCACCATTAGCTTCCTGACTGTGGTTCCATCTGCAATGGTCAGGAAACATGTGGTTGCCATGAGTGTAAAATAACAGTCACGCAGCTGTTCTACCAGAAGTGGGGATATTATTAAGGTCATGACCTTGGCCATGGGCTTCACACAAGGTGAAAGGTAAAGCTTTGTCCCAGGCCTTGCAGGTGCCATGACACCCTGGGAGGTGGGTGACAGGTGGGGTGAACAGTTTCACATTTCTGCAGAAGGCCACAGGGTCACAGATAGAGTTCTGCTGGGAGCACCAGTCATGGCTGGCTAACCTGGCTTCTCTCCGGGCTTCCCCCTTAATCTCAATTGAGGTTGCTGCCTGAGCTGCGCTGCTCACCTGGAGCTGTGCATCTAGCCCAGGCTTGACCAGAAGGTGGTCATGAAGAGGCACTTCTTTTCCCTGGCAGGACTTACAAGTTACTTGGAAACAGCCAGTGGTCTGTCCTCTAGACAAACACACTCTGTAAAGAAAGGCGGCAAGGAACAAGATCAAGAAGCTGACAGGATGTGCTCAGTTCCCCTGGTCTTCCTTGCTCAATTATGGGGGTTGATGACATCTGACATCATGGCTGCATCCCACAACTCTGTTGTCACCTTAAACTACTGCAACAGTCCCCTCTCAATCCCTAAGTCTCCTGTTCATCTCCTACCAATGTCACTGGCACTGCCTTAGTGACAGTGCCTTAGTGACACTATTCTAGTGCTGTGAAAAGACACCATGACCATGGCAACTCTTATAGAGGAAAACGTTTAATTGGGGCTCCCCTACACTTCCAGAGGCTTAGTTCATTATTATCATGGCAGGGAATGTGGCAACAGGCATGCTGCTGGTACTGGAATGATACCTGAGAGCCACATCCTGATCTGAAGGCAGGAGAGAGAGAGAGAGAGAGAGAGAGAGAGAGAGAGAGAGAGA
>NW_022196906.1:52619559-52672614 GCF_008632895.1 Mastomys coucha | reverse complement strand
AGAGAGAGAGAGAGAGAAGAGGAGAGGAGAGAGGAGAGGAGAGAGGAGAGAGGAGAGAGGAGAGAGGAGAGAGGAGAGAAGAGAGAAGAGAGAAGAGAGAAGAGAGAAGAGAGAAGAGGGAGAGGGAGAGGGAGAGAGAAAGACAAGCTGGCCTGTGTGCAAGCTTTTGAAACCTCAAAACCCACCCTAAGTGACACATTTCCTCCAACAAGTCCACACCTCTTAATTTTTAAAATCCTCCTCAAATAGTATCACTCACTGTTGAATAAGTAATCAAATATATGAGCCAGTGGAGGCCATTGTTATTCAAACCTGTACCTTTGCTCATACTGGAGCTGGTACCAGCCCCCTGCCCTGGCTGCACAGCCCAAAGTCATAGCATCCTGATCTAGATCATCCTTTCTCTCCTTCTAGGCTTCTCTGAGACTGGGAAGGAAACAGAAGCCACATGACTGCCTTTTTATGGGTGGAGGGTCCCTGCTTCTCTGGCTGCTTCCCTCTCTACTCTCTGCTCTGTGACTTGTGATTTTCACGGAGGGCCCTATGGCGAGGACATCTGCTGTCAGCTCCGGCCAACTACTGCACCCAGCACTCTCTCCCTGTTTCTTCTTCTCCCTGCTCAGCAAGCTCAGAGGTATAACACCAAGTCCCCAATTTAATAACCCCACCCAGGGAATGAGAAACCTTTCTCTCCCTACAGGAAATGCCCTGTGACTACAGGGAGCCAGGCCTACTCACACAGCAAGGGGAGCAAGTGGCCACCTGGGCCCTGCTCGGCACTCTCCATGGGTAAATAGTAAAAACTGCTAACTAAATGATAAATACTGTTAAGTGCTATAAAATACTATCAGGCTTGTCCCATGCCTGCTCCCTTCCTTGTCCCTGCAGAAGTGCCACCATGGGACCCTCTAGTAGCCTATAGGCAACTCTGAATGTCCAGCACACTGGACCTCAGGTTTTTGCAGCTTCAGTACTAGACTTTGAGTCCAGCTGTAGTTCTAGAATAAGAGGAAAGTCCAGCACAGCACAGAGACCCCTTGTAATGCCTAAGTTCAACCCTACAGATCCCTCTCCTGATCTGCAGAGATGTCTCCTCCTGATCTCAGTGGTGTGGGAGAGATGCCTGAACCAGGAGGGGAAGCCAGTGGGCTTGGTGAAGCCAGGGTGAGCATTCTCATGCTAGGACTGCCAAGATTCTGTAAGATGTGCAAGGCCTGGGCTGAAATGTATCTTCCATTGTACTTTAGTATGGAGTCACGGTGCCAGAGACAGAAGAACAGTGTCATGAGTCATAGCATAGGTGAGATGCTGGTACAATGGCTGTCCCTGAGGTAAGAGGCCAGGTGGTAGGCTACCGGGCTTGTAGAGAGCACATCATCTGGCAATCCCTTTGGGAAATGGGCTCAGTATTTTAAAGGAGCTGACTGGGGAATCTGATAGTGGGACCCACATGACTGATACATAACTATAGCCCTGGCTGAAGTGCTCTAGTCATGACCACTCCAGATCATCCTAGAGACAGGTTCCTTCCAGATACTGTATTCCTCCTTCCCTGAAAGGGCAGGGCATGATTCTAGAGGGACTGTACCTGGGGGAGCAGCCTGGCGACTTGGAACACTGGGCACATAGAGGTGACCCTGCTAACAGGTAACGCGCCTTGTTGAGTTGACCCCTGCAACCTTCCACCTTAATTCCAAGCTTAAGCCATTAGCTGATGATGGCATTTGGGAAAAGTTCTTACATGAAGCGAAGAGGAACAGGGGAAACATGTACACACACACACACACACACACACACACACACACACACACACACCTCCAAACAGACACACAGGTCTGTGCTGATGAAGAGTTGAGGATGTATGTGTTGTATCTCACAGCCACCTGGTGCTATGTAGTGCTGCCCTCGGTCCTTTAGTTAAAATAATAGGATAATTGGAAAGACCACCTAGGTGGGCTCTGCACAGCCCTCTCCTCCCAACCCTAAAGAGCTCCTCCTCCTGGTTCTGCACAGCCCCTATGTTTTGGGGTGGAAGGATCATAAGATTTTTTTAAAAGATTGTGTGTTTTGCCTGCATGTAAGCTCAGTGCATGCATGCCTGCTGCCTTTGGAAGTCAGAAGACAACACTGGATTCTCTGGAATTAAAGTTGTAAACAGTCCATGTGGGTGCTAGGAACTGAACCTGGGTCCTCTGCAAAAGCAACAAGTGCTCTTAACTGCTGATCCATCTCTCTCCATCGCCAAAAAAAAAAAAAAAAAAAAAAAAAAAAAAAACATAAAATTTTATAAGTTCTTATCTTTAAAGGAGAAGAGCAAACATATCTGCACATATGCTCAACACACACACACACACACACACACACACACACACACACACACCTACAAATGCTGAGAACCTTTGAAAAGATTCTGTACCATGAAAGGAGATAGGTGTGCCTTCCCAACTGAGACAAACCAAAGGGACCCACTTCTCCTCCCTGGCCAGGGAGTTCCTAGAGGACTGTTAAGCACTGCTAAATGCTGTTAAGAACTGTGAAATACTATCAGTATTGTTAGTTCTGGGTTGGTTCTCCATTAAGTCTTTATTGTAACACTTTTTTAATGATTTCTGTGGATGGCTAACCTTGTCAAAGCAGACATTTGACAGGGCCTTCCATTATGCCCGGTAGCCTTGAGTAAGGAGCTGATAGTCAAGTGGCCGCTTAACTGGCAACCAGCCAAACTACCACAAAGGCAGCCCAGGGCCTTGGGGCATTTGCAATCACCCTGAGGTTGCTCTAACAGCAGCAGAGTGTGGGGAGCTGTGAAGCATTTGCCATGGTGGGATGGCACCTACTTCCGCTGTTAACTCCTAGTGGACAACTGTTTGCGCATGTGCATGGAGTGAAAAGGACGCCATGTCACGGCCCATCCCGGGGCGTTACGTAGGGTAATGAGCGAACAGCCAATCATGAGCAGACACGCCACGCTGTGGACAGATACACCACACTGTGGTGTATATAAGCAGTGCGGATTTTGGGCTTGACCCCTTTTTTTCCCTATGGATGGAGACAAATAAAACATTGCTGCAGAAAGAACCTAGTGTCTGCGTGTCTTCTTCCCGATGAGACGACCGCGCAGGCTACAGCAGAGAACCACTGAAGGCATGCTCCAGTCATGACCACTGCAGATGGTCTCTGTGAGCTTTAAAAGGTAGTGCTAGATCTAAGCAAGACAAGTCTCTGTGAACTCTTAATACTCCTGCAGCCGTATCACCTAAGCCAGGGTGGCGATACTTTCCCTGGTGGCCCAAGAAGAAGGCCTGTGACCAGTGTACATTATAGGCTTTTATTTCCATGAGAACTGTGCCATGACTGGTATAAAAATCACTACCATAGGGCTGAAGAGATGGCTCAGCGGTTAAGAGCACCGAGTGCTCTTCCAGAGGTCCTGAGTTCAAATCCCAGCAACTGCATGATGGCTCACAACCATCTGTAATGGGATCTGATGCCCTCTTCTGGTGTGTGTAAATCATTACCATAATCTCCTTCTTGCTATGCTGTCCAGATTGCTTTAATTTTTTAATCTATACTTGTGAGTGTGTGTGTGTGTATGTGTGTGTGTGTATGTGTGTGTGTGTGTGTGTACACATGTGTGGAGGTGCCAGCTGAGGACAGAAGAAGGCATCAGGTCCCCTGCAGCTAGAACTCCAGGCAGATGGGAGTCTCCCGATGTGAGTATGAGGTCCTCTGTAAGAGCAGTAAGTCTTCTCAACCGAGAACCATTTCTCCAGTCCCTTATCTTAGCTTTCCAGTCAGCCGGAGACATCTTCCCAGGCTGCTCCAGGTTGCAACATTAGGCCCATTAAGAAGCTTCTCTGGAGTGGGTTTTTTTTTTTCCTCTGCCTAATTTTATCTTTGTCATTAGTAGAGCAGGTTGAGCTAGAGCACAAAGAGGAGCTGCCACAGCAGCAGCGGGAGGAGAGGGGAGGGGAGGGGAGGGTCCCCCCACTCTCCCCTCATCCCCCCACCCCTGCCCTGGCAACAGCAGGGGTGTTGAAAAGGTAGCAAGAGGGCTCCAGAGTGAGGCTGTGATAGAAGGGATGGGGTGGGGGTGGG
This sequence comes from Mastomys coucha, assembly GCF_008632895.1. Lineage (NCBI taxonomy): Eukaryota > Metazoa > Chordata > Mammalia > Rodentia > Muridae > Mastomys > Mastomys coucha. The sequence goes on along the minus strand of NW_022196906.1, from coordinate 52,668,516 downwards.
GCAGCAGAGACAAGGCATCACAAAAGCACAGAGAAGGGATGGGAGGGCTGGCAAGAGGGCTCAGTGAATAAAGGTGCTTGCTGCCAAGTCTACCCACCTGAGTTCAATCTTTGGGTCCCCGTGGGGGAAGGAGAGCACTGACTCGCACAATTTGTCCTCTTGTCCTCTGATTCTATGTGTGCCACCCCCATATACAGTAAATATTCTTTAATTATGAGAGAAAGTATGAGAGGCAAAGAACCAGGGTTTAAGGGGGTGGGGGACAACTGTGAAGGGTTAGAGATATGATGGTGTGTACTCCAGTTCCTGGAAGGCAGTCTTAGTAGCTGCCTAAGACTTAAGGGTCAATGATTCTAACACTGTAGGCCTAAAACTCTGTTAGAGGCTGTGGGAGCCAAGGGTTGAGACACTCAAGGTCTGACGGGAGCTGTAACACTAGCAGGGCTTACCTAGACACTACAATCAACAATACAACAGTTGCCAGTAGTTAAAGCTTTCAACCTGAGTTGAGAGGGACCTGGCCAATGCCTGGGGCTGCTGGCCTGAAGCTCGAAGGGTTTGAGAGAGTAAGTCCCTTAGCTGCTGCCTAGCCCACAGACCCTGTCCTTGAGGGCCAGAGGTGGACAGAGTCGAGGAGCTTCTCCTTGCATGGCTACAATTTCTACGTGGGTGGAGCAGAAGGCCCCTGCCAACTGACTGGGGTCCAACAATTTCAAACGATTTATCATGAAAATATAAAAACTGTCAGATGGCATCTGCTTTGTACTTAATTCCCCCTGTGAAATCAGGAGCCCTAAGAACTGAGTGTCAAATAGGAGATGAGAAGGCGGCTGGCTGAGAGGCAGGTAGAAACCCAAGGCAGGGGAGGGTGGGAGGGGCAGGCAGCAGGGCTGTAAGGAAGCAGAAGAGGCGGCTCCGGCGGTGGGATTAAAATTTCTGTCACGATGGCAAAGAGCAGAAAATTGAATCTGGGAATGTGGAGCTCCGATATGAGAAATTCACTGAGAAAACAAAAGAGAAGCCCAAAGGGATAAAAAGCAAAGAGAAAAATCTGATAAACAAAGCAAGAACCAGGAAGAACAGAGAGGGGGTGCGGTAGGGGGAACATTCCGAGCTGATGGGAAACGACGGCCTGTACTTTGAAAAATTCTTTGTCTTCCTAACCAAAACTGATCAACAGTCGTGAACGCTAGCCCCATGCAGTGGGCTGTGCTTATACTCCCAGCACTAAAGAAACAGAGGCAGGAGGATTGCTGCAAGTTGGAAGCTAGCCTAGCCTACACAGTGAGTTTGGGCCAGTTAGGACTTCATAATGGGACCCTACAAAAAAGGGGGAGGAGGAAGGGACAGAAGAACGTACCAGAGGAATTAATTTTAATGACAAAGAAATAATTCTGTCAGCACTCCTGTAGCAGGTAACATGGGGAAAACACTTAAAATTTTCTTTTTTGGGGGTGGTGGGTGGGCAGGGTCTCTTACTCTGTAGTAATTGAGTTAAGTAGACCAGGCTGGACTCAAACGTTCAGAAATGCACCTACCACTCTGCCTCCCAAATGCTGGGATTAAAAGTGTGCCTCACTGTACCTGGTTCTGTGACATTTCTTCAAAATGTACATAGTTGGAAGACAGATTCCACAGAATGAACGAGAAATATTGAATTAAGCAAATGCCAGGCCGTGGTAGCACAGGCCTTTAATCCCAGCACTTGGGAGGCAGAGGCAGGCAGATTTCTGAGTTCAAGGCCAGGCTGGCCTACAGAGTGAGGAGAGCCAGGGCTATACAGAGAAACCCTGTCTCAGAAAACCAAAAATAGATAAATAAATAAATTAATAAATCAAGACCAAATTCTATACTGAGGCTTTCCTGGTTTTTTTTTTAAAGATTTATTTTATTTCATTTTTATGTGTATGAGTACACATAAAAATGTACAGATGACTGTTTTCCATGTGTGGCTGCTGTTGATCTCAGGACCTCTGCCGACCAGGCTCACTCAGGCGTAATTTTCTGCAACTGTCTTCAGGCGCACCAGAAGAGGGCGTCCGCGTAATTTTCTGCAACTGTCTTCAGGCGCACCAGAAGAGGGCGTCCGATCTCACTATGGGTGGTTGTGAGCCACCATGTGGTTGCTGGGATCCGAACTCAGGACCTTCGGAAGAGCAGTCAGTGCTCTTACCCGCTGAGCCATCTCGCCAGCCCCTTTCCTGGGGTTTTTAAACCCCAGTCCACATGTTACTAAATTGCCAGTAAAAAAGAGCAGTCCTCCAGACTAAGTTGACTATAAAATCTGGTTTTACAATTTAAGATCAGAGCTCAGGGCAGTGTGCTCTAGTAACCAGTATACTACAGAACTTTGAAAATTAACTGCTGAGATGTAAAATGTTAACAATTTATCAGGTGTTTTGATGAAGACAACAGAGCAGGACTTCCTGACATTCTGGCGTGTACAGTATATGCCATGGATGGATAGTTATAACTTTCATGGGGAGAAAATACAGTTCCATTCTAAGTAAACAAGCAAGAATCCAAATAAGGAAAACCACCGTGATGGGGAAATTACTATATAAAAGATCAGGAAATAACTGTTATAAACCTGTTTTTTTTAAAGGATTTATTTATATATGCACATATGTATGTATGTATGTATGTGAATACACTGTCACTCTCTTCAGACACACCAGAAGAGGGGATCAGGACTCAGATCCCATTACAGATGGTTGTGAGCCACCATGTGGTTGCTGGGAATTGAACTCAGGACCTCTGGGAGAGCAGTCAGTGCTCTTAACTGCTGAGCCATCACTCCAGCCCATTACAAACCTGTTAAACGCAGAAGTTTGTCAGGAGACCAGAATCACACCAAAGTCACATCCTTTGCCATCAGCTCTGTGCCCCAGAGGTCTGACACCTATGAACAGTGGCATCTACCCCCTGATGAGTTTAACAGGGGAAGAGAGAAGGTTCTGCCTGCCACCTTTGGACAGTCAGTAGGCTTTTCCCTTTATAGCATCAGCCCTTTCTTGAACCCATTTCCAGTTCCAGGTGTTCCTAGACTCCAGTCACATTGGCTCCTCCATGGGTTCCCTGAAGCCTTAGGCACTATAATGTGTCCCATTATTGCTGGTCTCTAACTGTTTTGCCATCCATCTTTGCTCCCTTAGCCTGAAACACATTGGTATAGCCTGCCCCTTTGTTAAGGTCTTGTTGGCTAGACCATTTTTGTTGGCTATTTCTCAACCGAACCCTGCCACAAAGATTTCCTGGTTCTTTCTATTATATCTGAATAAGCCTGATGCTAAAACCTAAAAAATGGCACAGAATGAATGAATGAGTCACACAGCAATCTCATACACCAGTCTCATTCACCGGGATGCCAAGTTCTAATAAGAACCCAATCAAATTAAGTTCACCCTATATCCAACAATACGTGGAGCAAATACACTTAGCAAGCATTGCTGTGAACATAATGTTTCCACAAGGGACTGCAGCAAACTCACTTATCTCTGTCATAAGTCAAAAGAGAAGAGATGATCTCACACTCTGAATACACGTTGTATAAACTTAACTATTTCTTCTCAGTAAGTCAAAATAAACTTATCTTACAAAACATGAACTATAATACTTAATCTCTGGCTGGAGAGATGTCTCAATAACAGGCTTAACTGTGCAGGTGTGAGGTTCTGAGCTTGATTCACTAGAGCTCATACAAAAGAGCCAGCCATGGTAGTGTGAGCCTGTAATCCCAACACTGAGGACACAGAGAGAAAAGGCTCCTCGGGACTTGCTGGCCAACTGTGGTGGTTTAAATATGCTTGGCCCAGAGAGTGGCACTGTTAGGAAGTGTGTCCTTGGTAGAGTAGGTGTGGCCTTGTTGGAGGACGTATGTCAGTGTGGCGGTGGGCTTTGAGACCTTTCTCCTAGCTGCCTGAGAGTCAGTCTGCTCCTGGCTTCCTTTGGATGAAGATGTAGAACTCTCAGCTCCTCCAGCACCATGCCTGCCTGGATGCTGCCACACTTTCTGCCATGATGATAATGGACTGAACCTTAGCACTTGCAAGCCAGCCCCAATTAAATGCCCTTTCTTAAAGATTTTTTTTTTTATTTTATTTACATGAGTGCTCTATCTGCATGCCAGAAGAGGGCATCAGATCTCATTATAGATGGTTGTGAGGCACCATGTGGTTGTTGGGAATTGAACTCTGGACCTCTGGAAGAGCAGCCAGTGCTCTTAACCTCTCAACCATCTCTCCAGCCCTTAAATGCTCTAAGAGCTGCCTTGTTCATGGTATCTCTTCACAGCAATGGAAACCCTAACTAACACACCAACCTAGACAAATTTGCAAGGCAGGTGGATCTCTGTGAGTTTGAGGACAACTTGATCTATATAATGAGTTTTAGGACAGAAAGCTACATAATGAGACCATCTCGGGGGCTGGTGAGATGGCTCAGTGGGTAGGAGCCCTGACTGCAATTCCGAAGGTCCTGAGTTCAAATCCCAGCAACCATATGGTGGCTCACAACCACCCATAATGAGATCTGGCGCCTTCTTCTGGTGTGTCTGAAGTCAGCTACAGTGTATTTATATATAATAATAAATAAATCTTTAAAAAAAATGAGACCATCTCTCAATGGATGGATGATAGATAGATAGATAGATAGATAGATAGATAGATAGATAGATAGATAGATAGATAGATAGATATGGTTAGAGAAGATATGGCAGTTAAGAGCACTGACTGTTCTTGAAGAGGACCAGGGTTCAATTCCCAGCACCTTCCTGGTGATTTATAGGTGTGTCCAACTACAGTTCCAGTGGATCTGATGCCCTCTTCTGGCCTCCACAGGTACTGCAGGCACATGGTGCTCATACATGCAAGCAAGCAAAAATACTCATACGTTTAAAATATATAAGTCCTAACAAAAAATAAAGTTGAAAGTGACTGAGGAGGACACTGGACATAGAACTATGCCTCCACATACATGTACATACATGTGCATGCATACACACATTGCACACACACACATATGCACACAAAGGAATACAGTAAATTTCAAATTATAGCTAACAGCAACAGAATGAGAAGCAGGAGGGGGTTTAACTAAATATGAGACGCTTTCAGCTACCTTGTTATGTAATACTGTTTTGAAGGTCCTACCTAATGCAATTAGGACATAAATTAAAAGATTGGAAAGCAATCCTCTGTAAATATGGCTGGGGGGGGGGGTTGTGAGTGGGCATCTTTGCTGTTTTCTGCCTCAGAAGCCCCAAGACCCTCAGGATTTCCCAAGTGATGTTTTTGGTGTGACAATGAGTTGCTGATGCTTGGGTCCTTAGGTATCTTAAGGGTGAAAACTGATCACCGGATTTCTCCATCTTTAAAAGCCTTCATCTCCAGATTCATCCATTCACTTGCTAGTGGTCTCTTCTCAGTCTCTCTCTGTGTCTTGCGACCTCTGCCTGTTTCTGCTTGTCCCCCATCACCTCTCCTCACTGCCTCCGTGTGTCCATGTTTCTCCCATGTTTCCTATCCTAGTCTACTCTTTCAGTGTGTTCCCTGAGTGGCTGCCCAGTGTCAGGCCTTTGTGCTGGCTATAGGAGTTACAGAAACAGGGCAGGCCCATCAGGTCCCCAAAGAGCCCCAGTCTATGGGTGACACAAGTAACAGTCCTGGGTGGAGGTGAGGCTGACATTGCGCTGGCTCTCTAGTGCGTAGAGACAGCAGGTGACACTGGGTGTCTTCTTCAGCCACTCTCTGTCTCAGTATTTCAATTACATTTATTTATTTCATGTGTGTGTGTGTGTGTGTGTGTGTGTGTGTGTGTGTGTGTGTGTGTGTGTATGGTACCTGAGGAGGCCAGAAGAGGGCGTCAGATCTCCTGGAACTGGAATTATAGCTGTTTGTGGGCCATCATGTGGGTGCTGGGAATCAAACCCAGGTCCTCTGTAAGAGCAGCCAGTGTTCTCAACCACTGAACCATCTCTCCAGCTCCTAGATGGGTTGGGTTTGTTTTGTCTTGTTTTTTGTTGTTGTTGTTGTTGTTGTTGTTGTTGTTGTTCTTTGTTTTCGTATGCTTGTTTATTTGTTTTTGAAATGGACTTCTATAACACACAATCCTCCTGCCTTAAGCTCTGAGGTACTGAAATTATAAGTGTGCACCAGAATACCTGGCTTAGATATTTTTTCTTTGTATACATGAGCACATACAAGTATCTCTGGGTATCGCAGTTAGGTTAATTTGTAGATTAATTTAGTGCTAATTGGCTTCTTCAAAACAGTGTTTCCACCCAGGAGCACAGTGTATCTCCCACTACAGAGGTTTTCCCTTTGGTGGTTATTTGGTGAGGTATTTGTAGATAAATGTTTGTGTGCTTGGGCTTCTCCTCACAATGTGCTCCAGAACCCTGGGTTCTGGCAGCCATTGCCTTCTGTGATCCCCTCATGTGAGGGTTAGTTTTCACAGAATATGGCAGAAGTGTTGAGCTTTGCTTCTGAGACTAGGTTCTAAAGGATGCCAGGTCCTCCCATTGGCCCACTCATTTGACTGATCTGATGAAACCAGCTGCCATATTGTGTGAGCTGTCTTAAGTGGCCTCTAGTCAATGACCAGCCTCTGGGCACTAGATGCATAGCAGTGCATGCGGCAGCCAGTCCTCTTCTGGGTCTTTAGATGACAGCCAGGCTTTGACTGACACCTTGGGTGTAGTTTTGTAAAGGACACTGAGTCAGACACCCAGCTGTGGTTCCCTAACTCAGTTGTGAGATCATTGGCATGGGGGTTTTAAACTGCTTGTTTTTGTGGTAGCTTATTATACAGCAATGAATAACTAACAGCCCCTTTTAGGCAATATGCTTTCTGAAAAGTTGTAGAACATGGAAAAGCTAGTAGCCATTCTATAGCTATTTCACATCCAGAGGGATCCCAGGGAAAGTTAAAGACAGAGAGACAAGATAAAAAAAGAAGGAGGGAGGAAGGGAAGGGGGACCTGAACCTTAGTTTCTCTGCTTCCGGGATAGCTCTGCCTAAGGACCTGGCACCTTGCTTGGTCTTGGCAGCCCCTTTGGACAGGGAGCCCCCTTGCCTCCATTCCACCCTTGCTAGCTCACATCCATCCCTAGGATTCTGAGAGATGAAACTTTCCCACACAGCAGATTCCTGCAATCAAACAAAGTTCCTCCACCATTACAGGTTTCCTGAAAGTGAACCCCCTCCTTGCCAGCCTCCTCTTTGCAATTTTGGGTGGGGTCAGAGGTGAGGAATGTTACCATTCTACCCCTGTCTGCCAGGGGAGAAGCCTCCAGGGACAACCAAGAAGGCTTCCTGCCTCCATGGAGTCTGGCCTTAATGCCTGCTCTAGACCGTTCCAAGAACCTTCGAGGTGGGGCAAGGAGAGCTAGGGTGGAAAACTGAAGGGGAAGTGGCCAGAGTCACAGAATCCTCTTGGTTCCTAGAGAAGGGTGGGTCTCCTGACTCCATTAGCTCCTTGAAAAGGCTCTGCCCTCACCTCCCCCACTTCTGCTCCAAAGTTCCAGCCCTAAAAAAGAGGCATTTCCAAACCAAAGGGCCTCAGCCCCCTCTCTGGGCCCCCTCCATGACTGCCTTGGCTCTGGGGATCAACCAAAGTTCCCCCCACTACCCCCACCATTGCACCAGATGTGGCTGCGGGGGATGGGTGGGCGCAGGGCCCAGCTGGCAGTGGTCACTTGGTGGTCCTCTCCCTGCAGAGTCAGCGGTTCCTGCGCCAGCCAGCTCTGCCTGGCCTCCTCACTCAGCACTTCCTCCAGCCCACTTTCCAAAGACAGCAGATGGGGCAACACAGTCCCCAGCCACCACCTTAGAGTCCCAGTTCAGTGCAAATGCCATCAGCGGTCTTTTCTGAACTGTCTCACCTGAACCATCAGTGACAGGGAAGACAGGAAACCCGGTGTGAGTGAGTGATAGAGGTCAGTTGGCCCCTGAGGGTTACTCTCATTCCTTCAACCACAGAAAATTCTGATGCAGAGTTCCCTCCCTTGTCCCCTCTTCTACAAAGCAGTGGGACATCGCATGCATGCACACATGGCTTCTGTTCCTCTCTGTTTTCTAAACCCTCTGCTGAGCAAGCTTGCTGCTGCTCTCTTGTTTCCCCCATGGACTTTCCAAGACCTGGAGTTTCTTTTGTGGGTATGTACGTGTGCACGTGCACATATCCGTGGGGAAGCACATGTGTGCACTGTGCTTACAAGTGTGTACAAGTATGTGGTGATCAGACATGTTGTCCACCTTTTTTTTTAGGAACAGGGTCTCTTCCTAGCCTGGAACTTGCCAGTTAGGTTAGGCTGGCAAGTTAAGAAGCCCCAGGGATCCTCTCATCTGCTCCTCCCTCCCCACTAGGACTATAAGCAGGCACTTTGGAGCCCAACTCTTTTCACGTGGGTTCTGGGGACCGAACTCAGGTCCTCATGATTACAAGGCAGACACCACTGGGTCATCTCCTCAGCCCCCAAGTCCTGGAGTCTCATCTCAGAGTCACAGGGTAATGGTATTCCATGGGAACACGGGCATGTAGCTGAGCACACAGTAGACAAACCTCTTTTAGCCTTCCACCAGTCCTCCATGGGTCCCTTGAGACTAGTTCCTAGTGACAGGAACTGGCAGTATGCCTCAGTCACTCAGTCACATGCCTACTTCTTAAAATCATGGATGGGAACTGCAGTAGGGTCTGGACTGCCCAAGGACCTGCCTCCCCACTTAAGGCTCTGTCCCAGACTAGACTGATGGGTCCAGGCCCTCACCTGACCTGTGCACTGCACCCTCCATAACTGCCTAGGTCTCCTTCAGATCCCCCACACTGCAGGTTTCAACCTAGGAGTACTGGCAGCTTCTGAGGTGAGGTCCTACCCCTACATGTGGAGAAGTAGCGGGAAACTGGCCTCCTAGGCTCTGGAAAATCGAAGAAAGGGAGAACCCTGGCCCTACCCTGCACAGAATAAGATGAGTGGATTCCCTATGGCTCTATCCATCCTTAGCCAGCTTAGCCTGCCTGACTCGTTCCATGCCTGGGAGAGACCCTGTCCTTAAGAAAGTAACCTTCCCTGGGCAAGGAAAGATGATGACAGATAAAAACAAGAAAGGGACAGAGAAAAGGAGGTGCAGGCTACCCTCCAGAGATAAACCCCTCCCTTCTCCCAGGAGCCAGAAGGAAGAAAACAGTGGCCATATGTCTGATGCTCGCTGTACTGGATACTTTTTATAATCCCTCACTTCTTCCCAAACCTGTCACAAGAAAGGTTTTATCTGCCCCCCTTCCCCAGGTCAGAGGCAAAACCTCGAGGTTACAAGAGAGCTTACAGCTTCCCTAGGGAGTGGCCAGCTAGGCCAGGCCCCTGGCTCAAGCCATCCTGTGGAACCCAGGGCTCTGGTCCCAGCTGAGCTGGCTGGCAGGCCCATGGTCCTGGCCCAGGGATTCTGTGCAGAGGCCCAAGCTCTGTTCAGAGCAGTTTATTCAAACACAGTCTAACAGGAAACTTGGCTCTTCTGACTCACTCTGATTCGACCTTATTAAGAAAAAAGAAAAAAAAGAAGCAGAGCCAACTCCAGCTAGGGTTTCATGCCAAGGGCTGGCTCCCAGCAGAGCGCTGAACACCATGGCCTGTGCCCTGATCTCCCCACCCCAACACCCTGAGGCATTAGTGCCTGTTCCCTGTCCCCCCCCACACACCCCACTCTGCCAGCCAAAAAGGGTCCTGTTAACCCCCTTCGCACCTCAAACCCATCCCATATCCTCCCTCAATTCTTCCTTCCTTCCCCTCTAAGCCCAAGGTACCCTAAGGCCTGTTTCCACTTCTCCTCTGCTGCCCATCTGGCTAGTTGGAAAACCCTACAGGACCCCAGGGATTCTAAGCAGCTGAGGCCAACACTGCAGGGGGGCAAGCAGGAGGGAGGGAAGGCTTAACCCTCCAGGTCCCAGGCTTCAATTGAGCCAAGACTTGCTTGTCTTCAGCCAAGTTACTGTTACTGTTGTAGGAATCCAGACATCATGCTGGATCTAGGGTGTCATGAGCAAGAGTGCTATTGCAAGCCCCCCACATCTTTGGCTAGATTATAGATATCCAGTGTCCCAAGACACATAAGTGAAGTATCAGCCCTGAAAAAAACAGTTCAGTGGGTCAGTTAACGCTTCCTGGTAAGGATGGAGGGCAGAGGGGTCCTGGTTCCCAAAGAAAACCATTCATGCTGTTTCCTCCTTAAACGGGGCACAGGAGTTTACAAAACAGACTCATTGAGGAGGATTCTTCCTGTCTTGTTTATAAATCTCAGGGGTAATCTTTGTCCCCAGCTCCCAAGGCCAAACAGGAGACAGCCTAGGGGAAGCCTGTAAAGCAGCATTTAGAGGGTAACTTCTTAGGTACCAAGTAAAAGTTAAAATTTACCTTTCTTGGGCTGGAGAGATGGCTCAGCCGTTAAGAGTGCCGACTGCTCTTCTGAAGGTCGTGAGTTCAAATCCCAGCAACCACATGATGGCTCACAACCAGAATGAAATCTGATGCCCTCTTCTGGAGTGTCTGAAGACAGCTACAGTGTACTTACATATAATAAATAAATAAATATTTTTTTAAAAAAAATTTACCTTTCTTATTATCATCCCTGCCATCCCCAGAGGGAACAGAGAATCGGCCAGAACAAACGGAGCTCCGTGGAATAATCCTCCAATGATCAAATGCGTCCACTAACTCAGATTTGGGAAGGAGCATAAGATTCCCAGGCCACAGTTCTCCCAAGTCCTCCCTCTCTGTTGTTTTATGTTAAAAGTTCCCCTTGCCTCACAATGGCCCTATTCCCATATCCAAGGCAGCCACGGGCTGGGTTCATCTTATCCACGTGTATACTCAGATTATTTCTGGCTATCAACTCAGGAAGCACAGGACAGAAGCCACTTAGGAATGCGTGATGTCAGTATCTACCGTGAGCTCCTGAGTCCTGTTCAGCCCAGAGACATACCCATCCTAGTCTCCATGCCTGTAGACTGACACCTGGCAGAAGCGCTGAAGGCTCAGTGACTTGTACTCAGGCCCAAACGCCAAATGTCTTCCAGGGTGGCCCCAGATAAAGGTGTGCATCTCCTAAGGGAGGCGCCCCAACAAAGATGTCTCTTAGCACTAGCTTTGGAGAAGGGAGAAGGCACCCCAAGAGCCCTAGGAAGAGGTGAAGTCAATGAAGAAAGTGGGATTCAAAAAAAAAAAAAAAAACAGTATCCACGGCTGAGTGGAACCAGCAGGGTAGTGCCCACATCTTAATCCTGCTATGCTTGCCAGAAACCCCACTTACCAGGCCTGAGTCCCCAGGGGCCCCCTCCTACACCCTGCCTCGTTCCCTTCCTCAGAGGCAGGTCTGTGGCTTGGCCGAAAGCTACAAGGACTGAGGGAGCACTGCTCAGTGGGACAGGCCACATAGCTAAAACCCGGCGGGCCGTAGGGCCCCGCGGAGGAGGCCCCAGCAGGCGGACCAGGTTTCTGAAACCTCCAGACACTTCCAGCCTGTTGCTTATTCATTCAGAGTGGGAAAGCGCCAGCCTAGCGAGCAGCCAGCCAGTGTGGGGCTGGCCATGTAAGGGCCCCAGGAGGTCCTGCCCGTCCCGTGCCCTGCGGAAAGCCTCGTGCAGCCCTGGGCACCGCCCCTGCCCTGCCCTGACCCCTTGGCCTCGAAATGCTGTCATCGGAGGAGCCGTCCCGCTCGGGACAAGGCCAGGATGGACAAAGCTAGAGCTTGGGCAGGCGAGGAGCCATCCTGTCCTCGAGGCCGTGGGAAGAGAAGCACGCACCGGGGCCCACTCCTGACAGCCTCTCTGCCCACCCGGCCTCTGCAGAAGAGCCACTATGGCTCTGGCCGGAGCCGGCAGCCAGCTGGGGACCCTGGTGTGGGGCGCCTGCCTGTGCGTCCTGGTGCACGGGCAGCAAGCGCAGCCAGGACAGGGCTCGGACCCAGGACGCTGGCGGCAGCTGATCCAGTGGGAGAACAACGGGCAGGTGTACAGCTTGCTCAACTCGGGCTCTGAGTACGTGCCCGCGGGGCCCCAACGAGGGGAGAGTAGCTCCAGGGTGCTACTAGCAGGCGCGCCCCAAACGTCGCAGCGGCGCAGTCAGGGGGGACCCCGGCGTCGCCAAGCGCCGTCCCTACCCCTGCCCGGACGCGTGGGTTCGGACACTGTGCGCGGCCAAACGCGGCACCCGTTCGGCTTCGGCCAGGTGCCCGACAACTGGAGAGAGGTGGCCGTCGGGGACAGTACCGGCATGGCTCGGGCCCGCACCTCCGTCTCCCAGCAACGGCAGGGGGGCTCCGCCTCCTCCTCGGTTTCGGCCTCGGCCTTCGCTACCACCTATCGCCAGCCATCCTCCTACCCGCAGCAGTTCCCCTATCCGCAGGCGCCCTTTGTGAACCAATATGAGAACTACGACCCCGCGTCGCGGACCTACGAACAGGGCTACGTGTACTACCGCGGTGCCGGCGGCGGCATGGGCGCGGGGGCGGCGGCCGTAGCCTCAGCTGGGGTCATCTATCCCTTTCAGCCCCGGGCGCGCTACGAGGAGTACGGCGGTGGAGGCGAGGAGCAGCCGGAGTACCCGGCGCAGGGCTTCTACCCAGCCCCAGAGAGGCCCTATGCGCCCCAGCCCCAGCCGCAGCCGCAGCCGCAGCCGCAGCCGCAGCCCCAACCTTCCGACGGCCTTGACCGTCGTTACTCGCACAGCCTGTACAATGAAGGCACCCCGGGATTCGAGCAGGCCTACCCTGATCCCAGCACCGACGTGTCGCAGGCCCCCGCTGGGGCCGGTGGCACCTACAGTGCCGCTGGCGATCCCCGCCTCGGCTGGTACCCGCCCTATGCAGCCAATGTGCCGCCCGAGGCCTACGTCCCTCCGCGTGCGGTGGAGCCACAGCCCCCATTCCGCGTGCTGGAGCCACCTTACTTGCCTGTGCGAAACTCTGATGCGCCCTCCCAGGGCGGGGAGCGAAACGGCGCCCAGCAGGGCCGTCTCAGCGTGGGTAGTGTGTACAGACCCAACCAGAACGGTCGCGGTGAGTACAATCCACGAGCACCTTGGTTCTGGCCACTGGTGAATTGCTGCCTAAGGGGTGCAGACCCCGTGTTTCTGGCCTCCCAGTAGTGGCTGAGCAAGGACCGTGGAGCTGATAGCCCTAGTGTGCCTCTTCCTGAATCCATCCATTATCCTAGGGTCAAAGGCCTACCTGGTAGGCCTATGTTCTGACTCTGGCTTGGGGAGAATCGTGGAAGGACTTGCCAAGTTTTAAGAAGTTCTTTGCAGATCTGTCTGGGATCATCTAGGGACAAGCAGGGAAAGTCTTGCTCCCCTGTTTCTCCCTCTTCAGGGAATCTCTCTTTTTTTGTTTGTTTGTTTTTTGTTTTTGTTTTTGTTTTTCAAGGCAGGGTTTCTCTGTGTAGCCCGGCTGTCCTGGAACTCACTCTGTAGACCAGGTTGGCCTCAAACTCAGAAATCTGCCTGCCTCTGTCTCCCAAGTGCTAGGATTAAAGGCGTGTGCCACCACTGCCAGGCTCAGGGAATCTCTTAACACTCTTAGAAATTCCCCTATGCCTGTGCACAGAGTAAGGCGAAGGTTCATGGGAATCTTGGACTTAGGGGTCAAGAGGCCTTAAGGATGCTTCTGGGGGTGCAGAAGTGTCCCCGTGCCTGGACCTCTGTGAACTAGCTAGCTGTTGGTGAGGTAAGTAGGCAGTCAGAGAGCAGCACTTGAACAGACAAAATCTTCAGAGCTTTGAGGGGAATCCTACAAGGCTGGGATGCCAGAGTCCACAGGCCAGGACATAAAATTCAAATGAGCACTAAAAAACCTGAGTAATGAAGATAAGTACTATTTCCAGTGCATTAAAAAAAAATCTCTTATGAACAAATATGTCCAAATTTTAAACAGACTTAGTAATGTTTCCATAACCTGGGGCAAACTGAAAAATCAATAATGGGTCCTTTCTTTATTTGAAGTGGGATATTTGTTCATTGAAGATTTTTTTGTATTGATTTTGTTTTTAAACACATCGCATTAAATATTACTTCTCTTGGGCACTGTATGTCACAATGTTCTGTAAAACATAACCCAGGCCAGTGAGGCTCCACTACCTCACTTTCGTCTTGGCTCTGAGGGAGAGTCCCAGGAAATGTCTGGAGACGGGCCACCCTCTGGCTCTCCCCAGAGATGAAGATATGACCTATTCTTGGGAAGGCCATGTCATCTGCACACAAGGGTCAGGGTGGAGCGGTCTTCCTCTGCCAGATGGGCAGCTTCCACATGTGCTGTTATTGTGACAGGGGCCAACTGTTGCGTCTGGCCAGTGCTGGATGGCCATCAGCCCATCCTCAGCTGTCCTAGAATCCCCTTGCTGATGCTGTCCTGTTATACAGGGCTGTCTGCTCTCTGGTCAAGCTTTCCACTGAGTTCTCAATGCACACACAGTACAGTGCCCTCTGTCCACAATTCCCTTCTCCATACCAGGGTTGCTATACCAGGACCGTCGGGTGAAAATGAGCCTTTATGACCCAAAGATACTGGTGCTCAGCCCAGCCTTGGCTCCTCAGTCTCTGTCAGCACTGAGTAACGATTTCTCCAGCCAAGATGGCCTGATTGAAGGGCTGCTGTTTGGGGGCTCCTGGAGCTGAAGACCAGGGGAAGGAGAGTCTGAAGGGGAGGAGAGCAACTACTGTGTCATAGTCACTGCACAGGCTCGAGTCTAACTCTGAATCTCACTTTGAAAACCACAGGACCTGGAGGTGAATCAAAGTGGGGTATGTGTGTTGGGGGGCTTCTATGAGACAATACCAAACACCTCTTCTGAGCCCTGTCACCAGCTTGGCCCAGCCTGCAGCAAGCTAGCATGGCTTTGTGCTGACTTGCCTGCCCTGGGAGCCCCTTGTAGGAGAGGGTGCGTTACCTATCAAGTACTTACTTTAGTAGCTGCTTTTCTTAGGATGTAAGACCTCGGCTCAACGAAACTCAGCCGGGAGGGCCCCACCTCTAGGCTGAGGTGAAAACCAAGGCCTCAAATGGCACAAGGCTGGCAGAGGCAGTCCAGGGCTATACATCTGGGCCTCCAGCCAGCGTGTTTCTTAGGGACCCTCTGTGGCCTATGAATGTCCAAGGAAGTCGTTTGGTTCAGAGGAGGATAGAACAGGGCAAGGCCCATGTTTGCAGTGGGATTCTTGACACCCAGCAGGCTCTGGCTGCTGTCCCCACAGTTCATTCTGGACCAAATGTGCTTCTCTCCTGAAGGCAGTGTGTTCTTCACCCCGGGTGGATAGGTTGGCATGCATCAAACTCAGGCTCTGCTCTGAGAGAAGCATAGCAGAAAGGACAATTTGATGCTGTGACTAGGTCAGCATTGGGAATAGGAGCTGTGGGAGGTACCGAGGAGTGCTCCCTCAGCTTGGGGGAGCACTCAGTCATATCCATAATTCAGCCCTGAGTGGGGTTCAAAGGAAATGGACCAGGTATGGTGGCAGTGGCATCGCAAGACTTTAATCTCAGCACTCAAGAGAGGTAGGGGCAGGCTGATCTATGAGGTTAAGGTCAGCCTGGTCTACAGAGTGAGTTCCAGGGCAGCCAGGGCTACACAGAGAAATCCTGTCTCAAAAAACAAAACAAACAAACAAACAAACAAAACAAAACAAGACAAAACAAAAAAAACAGAAATGGAATCATGGGAGCTGGGAATGCATCAGACTGGGTAGGGGAAACATCTGTAATGCAACACCGAGTGCCTCCCACCCAGAGGCTCAGAGAGAACTTTCAGAGGAAGAGGAGGTGGCCAAGCCTTGTGCAGGGGAAGGGTGATCAGCATCCTCTAAGTTCCCTCTACTGTGATGATGGAAAAAATGGGGGACGGGGAGGGAGTCAGGGTACATTCTAGTTTAGGGCCCACAACAAAGCCAGAGAAGGGGCATTAGACTCCCCTGCTATTGGTTCCTCCCTCCCCACCCTGCTAGACTAGAACCATGGAAAATCCCAGCCCAGTGAAGTCCGAGTCTTGTACTTGAGATCAGCCCCCCAGGCCTGGTGTGGGAGCCCAGGGCAGATTCTCCGAGGCTGACTTCATCCCTCCTGGCCACATACCCAGGGGTCTGAGGCCCAGTGCTGGCAGCCTGTGCTTGTGTGTGGGCGTGTGCATCTGTCCTCACAACACCAAACACATGTGAGCACCGCCCACATCCCCCCTTGTGTGTGTGGCTTCCAAGTGTCTGTCCTGAGCTCAGCCTCTGCCTCTGCAGCCTTCTCTTTCTTCTCATGCTGGGTGTGGGGCTGCCCAAGACTTCTGCAGTACCTTTGTCTCTAACTCTGGGACAGGTCACAAAGGTGAAGGAGGCTGTGCAGAGGCCCAGAGAGTTTACGTGCCCCTCATTCATCTCTCACAGCACATTCCACTCAGAGAGGCCTGGGGCGTGGCTGCCTGCCTCCCAGGGCCACTAGTTCCCTTGCCCTGTGCCCACCCCCCATGTCACCTCTCTGCTGCCAGACCCCTCCTCTCCCAGCACCCTTGCTCTGGCTGCTGCTTATCACAGCCTCTCGGTTTTTCAGCGGGATGGTCTCAGTGTTGAGAAGCCCCCAGCCCCAGAAGACCACAGATCTCCTCCCCTTCTACCTTGGCTTGCCTCATGAGCCCAGGCAACCTGTGAAAGACACAGCCACTGAATATGGAACGGGTCACAAAGATGGCTGTGCATCAATCAGGGCATCCCTCGTGGCTGTGCCAGCCTTGCCTGGCATGTGTCATCCCCACTGTTGTCTTGACAAGGCCAGTTGGATGTTGACACCTGACGCCTCAGAGTCTAAGGTACTTCCTTTCCTTTCCCTTCCTTTCCTCCTCCTCCTTTGCAGGCACCCGCGGCCACCATTGTGCTGCTCCTGGGACCCCATGTTCCTCTAACATCTCAGGGTGTTTCCAGGGTAGTGCCCTTTCTAACCAGCCTCGTACATTGCAGACGCCCTCAGTGCCTGGAGCAGCCCTGGCTTCTTGCCCTCACTCATCTGAGACTGGTTCCCTGTTTCCCCAGCCTGCCTTCCCCTCCTCTGCTCTCCTCCACAACACTTTGACTAGGTACACAGAAAAGGCAGAGGCCTTCACACAGCAAGCTTCCTTACAGCTGGGATGGAGTCCTGGCCAAACTGCAGCATCTTCTGAACCTTGTGACCTATATAGGTGCCATGATTTTGTTTGCTCCCACAAGCTCTTAGTGACACAGGTCACAGGCTCTAGGACTATGAGAAGAGGAAGCCTGGTGAGATGGCTCAGAGACACCACAGACAAGCTTTGTACAAGATAAGGGGAGGTAGGACAAGAGCCCCGCCTCTCTGCCAGCTGGGCCTCTCCCTCTCACCCTCCTCACATCCGGGGGAGGCTCCAAGTGACTTCCAGCTTCACCTTCTCTAATCCTGAAGTCTCAGCCTGGTACTGTTAATGGTCTCGTTTCAGAGACGGGATGAAGGATCACTCCCTGACTTTTGATAGGGATATCGGGACTTGAGTCCATGTGAACTCATCTTGTGTTCACAGCTATGCATGTTTAAATTCTTTAGTGTTCATTGCATAGCACACACACTTCATTTACTCATTCATTCGTCCATGTATTCAGTCACTCCATGGCTACTCAGGTACTGGTTGTGACAGTAAGGGGCCGTGGCCATGGCAGGACACATCCCTGTCACCACAGCACTTGTCAAGTGGCTAACACTCTTACATCCTCACTGGTAAAGTCACTTGGTCCTTCTACCTTCTGTGGAAGGTCTGCACCTCTGCAGGCAAGGTGCTCAGTCAGAGTCACAGCTCAGAATTCCTCTTCTTTCCCTGAAGTCTCAGTTGCCCCTTCACTGAAAGTTGTGGAGGGTCATTCAGGTGAGTGTCGTCCAGAGAGAAGTGTGGATGTTTCAGGGAACACGCACAGTTCAGAGCAGCCTCCTCCCAGGCAGACTTCCTGGCTCTTGGCTCACTATCCTCTTATATGGCCTCCGCTCCCCTGCCCTCGGCCTGGAAGTCTCTGTGGAGCCGTGCCTTGTTTAAACAGGCGTCTGATGGTAGCTGCCATTGCTTAGAAATGAGTTATGTTCTGCCAAGCACTTTCTTCCCGTTTTCTCATTTGAGCCACCTAACAACTTTAGGTACAGCTAATAGTATATAGGATAGCATTATCACCCACTTTTTATAGGAGGAAACCGAGGCTCCGAGAAGCCAAGGCCACAGAGTTATAAGCAGCTGACCCGGACTACGAAGGGTACCTACCTTCTCTCTGCCTCATTCTTACTCTGCCCCTTGGGGAAGTGTTTTACAGTGACACCTGACTCAGTGTTCAGTGACTCTTTTGTCTGAACCTCTGGAGAGGGTAATGTTTTGTTTCGTTTTGTTGTTGTTTTGGTTGTGCCTTGAGGTTGCAGACATTGTCCCACTCCCCATCCCCACCCGTTGTCAGGGCTTCCTAGAAGTTGGGGTAGGGAGGGTTCTTAGTGTCTTTGCTGGCAGCAAGCTACTGCTGAGCTTAGCTACAAAGTTCTGTCCCCCTCTTTCCTCTCTCTTGATGCCCCCGGGTGTATCTTCTGGACTCAGGAGGGGCACCTCTCCTCTGCTGGAGTCCACCCCACTTCCTTTCCAAGCCAAGAACACATGGAAAGCTCCCCAGGCAGTGACTAGACCCGAGCAGGAAAGGAAGGGAACAGGAGGCTGCCAGAAGTCCAGCCAGGCAGCCCACACCTGCTTCCAATTCCTGTGCCCAGCATTCCTGTGGAGGAGCAGCAGCAGCGGGGGCAGGAGACTGGAAGGAGAGGCTAAACCTTGTTCCCACCCATGCCCTGACCCAACTGCCTCCTCCCAACTGCAGCTGGACCCAGGGGCGTTTTGTATAGGTTCAGGATTACAGAGTAAGGGCTGGGCTTGGGTCTCTTGCCCCTCCCCCTTGCGATGAGGGCCTAGAAACCAAGCATTGGACTCTTTTCCAAGAAGTGGGGAGGGAGTCAGACAGAAAGGAGAGAGGTCAGTGCTGTCAAAAGTGTCAAACCTTGGGAGGCAGCCTACCCTTTAACCTGCTCCTGGGCCAACTGGAACCATGGGTCTCCCAAGCCTAAAGTAAAGAGGCTTAGGAAACTAACAGCAGCTTTGCTTGATAAGGAGGAGAGGCTCACAGAGGCAGGTAATCGCAGAGTCTTTGTGGGTGCATGCGTTCATACACTTGCTCACTGAGTGTCTGCAGGCAGGTAGATGACAGTGCCCTAGACTCATCCTTGCCTTCTCTCTCTGCCAACCAATAAGAAACCACCTGGCCTAAGTGTCCAGTTTCTAGCTTCTTACTGTACATATGGGATACCCTGACTGGCAGCTCAGTGCAGGCAAAAGATGACAAGGCCCATCAACCTGACTGCTCCCAGGAGCTGCTGCCCAGCTGAGGATTGTGGATAACAACATCTCTTGAGGACTGGGAGGAGGCTGCTCAGAACCGTCCGTACCTGTACCTGAAAGGGATGTTAGCACCTTACTGTGTGCTGAGCGCTTATAGCTGGGCACTGTTAGTGAAAAAGAGACACGAAACGTTTGCCTTTGAGGGCCTTGTACTGTCATTTACATACATAATTCATAGGGAAAGTAGTAGGTGCTGTGGCTAAAATAGAGGGTATCTAGGAAGATGAAGAGCAGGGGGAAGGAAGCAATTCACAGAGGTGACCCCTGCAGGCCTCAGCAAAGGGACAACTGAACCAAAACTTGAAGGAGGCATGAGTGAGCTAGCTATTCAGCTGTGTGGAGGAGGAGCATTACAGACAGGGGGAACACCGGTGCAAAAATCCAAAGGCGGGAATCCCCAAGTGTGTCCGTGGTGTGCTTCCATGGCGTGAAGCAGAAATAGAGATGGAATAAGTAGGCTTGACAGGTAGGCTCTGGGCCTAATGGTGTTGCCCCGGTGTGGGTAGAATTAACCAGGAGAATGGAGGAGGGGTATGCGTGCACGGAAGGGCACAGGGAACAGAGAGAGCTCAACCTGCTCTGTTAAGTAGCTGCTTACTGATGCATACTCTTCAAAGTTCCAGAGGGGCAGGAAGGTTCAGGACGGACCACAAAGGGCCTTTGTAGCCATCCTCAAATGTCTAGGCTCCACTCTTTTGGCAGTTAGGAGCCACTGAAGGGTCTAGACGTGGCTCCGTCACTATAGCAGCCATCTTCCCCAGCCTGGAATGGCCTGTCACCATGGGGCAAAGTGGCTTCTGTAGCTACCTTGTCTGCAAGCTACCAAGAACAGGTGGAGCACCTCTGGGCGGGTGCTGACAACTTAATGTTTCAATTATTAGCTAATAATTTCCTGGGTTTGGGAGCCGCCAGCCCTGCCCCGTGTTGGCTCATCTTTATTCAAGTCTGAGCCGGGCAGAGCCTTCTGCTTTCCCTACCTAGGGGCTCCTCTGGAGTCTGGCTGTGTTCACTTGCCAAACATCCCGCTCAGCACATATTTCACAACCGACTGATGGGTTTCTGCTGGACTGTGTTTATCCTCCAGTCCTGGGCTCAAGAGATTAGGGCTATGCTGGATTCCACTTCCCATCCTCCAAGAGCCCCAGCAACAGGGGCTTGGGAAACACAGATGCCAGGGGAGGGGCTATGGAACCCACAGAACCTGCAAAGCATGAGAAAAAGAGGTGAAGTGCAGACACGTGCAAAGGCACATGCTGGGCAGGAGGGAACAGGTTTCTAATGAGGCAGGAAGGATTTGGGTCAGCCAGTGGGATAATTTCCTGACTGTTGAAGCATGGGCTGCTGAGGTCAGGAGAGGTCTCAGGCTCTTACCCAAGGCTGGAGAATGGATTGGATAGCTCTGAAAAAAAAAGTATTTTTATCTCCAAGTGTTTATGGATCCTTCCAACCTGTGCTCAAGAGCTGGTTGGTTCAGTCTTTCCGGCATCTTTCAGATAGGGAAACTGATCCTCAGATTGGGGAATGGGCCAGAACACTGGGAAGACCAACACAGGGGTGAACTAACCTCTAGGGTTAGTTGCCTATTAGATCATACTTGAGTGATCCTGGTCGTTGTCCTCAGATTCCCAGAGGCCATCAAGAGGCCCGGCAGTTTCAGACCTAACCCACCACTGGAGGACAGGGCTTATCCTGAGGGCATTGGTTATAAAACTCAGTGTGTCTGATCCTTGCATGGAGCCCTGACTGCCACAGAGGACTCTGAGGACAACATTGAGAAGCAGTGTTTGGCCTTTCCCTGGGCTGGATCTTCACTACCTTGACCCAGGGGCCCATCATGGCAGGAAGTTTTTTGCCCGATGGCTTAATGGCTGCTGGGACCTGGTTCACTCACACCCAGGCCCTCCCCAGCTGAGCCCTGGGCATTTTATCTCAAGGGTCTTTGCTGTCCTCTGACTCAGTGTTCCCAGTACACTGGCCCAGGCTGTGGACAGCACACCCTCCCTAGAGAAGAAGGAACACAGGGGCCTGGCACAGGGATCCAGGGGATCAGAGTGGACACGTGGAGGCAGAAAGGCCTGGAGAGGACCACATATAATTCTCCAACACGAGGAGCCCAGCCAGCACAGCGATAGGACCCAACCACCCTCAAAATGGGCAGTGGGGTAAAGTTGTCATAGTCTTTGGGCTCTAGCCCACCCCCCAACCTGTAAGATTGGGATGACGGAGGTTGCAGGTCCTCTGTGGGTTCAAAAAGGAGCTGGTTATGTGTGCTTAGTAAGCCTGTGAGAACCTGGGGGGGTGGCGGGGGACAGGGCTCAGAGGCCACTCCCTCCCAGGAACCTGGTCAGATGGGATGCTGGGGAGGCACTCTGTAGACTCCTCATTAGCAGTGCCAAGCCATGTAAGAGGTCCTGAAGGTTTATTGAAAAAAATGAAGACACAGTATAGGTCCCGTAATACTGTTATTTCTGTTTTTTATGTATGTGAATGTTTTGTTGACATGTATACATGTGTGCCATATTCTTACCTGATTCCCAAAGATATCAGGAGAGAGCATCACATCAAATTCCCTGGCAACTTCTTGTGGCCAGGGCTGAGCTCAGTCAGGGAACAAGAACACTATAACTGGCTTCGAGTGCCTCTAGCCTTGGACTCTGGCTCCTCTCACTGTCCAGGATTGCACAGCCAGCTCATGAAACAGCCTAGAGAGGAAGGGTCAGGCCAGGAAAGCTCTGTGGAGCCATCTGTGGAGCTATGATTTGAAGCTGCCATGTGGGTGCTGGTAACTGAACCTGGGTCCTCTGTAAGAGCAATGAGTGCTCAGCCATTGAGCCATCTCTCCATTCCTCTCGTCTATGGTTGTGGGGTTTTTTGTTCTGTTTTCTGCTCCTCCTCCTCCCCCAACCCTTTTTTTTTTAAATCCCTGGCTGCCCTGGAACTCAATTTCTAGATCTGACTTGTCCTCAAACTCAGAAATCAGCCTGCCTCTGCGTCTCAAGTGCTGAGATTAAAAGTATGAACTGCCGTGCCCAGCCCTAATTTGTGTTTTAAAAAACATAGTCCCATCTAACATGAACTACTCAGTCTGTACTGATCCACGGGTGCTCTAGGACATATCTAACATGACTGGAGGTAAGGGCTGAAGGGAAAATTTTGAGAAGTTGTACACAGACCATGGACCATTTTTCTCTGAACTAGTCACACATAAAATTGATCCTACTCTTCAGAGTTATAAAAACATGACAATCTCAGAGAAAAGTACTCACAGGAACCCATGTTTTTAGTCTCTAAGTCCAAGCCGGATGGTTGAGTTAACAGACTTTGTGTTTGTTGAAAAATACATGCCAGCCCACACCCTACCTCAAAGTTATTTCCCATAACTGATGGTGCCCTTGGATTTGGCCCACCTTGGAACAGGGGTGATCATACTGATAGTACCTGGACCTCATTCTACATTGAACACCCTGCCTGTGCCCTACAAGCTAACAGCAAGCCAGCACCGCCCTCCCCATGCCTGAACCTGCTGATCTCCAGGCAAGGCTTCCTTCTTCTCCCTTCCACTACCATCCAGCCTTCCCTCATACCCTAGCCCCACAAAGGGCATGAGAGGCCAGACTGCCCTCTGCAGATCACAGCCTGAAGGAGGCTTTGTTCCTGCCTGGGAAAACAAACCAGCTAAGGGAGGGCCCTGCACTCCCTGGGACCTCAGCAGGGGTTCCTGAGGCTGAGGTCAGAGACCCAGCCTGAACTTCTAGGATAGCAAGGAGCTGGGGGCACAGGTAGGGAGGGGGGAGTTAGGTGAGTCACAGGGACTTTGGTAGTGGTCAAAATTAAACACAATGCTGAATTTATAACAGGAGTGATTTCATGTAACTACCCAAGAAGACAAAAACAATTTACAGTGCTTCAAAACCCTATCAGTATGTGTCAGGGTTTGGGACACTTCCCTACCTCTGTTGTGGTGGCGGTTGATGACATCATACATCTGTCAGAACCTTGCCAGACTGCACCAAAAAATCTGTGTCTTTGTGTGTAGACAAAGACATGCTTCAAAAAGAAGTTCATTTTCTTGTACTTATTTATTTGATTTGATTTCTGTGAGTGTTCTGCCTCCATATATGTATATGGACCATGTGTGTGTCTAGTGCCTGTGGAGGCCAGAAGGTGGTGTCAGATCCCCTGGAACTGGAGTTACAGATGGTTATGGGCCACCATGTGATTGCTGGGAGTGGAACCCAGGCCATCTGCAAGAACAGCAAGTGCTCTAAACTGCTCGGCCATCTCTTCAACCCAAAAGTTTATTTTTATAAAAACAGAAGAATGAGAGGAGAGAGCTGAGACTTGGGATTATGGGACACACCTCACTCCCTACTGGGGTTTTCCTGCAGTTGGATTTCCTCATACTTCTCTGTGGGTTCCTTCTGTTCCGATGGGGGCCTCTCTGAGGGCAGGACCTGAATCCCACTCATTATAAGCAGATCACATCCTCTGCTTCTTTAACAGTTGGTGACTGAATACATGACTGTCCACATCCATAACTGTGTACCTATCTCTTTAAAACCACAGAGCATACTATACCTGGGGAAGTGTGAGGACCCATCTCTCCAGTGTACTCTCAGATAACTCCTCCCAGCGGCTCCTGGGCTTCCACCAAAGCCACTCCTCCATTAGAATCAGAAAGGATTCCTTTGGAAGGCTCTTTTCTCTTAGTCCTTTGCTTTTGTTTACTATGAAGAGAAAGAAACCAAGGACAACAAGACTAAGGCTCAGAGTTGTTGATAGATCAGGGCTCAGTGTGTGACCCAGCTCTGGGTTCTATGCATGAACAGGATCGGGGCTCAGTGTGTGGTGAGAGTCAAAGCTCCGTGGTTAGGTCTCAATTATGACCAAGATCAGGGCTCAGTATGTGATCAGGATCAGGGTTCAACATGTGACCACAATGTGTGTAGAGTTAAAGCTCAGTGAGTGACCATGGTCAAGTCAAAGCGTGACCAGAACGCATGCTCACTGTATAACTTTAGACCAGGACTTCCTGTGTGGTCATTGGGTTCAGTCTTGCCGCCAGGGTCAAGCTCAGTCAGGGAACAAGAACACTATAACTGGCTTCGAGTGCCTCTAGCCTTGGACTCTGGCTCCTCTCACTGTCCAGGATTGCACAGCCAGCTCATGAAACAGCCTAGAGAGGAAGGGTCAGGCCAGGAAAGCTCCGTGGAGCCATCTGTGTAGTATTTATTGAAACAGGGCTTGGGTGGGAGCGGCAGACTGTCTGGTGCTGAATGCCGGGCCCATGAGGCTTAAGCCCAGCTGCCACACCCACCTATTGCTGAATTGCTAGAGGGTGGGGAAAAGGGACCCCTCCTCCCTTTCTTACTCCTCTTCCAGAAACTTCTGGGAATCAGTGGGTGAGAACCATCTCCCAGCTGGTTTGAGGTCCTGAGGGTCCCTTGGGGAAATGACTGCAAACATTCCAAGGGGCTCATGTCATAGAGCCTCGGCTGGCCAAGAAGTCCCCCATCTGCCAGGAGCCACCTCATCCTCACCCACCCTGTACTCTAAGCTTCTTCTCCATTCCAAGTAGGTGAGATCACCCTAGCTGCCCGGACCAGGCTGCCCCTGAGGCCCAGGCCCCAGGGAGAACAGGTCCAAGGCAGGGACCCAGGGGATATATATAAGTGTGAGCATGTATGTGTGAGTGTGTGTATGTGTTTGCAAAAGTCTAAAAGTCTGAGTGTGTATGAGAGTCTGTAAGTATGTGTGTGTGTGTGTGTGTGTGTGTGAGGGGTGGGGGGAATATGCAGGCACATACCTCTGTCAAAGGCTGTGAAGCCTTTGTCTGCCTCACTATCAGGACCTTTAAGCTGTGGAGAGGGATTGGCAGACAGGGGGCCTAGACACTCCTTTCCATGACTCAAGCACCCCATCTTGCCTGCCTTTACCCTTCCTCACTCCCCAAGAGTGAGGTCTAAGATACTAGGAGGAACTTACAGTCTTTAATCATTTGCTGGACAGAATTTCCAAGGCTCTAGAGAAGAATTTAAAGCCCCTGTAAGCTAGCTGTGGAGCAAGAATCAACTCTACCACCTTAGCCCTCATCCCAACATCAAGATCATCCTGTTCTTATCTCACTGAGATGGGTCTGATTCCTGCCGTGGTTTCTGCTTATTGGTGCTACCTTACCCAGATTCTTACTTGTGAAAGGAAAGGGGAAGGTTCTCTGACCCTGGTGTGGCCTAGAAAACAAGTGCTCCAAAGGCTGGAACAGTCTTTAGACTCCCCCGAGCCCTGCAGGAGTGGGAGCCAGGCCCTCTCTTATGTTGGGCACCAGAGGTTGCCCACAGGGGATAGCTGTGGCCTGGTCTGGAGTCTGACGGCCAGAAGTGGCAGCAGGTGCCAAGAAGAACATACCCTGAGCAGCTCAGCTGGCACCAGGCTTAGAATTTGCTGGCTCAGGCAAAGTGTTCTCTTCCTGCCCACCCCTCCTACCAATTAACACCCACCTAGCTCTGCCCATGAACCTTCTGGGGCCCACCCTGGGCCATAAGCCCAGGCTGTCCTGGTGGTCTTTGAAAACAGCTTGCTATAGAGGTGAGAGGGGTGTCTTGGCTACTGTGCAAGGCCTGGGGAACTAGGACAGAGGGAGCGGCTCTGTCAGGAAATCCCTTGGTCTCCCTATTCCTGTTTCTAAGCCTTTACTTGTGGCATGCCATTCCACCCCCTTTTCCCTCCAGCTCCTGGGTCTTATTCTCGTTCCAAATCTTCTAGGATGTCTCAATGGCTCCCATACCACCAAGCTGTAGAGGCAGTGAGCTGCTGCTGACCTCCTTGAACCCAGGACCCACTGACCAGGAAGAATGGCCAACAGTTTAGTAGAGGAGGTCCTTGGAGCCAGCAGTAACCAGCCTGACCCTTTCTGTGCTGTATTCTTCCTCTCCCACTCTCTCCAGGCCTCCCTGACTTAGTCCCGGACCCCAACTATGTGCAGGCATCCACATACGTGCAGAGAGCCCATCTGTACTCCTTGCGATGTGCGGCAGAGGAGAAGTGCCTGGCCAGGTAAGAGACTTGGGGGGAAGTGGTGAAGCATGAAGTAGAGTGCCTTGGGATGGTCCGATGGAATCACCTAAGGCTGGCAAAGTTTCCGGGCCTCTCAGAGTCCTGCCCTCCATCTTGCCTAGCTCAAGGAGTGATGAAAAAGGAAGGGATGGGTCCCATCAACCTACATTTGTTATCTATGAGACCCTTTACTACACTGTGACGTCAGTCTTAACACCAGCCCAGGCAGAATGGGCTGCCCCATTAGAAAACTAAGGCACAATGAAAGGAACTAAAATTGATCTGGTCTGTATTTCCAGTGGTCGGGTGTCAGGGAAGTCCTGGAGGGCATAATGCTGTAGGGCGACGATGGGTGTGGCTTCATCTGGCTCTGGCAGCCTGTCCCATCATAGCAGGGAGTGGCTGGGCATAGGTGACAAGGGAGGGGGGTCTCAATTATGTACTGTTCTATTCTGCAGAGGGGAGGAGACCATTGCCCTGTCCCTGCAGAGCTCAGCTTCTGTGCTTTGGGGCTCTCTTCCTGTGCTGAAAGACCTGGTTAAAGGGGACATTGATCTTCTCTTTAATTGTTCACTTTAAAAACTTCTTTTTTTTTTTAATTTTTTAACATGAGAACTCTGTTAGCTTTTACTCTCTAGGAAACCGTTTGGAATGTCAACGTTTACTCATTTCTAGACCTTTAGCCCAGTGCCCCTCAGAGTAGTTGACCATAAGCTCTTATCTCTCTGTGGTAAGATAAAGAACTTTCATCAACATATAACTCAATGTAATTTTTCTTTTGTAAAGCTATCTGTTTTTAAAGTGATACTGATCAGAGTGATGGGTAGAGCAGCTGATTTGCACTCTGGTGAAAGTTCCTCATATTATCACAGATGGGCAAAGTATCCCTGTTCCGTCCATGGACAGCCACTCAGTTGACTTGACCATTCAGGCCTTGTCTTGTGTCCCTTGTCCTTGGGAAGAAAACACAACACTCCTGCTGACATTCTTCCCATGGTAAGGATACAGTCTTCATGGCAGCCTGCACGGGTCTGAATCATGTTTTGCCAAAGTCAAATTCTCACTACATCTTCTTGAAGCATCTCAAGTGCCCAGCCCTGAGCTCCCAGCTGGGTGAGTGAGGAGAAGGCAGCCTGCCCTGTGCGCTGGGTGACTTCATCAAGCTGGAGTGAGTGTCCCCTCATTCCAGGCTCTGATGACAGAACTAAGCAGGCAGCAGGGGGAGACTAAGAGGCAGGATGCACAGCTCTGGGGCTGGGGGTGGAGGAGGGTTGCTGAGTGAGGTCAAAGAAAGAGGGGCCTGCAGGGATGCAGCCTCCAGGGAGGCTGGGTACCGGATTACCAAGTCAGAAAAGCCTGCAGAGCTGGGGCCCTGCAGTGGGAGGATTCTCTACAACCGTTCAAGTGTGGGCTGGAGCCCTGGGCCAGGTCCCACACTGCAGACCGAACCCAGAGAAGGGAGGGGATTTGCTTCAAGTCTTGCCATGAGCCTGTGGCCAAGCTAGGCCTAGAAGCTAGATCCTGTTGCTTTCCCACGATGTTCTGAGCGGAACAGCGGGGCAGGATTTCACCAAACAGGCAAGGAGGATGTTTTGTTTCAACCCAGACACAGACAGATTCCAAACCTCCCCCAGACAGGGCCAGGGCCTTGCGTCTGAGCAGCCTGCTGTCCAGACGTATTCTCAGAGAGAACTAATCCCCACGACGGCCACCTCTCGCCTCTGGCCTTACAACCCATCCCCAAATGAGGCCAGCCAGGACAGCTGTCAGCGGTCAGCTGCAAAAAGGAGAGCTGGCAGCCAGGCTTCCTGGTGTGTGTGTGTGTGTGTGTGTGTGTGTGTGTGTGTCCGTCCTTCTCTCAGAAAAGATAGCCCTCTTTTCTCTTTCTTCTGGGAATTTAAAGTCACAAGCTTCCAGAAGACAAAGTGCATGCACATTACTGGTCCTGAAGCTGGACCATCAGGGAGAGGTGGTCTAATCACACCTGCACCAGCCAGAGTACATGTGACATCGGGATGAGCCATAGGTAGTAGGCAGAGCTCGCAGGCAAGCAAGGTGCTTCTAAGTACAGCAACCATGGCAGACTTCCTGGAGGAAGGGACTTGAATTGGGCCTAGGAAACTTGGTGAGCTCTAGGGCTATGGTCATACAAACAGCTTGTGGGGAGTGGGAAAGAGAGAAGTCTTATGGGAGAAAAGTCTTTGGAGCTCACATCCAGTCAGTAGTGGAGCAGGGTACAAGGGACCAGGAACATGAAGACTTAGCCAAGATCCTCAGAGCTGGCTTTCAGTCACACAGACATGGCATACACTTTGGTCACCAGTGAAGGCTCTGCCCAGAAGAAGGAAGAGCTTAGAAGCTCCTGGATTTGTCTGTTAGGATCTATTTATATTTGTTTATTTCTCTGTGTGTGTGTGTGTATGTGTGTGCGTGCGTGTGTATGTGTTTATGTGTGTGCACAGCTGTGTGATGTGTATTCATGTACAAGTGAGGGCCAAAGGACAGCCTTCCAGGTTATCTTCCAGGATGTCACCTCTTTGAGTCAGGGTCTGTCGTTGGTATGAAGTCTTTGGTTAGGTTAGGCCGCTAGCCAGCAAGCTCCATGGATTTCCCCTGTCTCCACTCCCTCAGTCTTGGCATTGGGAATGCATGGCTTTGGGTTTGGACTGGGCTCTGAGGATTCACTCGGTTCCAAATGCTTTCAAAGCAAACCCTCTACCAGCTCAGCGTCCTTCATCCGCCCAGAACCGTTTGTTTTTAAATTATCCTCCAAAGATTTTCATGTGACCCTAACCTCTCCCAGGGTGGTGGTGGGTGTTGTCCCTAGCCGAGTCCCCTGGAAACTTTTGGCCCTCAAGGTTGAGGTCTGAGTCCATTAACAACTGTCAGTCGCAGGGCAGTGGTGGTTCACGCCTTCAATCCCAGCACCTGGGAGGCAGAGGCAGGCGAATTTCTGAGTTCGAGGCCAGCCTGATCTACAGAGTGAGTTCCAGGACAGCCAGGGCTACACAGAGAAACCCTGTCGAAAAACAAAAACAAAACCAAAAAAAGCTGTCAGTCACACCCAGAAGACCAGAGAGGAGAGGAGGCCAGGTCTGGGTGTGTCTGGAGAGAAGAAGCCAGACCCAGCTATCATACAGAGATCAAATGCCGGGATCTTTGGGGCAGGAGGGAGCTCAGAGGACAGTGGCTAGGGCTGATCACAGGGACCTGATGTGATTGATGACTTTGGGGGTCACAGCACCATTTGAGTCTCCTTCCCTGTCTCCACCTCCTTCCCTGTCTCCACAGCACAGCCTATGCCCCTGAGGCCACCGACTATGACCTCCGAGTACTGCTGCGCTTCCCCCAGCGTGTGAAAAACCAAGGCACAGCGGACTTCCTCCCCAACCGGCCACGCCACACTTGGGAGTGGCACAGCTGCCACCAGTAAGCGAGACTCCCAGTGGCCTTTGCTTCTCCCTTCCTGGTCAGGGCTCTCTCTGTGCCTGAATCCCTTCCCAGTAGCAATGGAAGATGCAGGTGCTCATTCTGGCCCTGCAGAGGATCCTGCTGGTCAAGGATTCTCAGGAGATCCTCCAGAAAACTGAGTTTAAAGATGGGCTGTAGGGTGATCAGTCTTGGTAAGAGAAAGAAATGTCTAGAATACAGGATTTTGCCCACGGGAGACCAGAACAGGAAGGAGTCCAGAAAAGAAGTGAGGAGCCTTAGGAGGTGACATTCTGAGGTGACTAGCATCAAGATGCCATCCTGTGGGACTTGGAATAGAAGGGCCCCGTGGTTAGGAAGCAGGTCATCTGGGTTACTTCATGAGGTGACATGAAGGAAAGCCCTGGGGAAACTAGGCTTTCTTGTCTCGCCTTCCCCAGACATTACCACAGCATGGACGAGTTCAGCCACTATGACCTGCTTGACGCATCTACGGGCAAGAAAGTAGCCGAGGGACACAAGGCCAGCTTCTGCCTGGAGGACAGCACCTGTGACTTCGGCAACCTCAAGCGCTATGCCTGCACCTCACACACGCAGGTTGGGCCAGTGTGGCAGGGTGGGATGCAGGAGTATATGGATGGGCGTGGGCCAGCCACGCAAAGAATAAGCAAATGCAAGGCTGTGCCCATTTAGTTCTGGTTGAGAATACTCTACAAGACCTGAGACCATAAAAGGGCCTGCACAAGACCCTTTCTCCCTCATCTCAAGGGGTGTCTGTCCTGGAGATAAAAGAACATTACCACACCAGGCAGTGGTAGCCCACACCTTTAATCCCAGCACTCAGGAGGGAGAGGTGGGTGGAATCTCTGTGAGTCTGAGTGAGTTTCAGGACAGCCAGAGCCACACAGAGAAACCTTGCCTTGAAAAACTAAAAAGAAAAAGAAATAGAAAACAGAACATTGCCATACAGTCTAGATAACACCATGTCTCACTTACCTAAAGGGGTACAAAGGTCTATCCCAACCCATCTTTCCACTGCTTCACTCACAAAATATCCATAAGCCCATCTATTTTTTCAGCCCTTCCTCCAGCCACCTCTGCCAAGCATCTTCAAACATCTGCCCCTTTACTTCATGTCCCCTCTGCCTATGGCATCTCCACCTTCTCCTTGGCTCATCCACCCAGTGGATTAGTAAGGGCTTGAGCCACCGTGGGTCCAGGTCAAGGAGGAAGCACAGAGGTGGAAAGAAGGCTCAGACTGCCTTGGGGGGATATGGAGTGGCTTTAAGATGTGACCGGCATTCATCCCTTCCCCAGGGCCTGAGTCCAGGCTGCTACGACACATACAATGCAGACATTGACTGCCAGTGGATCGATATAACCGATGTACAGCCTGGGAACTACATCCTCAAGGTAGGGCTCCTGCTCTGCAACATTCTCTCCAACCTGAAACCCATGCTTATTGCCTCCTGCTTCTGAAAGATGCTCCCTTCTCTGACTGTGCCCCCACCGGCCTTGTTGCTCAGCCCAGCTGCCATCTGCAACATTATCTGAGATTATGTTGCTTTCTGGTAGTTTCTGTCTTAAGCAGACACCACTTCTCTTTCCATAGAGACCCCAGGAATCTTTAGCCCCGCTATAATGACAGGGAAGGTGATGCCACGATCCCCTCTAAGTGACAAAGACCCAGAGAGCCATTTAGCCAATCCTTCCATGTTTGGGATGCAGGCTCTCAGCTCCTCGAAGGACATCTGTGACTGAGATTCCTTCTGGCACCCGTCTTGCTCTGGAGTGGTGTGAGCTTAGCCATCACCCATCCCTTGTTACTGGGACAAATAAAAAAGCATGCTGATAAGCCGGGCGGTGGTGGCACACACCTTTAATCTCAGCACTTGGGAGGCAGAGGCAGGTGGATTTCTGAGTTCGAGGCCAGCCTGGTCTACAGAGCGAGTTCCAGGGGGTTGGTGGAGGGAGGAAGAAAAGGGAGGCTAGAGAGATGGATCAGCGGTTAAGGGCACTGACTGCTCTTCCGGAGGTCCTGAGTTCAAATCCCAGCAACCACATGGTGGCTCACAACCATCTGTAGTGAGATTGGATGCCCTCTTCTGGTGTGTCTGAAGACAGCAACAGTATACTTACATATAATAAATAATTAAATCTTAAAAAAAAACAAAAAGCATGCTGATACTACTATGCTCAGTTTGGTATACCCATACATGCAGTTAGGGCTATGTCCCCACAGCCTGACCCCAGGAAGTTAAATCTTCCTTCCTCCTTTGCAAGTACCTGTAAGAAGAGGCTGCTAGAGAGGCGGCCCTTAACAGCCTGGTCTACAGAATCAGTTCTAGGACAGCCAGGAATGCTCAGAGAAACCCTGTCTCAAAAAAACCAAGATGTGGGTGGGAGTGAGGAGAGGTGGCTTCAAAACAGAAGCACCTCATTGTTGTGCAGCCTGAGCTCTGTTCCACAGGTTGCGTGTGTGTGAGTCCTGCCTGGCGAGCTGTACTCCTCAAAGTCTAAGGAAGGTCCATCTGGGTCCCAGGCAGTGGGCAAATGAACCACATACATGGTGCACAGTTCAAGCTGTGAAGAATACACTAAGATCTTAAGTAACAGCTGTCCTTTTTAATTTTTTTTTAATTTTTCTAATTTATTTTTTCCATATGGGTGTCTTGCCTATATGTATATCTGTGCATCCAAATGGCATTGCATCCCCTAGGACTGGAATACAAAAGGCTATGAGCTGACTGTGGGTACTGGAAACCAAACCTGAGTCCTCTGGAAGAGCTGTCAATGTTCTTAGGGGTTGAGTCATTTCTCCAGCCCTGCTCTCTTTAAGTATTTTGGTTTTTCTTCTTGGTCTCTCTCTCTCTCTCTCTCTCTCTCTCTCTCTCTCTCTCTCTCTCTCTCTCTCTCTCTCTCTCTCTCTCTCTCTCTCTCTCTCTCTCTCTCTCTCTCTCTCTCTCTCTCTCTCTCTCTGTATGTGTGTGTGTATGTGTGTATATGATCCATGCTAGGCAGGTGCTCTATCATAGGGTTGCATCCCCAACTCCACTGCATCCAGTCTTAAATGTCCTTCAGTGACTGCTAATCTAAACTGTCATGGCTTGTGTCTGTAGCTCTTTCAGACAAAGAGCACAGGGCATACTTGAGCCATCTTCTTAAGAAGTGGTGGCTTCAGGGCATGGTAAGTACCCAGGCAGCATTGGGATCCTCAACAGCTCACCAGGACCTGTTGTGGTAGATGATAGCTGTGAGTGCTGGAGCCAAGGAGGCCTAGTGTTCTCTCCCTGTTCCATCCACACCGCCAGGATTCTCTGGGGCAGAAACTGGCAACAATACCTATGCAGGGGCCTCCTGGAGTGGTCCCTGGTTCTGCAGAAGTTTCCAGTCTCCTGCTGAGGAGGCAGATGATGCTTTCTTGGACCATAGCTGGCCCTTATTTCCCATCCTTCTCTCTGTGTTCCCAGAACTCTGTCCCCTACATCTGTCTTCCTCTCTGTCACATGTGTCTATTTCTCCACTGATGAGCAGGTGAGGCGCAGCCTCCTGACAGGCCCCTTGTCTCTCTCCATTTCCCTTCTCCAGGTGCACGTGAACCCCAAGTACATTGTTTTGGAGTCTGACTTCACCAACAATGTGGTGAGATGCAACATCCACTACACAGGTCGCTACGTTACTACAACAAATTGCAAAATCGTCCAGTACGTGTTTACCCAGCCCCTGACTCCTACCCCAACCATATTCTTACGTGGGGAGCAGGCAGGACTCCCTGAAATACCTAAGACTCCTGAACTTTGGGACTGAGTCATTGATGGTTGACAACAGATATGTACCAGCCCCAACCTGGATCACAATGGAGCTTGACATGGGTCTGATCTTGTAGTCCCCTAGGATTTTCAGGTAGAAAGTGTCAGAAGGCAGGATGGTCTGTTAAACGCATGGGCTCTGCAATCCTCATGTGTTCGTCCTTGCCCTGATAACACCTTTGCTCTCAGAGCTGCCTTTTACACTTCCCACATAAGCTTAGGATGAGGACTTACATGGTCAGGTTCCCAGCTCCTGGAGGAACAGAACAGCAAGCATGCTCATCAGTGTCATTATCAAGTGGACTAGGTTAAACAATCTCAGATTAGAAGTAATTCTGGTTGGAATAAGCCAACTTCTGTTCCTGGGTCTTCATCATACAGAAAATTAACAGAATCTAGTCCTGGGCTTTTGACATATGATTGCTAACCAGGGTCCTTAGGATCTGCTGTCCCAGGCCAGCTGAATCTCTCCTTCCAGGAAGCACTTTGCATTGAACCCTCTGCTTACAAACTTACAACTTTATTCTACTCCCTGTGAGTTTAAAATGTTTGCTTAGACCACAGCAATAATCTTCTACTAAAAATGTCCCAGCATTTTAAGCTTAGTTCATCCATTGTGGTCAGACTGTGAAAACTGCATGTCTCTGGAGAGGTGTTGTTACTCCAAAGATGGTGCTTGTCGAAGGATGACAAGTATGGGAGTTTAAGCCTATGGGGTCAGGGCTCATTGTATGACTAGGATCAGGGCTTAGTATGTGACCAGGATCAAGGTTCAGTGTGTGACTAGGATCAGAGTTCAGAATGTGGCCTGGGCCAGGACTCAGTATATGACAAGGATCAGGGCTCAGTATGCTACCAGGATCTGGGATCAGTATATGGCCAGTGTCAGGGCTCAGTAGATGACAAGGATCAGGGCTCAGTATGTGACCAGGATCAGGGTTCAGTGTGTAACCAGGGACAGGGCTCAGTGAATGACAAGGATCTGGATCCAGTATGTGACAAGGATCAGGTCTCACTGTGTGACCAGAGCACATTTAAAGACAGTTCTTCCTTCCATTAGCCTATTACTCCCACTCATATGCTCACACCTGAAAGAATAAGTCTTGCCACCTCTACTTTAGGAAAGAGATCAGGTGACTTAGGGGTAGAATCAAGCTTCTATCTCCCAGGACATGGCCAGTGGGTGACATGACAGATCCTGTTCTTCACAGGCAATTTAGCTTTGGTAGCCTGAGTTTCTAATGCCTACTTACTCTTCATGTGTCTCAGGTCACAGGGACCCCATCGCACCATCAGGGTCCTCTCAGAGGGTAGACATCTGGGCTGCCCTTGGGCTCCCCTGAGGCCTGTGGTTGTGGAGGCGGAGGCCCTTCTTTCCAAGACCTCTTTACATAAGTGCTTGGACAGCCCCAGGTCTTATGAGGGTGTCCCTGTGACCCTGACCACAGGCAGGCTGCTGGGCCAGCATACACAGGAAGCTGCACAGAGCGTTCCCAGAAAGGCCACGGGACTGACACATGTGGGTTTCCATCATGTTTCTTAAGAGGGAAAAAGAGAACATTTTTCTCCTTTTTAAGGAAAAAGGGGTAGAGGGGTGTCAGACTTAGAAAACAACAAGCATGAAAGTGTTTCTTGACAAAAACAGCTAGAACCTGGGGCCTAGGGCGGCCAGCAGGAGGCAAACTGAGACTTGCCCAAAGAGGTGAGGGGCCCTAGAAGGGAAATGGGTGCCCACCCCTGCACCACAAGGTGCAGATGTCACACTGCTGACATTCTCTCTCTTTCCTTAGGTCCTGATCTGAGTGGACGGAGCCCCCCCTTGTCTCTCCTTGAAAAGCAGGACCTGCTTCCAGGCAGCCTCCCCCAAGAAGCTCAGCCACCTAGCCTATGGCGAGGGCAGCTGGCCGCTGGGGCATCCCTCCCTGCCGGCCTCAGGGAGTGAACATGGACCCAAACCACAGGGATTCTGGATGCCAGACCCTGTCTTGTACCTACTTCTCCTCTACAACACCATGGTGTCTGTGTTGGTTCTAATTTTTATATTTTGGCCATCCCACACAGCAAGATTGCCCAGGTGCTGAATAAAACAAGGGTTTTCTAGTCTGGAGCTCTGCTGTGCCCTGTGGTTTGGCGGACCACAGCTGGGTCAGGCCCAAGAGATATTCTGAGGTTTCAGCCTTTGTGTAGGAACATGTTGGAAGGGTAGCTGCTAGAAGGCCAGGACTCTGGCAATTTCCAGGCCTCCAGCCTTAGCCATCATGGAAATGCTGAGGAGTTTAGTCCAAGGCCGTGCTGTCTTCCTGGACAGAGGACCCCATCTCATGGAATGAGGGCAGAGGTGGTAGGTGGCTCCAGCTCCTAGCCTCTTCCCCGCTACCCCCAGTCTTCCATCTTTTACTGTAACTTCTTTCTTTCTCAAACTGTAGCTCACTACCACCACCTCCCCCCACCATCACCATCACCACCACCTTTACCACCATCACCACCACCTCCGCCACCATCATCACTACCATCACCACCACCTTCCCCACCATCACCACCATCACCAGCAGCAGCCCTGGACACTAACCACAGCTTTCACGGTGTTGGACACCCTCGGGACAACTGGGGAGAGGCAGAGGAGCCTTAAAGTGGGAAAGGGCTACCTTCCCAAAGAGAGAGGTCACATGAATTCTTGGCAGAGGGAATAGCATGGGTCAGGGTTAGGTAGAGTAGTTGGCCAGGAGCTATAGGGAGCACAGGATGGAGGAGCTCCCCTGTCCTTGCCTGGATATGGTATTCTAGAACTCCTGGACACCAGTCTGGACCAGGAAGAAGTAGAAAGAAAATGTCCACTCCTTTGCTCCTCTCCCACCAGCTCTCAAGATTTGTTTCCACCCACCTGCCACTGCTTCCCTGGAGAATTACTGTAGGAACGGGAGACTTGGCTCAATATTCTATCTAGTTCTAGCTGTTTGATGATGGGCCAGGCATGCTATACCTCTGTGCCTCAGGTTTCATCATCAATAAAACAGACCGGCCCTCCTGCCTGACAAAGCTCTCTCATGGAGAACCAACTGTCATTTCCACAGGGCAGGCACTAGGTGAGCTACAGTGTCAGTACCTGCCTCTGTGCCCATTTGGACTCAGCTCCTTAAAGGCCATCCTCCTCCCCCCCAACACAACTTTGGGCTGTGTTGTTCTTGCCTTGGCGTCCCTGGCAGCCAGGAGATTTTCTGGTGGGCTGGTAGGAAGACCTCCCGGAAGGTTCCTGGCCCCAGCCCATTGGAGTAGTTGGGCCAGGCATCAGCCCAGGCAGCAGGACCCAACTCTCCTGGCATGAGGGAGGTGTCCTGGCCAGCCATTCTGCATCTGGGCTGGACCAGGAGGCTGAGCAGTAACTTTGGATTACTGTCCCACTACACCTTCTGTCCACTTGACTCTTAATGCTGCCACTCCATACCTGCCGTCACCATTCTTCTCTAGGTACCCCAGAGTGAATCAGGATCCCAAAAAAGAAGGACCCTAGAAGGCAGGCAGAGTTAAAGGTCCTCAATTCCTAGACCAGAATGGGAGCCTATGGGAGATAGCAGATGAACAGGACTGGAACCCGAATACCTGAGCCCCAGTCAAGCTAGATGGCTGGTGTGTGCAGTTTCTGGGGGAGAAGGTTCCCTGTCCTTAGAGATGCTGATGGAGGCTCAGGCCAGAAAACTGGACTGGGTGAAAGAAGAGGGATAGGGTGGAGGCTCATCTCAAAGCATGGGGAAGGGACAGATTCCAGACACAGGGTTTCTATACGCACATGAGCCCTAACCCCGGAGCCCAGGCCCCAGAGGCTGGGTGGATGACTGCAGCTCTGCTCTTAAGGTGGAGCGGGCACATGGCAAGACCTTCTGAGATGAACAATCTAGAGTGGAGACAGAGAGGAAAGGAAGCCTCCATTTCACAGGAGATGTGACAGCCAGGACACACAGGGACTGTGGGTGGCCACTGTTCTTTCTGAAGAGCAGCCACAGTCTGAGGGCTCTGTCAGCACTGCTCCTCCCTCTGGAAGAAAAGGTGTGCTCCACCCACCTCAGAGAAGTAGCTTATAGGGCATTTGTCTGTGTAGGGCATGGCAGGGTCTGTGGCCAAATGAGGAGCAAAGAAGAGTCCTAAGTGGCTCGGCGAGTGTTTTAGTCGCTGGGAGACAGAAGTGGGTCCCTTGAGGTTTACCTCAGCATGTCACTTGAGGAAAGAGTATCCCCACTGCCCTTGTCTTGCCGTCACCTGGCTCTGATCCTTACCCAGGGCTTACCTAGGAAGATGACTTGGACGTCATCCTAACCTTCACTCAGACAGAGTTATATCAGACCCGCAAGGCAGGCCACAAGGCTCAGGGACTTGGTTCACTTACCACCTCAATTCCCCACATGTCCCTTCAAGGACCAGCCTAAAGCCCCGTTCCTTGGAGCCTGGGTCTTCCCTTCTTCCCTCTGAGTCTGGGGAGCACTGAAGGTCCCCACCCATGGCTTTCCCACCCACTTGCTCTATGGACAGGTGTTGGGGAAAAGAAGGGTCCTTAGCCTCTCTCAGGAACAACCAAGGTGCACAGGTATCTCTACTTCAGGCCTTATGTGCTTCATTGAATGGGAGGGTCCTGGGCACTCATTGCAGAGATCTTCAGGGTCAGCTGCCCAGCAACCTGCACTATCCACCTCTAGCTCAGTCCTAGTACTGAGGGCTCACTGCCTCTCCCAAGGCCTGTCCGAACAGTTTGGTCTGCACTGGGCCCTGCAACCTCCCATTGGTCTAACCTGTAGGATCCCTTATTTGGTGCAATGGTCATGGACATGAAAGGAATTCAGGAGGGTTGGAGAGACAGCTCGGAGGTTAAGAGCACAGACAGCTCTTGCAGAGGTCCTGAGTTCAATTCCCAGCAACCACATCGTGACTCACAACCATCTGTAATGGGATCAGATGCCCTCTTCTGGTGTGTCTGAAAACAGCTACAGTATACTCATATAAAGTAAATAAATAAATCTTTAAGAAAGGAAAAAAGAAAAAAAAAGAAAGGAATTCAGGAAAAACAGACAGAGCAGAGACTTTCACTACTGTGTGGTGGGCCTCTGTCCCTCTTATCTGAGGGCCTGACTTCTTGGGCCTCAGTGCTATTCCCTATCTGACTGAGAAGAGAA
This sequence comes from Mastomys coucha, assembly GCF_008632895.1. Classification (NCBI taxonomy): domain Eukaryota; kingdom Metazoa; phylum Chordata; class Mammalia; order Rodentia; family Muridae; genus Mastomys; species Mastomys coucha. The sequence goes on along the minus strand of NW_022196906.1, from coordinate 52,629,628 downwards.
AACAGGAAAGAAAAGAGGGAACGGGAGGGGAATGAGAAAAGGCCATCCCAGTGGGGCGGGCGGGAAACAAACCACTTATTGGACTCAGGTCAGAACAATGACCAGAATGACCTCTGGGCTTGTAGCTGCACAGGCTGCTCATTGCCTGGCATAATAGAGGCCTGTAATGGGCCATTAGACCTCCAAACCAGGACCTGGGCCTAGAGACTTCAGAAAGACTCCAACTAAGACCAAGGTGCTCAGGGGCCTCCAGCAAGGTGGCGAGGCTACAAAAACCAACCAGGTGAGGTCAGTCAGACCTGGATGCCTCTTCTGTTGACTGTCCTGACCGCATCCTGACCTTACTCTATCCCATGCCCAGGATGCCAATAGTTTCAGGCTCCACCCCACCCAAGAGAGTAGCACCCTTTCCACAAGACCCCAGGCTAATTTACCAAAGCATCTTCCTGCCTTCACCAACTCAGCAGAAATCCCTTTGAGGGACCCAGTAAGACCTGCAGTAGAAAGTGGCTGATAACAGCTGTGAAGGGGAGCCGCTGGTCCAGTTTGGGGCTGACTGTAACATGAAGGGTCTTGTCATCCTGAATGTCTCCAAGGGAGCTTTACTGGGCTGCTCGACCTGGGCCTGGGGGCTTTGAAGATGCTTACAGATTCTACCCAAACAAAGCCTCTGAAACTTAACCCTAAAGAATGAGGGGCCCAGGCCCTGACTCCTCATCCTTTGTTTTGGAGGTCTCTGTCTCCAGAGCATTCTCTAATAACCCACAGATGTGTCTTAGTCTTGACACTTGCTCCTTGGGCCAGACAGTGCTGAGGTGTCTCAGAGCCTGTGAAGATTGTTGGTAGCATCCACCCATCCAGAGTAAGGACCCCCTTTCCAGACCCTGCCAAGTTCCCCATTAATGATAAGGGAATTGGATGCCCACACAAAGCTCTGAGCCTCTCCTGGTCCCTGTGGGGATATACTCCTCCTACCAACAGCCTTCTCCATGGCCACACCCTGTTGTATCCCACAACCACGGCACATGTTGGGAAGTACTCACACTTCCTTGCAACCCACAGATGTAGTCATGTAGGTGGTACCTATGGGCAGGCTGGTGAGGTTTGGCTCCAGCTGGCCAGAAAGAATGGCAGGAGTTGCATAGCCTGGAAAGCTCACACCACACACACATACATACACACACACACACACACACACACACACACACACACACACACATACACACACAATATAATTTTTAAAAAGTTAAGATTCTTAAAACATGTTTATAAGTTGGAGTGTTTCAACATTCAATACTTCCTTAGGAATATGTTTTTAAACTGCCAAAATCAATACCAAGGAGTAAAAAGCACAAAAAACCAATTACCACCAAAGGATTTTAGAATGTGTCACCTCTAAATGATTGCCAGACTTAAGAGAATTCTAGACTGGGTTCTTTTGAAGTGGAGAAGTAGGTAATGGCTATGTCATTTAAACTCTTCCAGAGCACCATGCAAACACTGGGTTGATTTTATGTTCCTTAGCCAATAATGTGAAGTAAACACAATCCTGACACCGAAACTATGATGAAGACAGCCATCCTGCCCACCCATGCTCACATGACAGCCACAGACTGGGTTAGCCTGAAATGGCGGACACCAGAGTCCTGGATAAAATGCCAGCAGATGGAGCTCAGAACCATAGTGTGGTCTGACACGATCGGTATTTGGCTTGCTCCCCTGTATCTCAGATCTATGCTATGGCAATGCAGGGAGCCAAGGTCTGAGTCCAAGCAATTTGGACACAGCATCTACTTTGTGTGGTCCTAAATGCCCCTCAGGAAGCCGAGAAAGCCAGCAAAGCCAGTGTGCACAGCTTATAAAAATACAACATGAAAGGGCTGCCATTTGGATCCCTGCGGTTTGCTGGCAACTTGTGGCTAGCTGCACAAGGCCACTGGATTGATAATTTGGCATTTCTCTACCTTTTGGAGAATTTTTGTTGGTTTGGTTCGGTTTTTGAGACAGTGGCTCTCTAGGTAACTGAGGCTGGCCTTGAACTCATCTCATAGCTCAAGCTGGCCTCTATCTCTCTATTTTCCTGCTTTGGCCTCCTAAATACTGGGATTAGAGGGCTGAGGCTACCACACTAGCCCGATGAAGCTCTTGGGTGATTTGTGGTAACTGGGATGGTCCCAGGGTCTTGGGCATGCTCTACCACTGAGCTATATTTCCAGCCTTTTTCATTTCACTGTTTTAAAAAGTGAAAACCAGGTCTTATTAAATTTCCCAGTCTGACCTTAAGCTCACTTGCAGCATAGGCAGGTCTGGAACTTGTCATCTTCCTGCCTCAGCCTCCTGAGTAGCTGGGATGGCAGGCATATGTCACCAGGCCTGTCTTGTTTTGTGTTTTTAAATAGCTTGCCCCTTCTACCTTCTTCCTACAAGTCTTGATTGCAGCTGATTTTACAATTCAGAATCCTGACAGTGTCGGTTTTTGCTTCATCAATATGCATAATCCCTGTCCTGGTTAGTGTCTTGTCAGATTGATATAAACTAGTGTCCTTTTAGGAGAGAGACCCTCAACCAAGAAAATTCCCCCCACAAGACTGGCCAATGGGCAAGCCTGTGTCCCGCAATGGGGGGTGGAGGTGGGGCATATCTTGATGGATTGCTGATTGATGTGGGAGAGCCCAGCCCATTGCCAATCCTAGGCTCTTGAGTGGTACAAGAAAGCAAGTTGAGAAAGCCATGGGAAGTGAGCAAGTCAGTAACCATCCTTCTTCCATGGTCTGTGCTTAAGTTCCTGCCTCCAGGTTCCTGCTTGAGCTCCTGTCCCGAGTTCCTTCAGTGATGGCGGGTGACCTGAGAGTTGTGAGCAGAAAGAAACCCTTTCCTTCCTAAGTTGCTCTTGGTCATGGTGCTTGATCACAGCAATAGAAAAGTAATTAAAGCAGCCACAAAACTTGAGGACAATGCCTGTGTTACATTGACAACCACTTTCTGGTTTCAAAGAGCTCCAATCTCTGGCAGCAAGAGGTCTTAGTCTGAGTTGAGGTCCCAGCAGCTTTCAGGGAACAGGCTGTAAATACACACAGAGACCACCAGGGGGAGCTGGACTTTGTTTCCTCAGGGCTATTTCAGAGGTAGAGGTAGGGTTTTGTTTTGTTTTGTTTTGGGGTGGGATTATTTTGTTGGTTTTGGTTTTGTTTTTAGATATACGCCATCATTTCTGAATCACAACTATTGTCTCTTTTGCTTTTTCAGTATAACTAAGGAATATTAACGAATAATTTGCATACAGTTACATTCACCTCCTTTATGTGTAGAGTTTGACAAGTTTTTTTAAAAGATTTATTTATTTATTTTATGCATATGAGCACACACTGTAGTTGTACAGACAGTTGTGAGCCATCATGTGGTTGTTGGGAATTGACTTTTAGGACCTCTGCTCAGTCAACCCCGCTCACTCTGGTCGGCCCTGCTCGCTCCAGTAGACCCTGCTCGCTCAGGCCCTGCTCGCTCTGGCCCAAAGATTTATTTATTACTATAAATAAGTACACTGTAGCTATCTTCAGACACACCAGAAGAGGGCGTCAGATCTCATTACAGGTGGTTGTGAGCCACCATGTGGTTAGTGGGATTTGAACTCACCAGCCCAGACGAGTTTTAAAACTATAAATAAATATAAATATACCCCCACAGTAAAAATGTGGAAAAGGTCCACTGTCCTCAAAATCCCCTCTTGGGGCTCAACAATTAAAAGCACTTACTCTTCCAGAGAACACAGGTTCAGTTTCCCAGCACCTACATGGTGGAGCACACTATTTGTAACTCCAGTTGCAGGGGACCAAGGCATCTTCCACGGACACCATATGAACACGGCACTTTTATATTCAGGCACAACACTCATACACATAAAATACAAACAAAAACCCCACTCCTCTCTTCTCCTATAGTGGCACTCTTTCTAGAATAGGCACTCTGACACCAGTGGGTGTGGAAGAGAGGAGACATCTGGACCAAATCCAGGACAGTTCTCCCTAACAGGCCTTGGTATTGGCCCAGTCTGTCCCTGTTTTATATCTAAAACCACAAGGGGGAGCTAGTGAGATTTTTACTGATACATGGCAGTCAGCAAGAAGCCTGTGGGGCAGTCAGGTTAAGGGTAACAGCTTATTGTTTCAACTATTTCTCAGGTGGCTCTGTTCCAGATAGGCAACTGAAGTCATGTTTGGCAGTAGGCATTCTGTCAGTGCTTTAGGTGAATCACTAAATAAATCAATAAATCAGTATCGAATAATGGTTCTTTATCTCATCTTGTGGCACTTCCTTATACTTAGTCTCCCAGTCACAGATCCCTGGAGTTACTGAGTTGTTCTCTGTCCCTGTAGCTTTCCCTTTCACAGGATCGCCTGTAAAGAGCACCATAAACTATGTAGCCTTTTGTTTCTAATTTGGTTTACAGAATATGCCTTTTATTCTAATTTTAATTTTTATTTTGTAAATTGAAATAATCTTGCTGTATATATTATGGGATACAAAGTGAGGTACTTTGTGATTTATGAACTATGAACACGACAGAACAGTTAAATCAAGCTCATTAACATAGCCATCACGTCAAGCTCTAACCTTGGGATGAAACCATCCAAATGCATTTTTTTTGGTGACTTTTGTTTGCTTTTTTTGGTCAACGCCTCTAGCTGAGGCTAACCTTGAACTTGCTACATAACCAAGGATTACAATGAACTTGTGCCTCTACCTCCCAAGCGGGGCAAGTACAGGCATGTGCAGTCACCCCCTGCTTCTGCAATTCAGGGGACCGAACCTAGGGCTTCATGCATGTTAGCTAAGTACTCTGCCCACAGAGACACAGTTCTGGACTTTGGAAAGTGCATTTGCCAAGGACCAGCTTCAGCTTGGAGAGGGGTTCTGAGAAGGGGATGTCTGGGAGCCTCAAAAAGAACAACTTGACTGGGCAGTGGTGGCCCATGCCTTTAATCCCAGCACTTGGGAGGCAGAGGCAGGTGGATTTCTGGGTTCGAGGCCAGCCTGGTCTACAGAGTGAGTTCCAGGACAGCCAGGGCTACACAGAGAAACCCTGTCTGGAAAAACAGAAAACAAAAACAAAAAAAAGAACAACTTGAAGTCAAATTGTAGATTCAAACTGACAACCCATGTTTGTTTCATACAGTGTTTCCCAATCTGCTTCTATGTTCTGCTTTCTCTCTGGAGAGTTCTCTGTCTATATCCTGTTTGCTTGCTATTCTAAGAGATCTCTCTGTCCGTGTCCTGCTTGCTTATGTGCTTATGCACGCACACGCATGCGTCAGTGTCAGTTCTCCAAGCAGTTCTCTTTTTATCCTAAAAGAGTTTTCTGGATAGCTCATCTTCTGTGCAACACAGGTCCAGTCTTTTCTTTTACACTTCATCCAGTCATTTACTCCAGGTTTCCTAAAGGCGTGCGCCACCACCGCCCGGCTATAATTCTTAAAGAACAGTGGTTTTAATTTTAGTGAGAGGCATTGTATTGGATATTTTTTTCTGCTATAGACTGTAGGGTTTTGTTTTTGTTTTGTCCTATCAAAGAAATATTTATTTAAGCAAAATCACAGATATTTACTTTTCTTTATAGATTTATTTTAAGTGTGTGTGTTTCTTGCCTGAATGTAATGTCTGTGCACTGTGTATATGCAGTGCCAGAGAAGGCTGGAGGAGGGTATCATATCCTTTGGAACTATAGTTTAGAGATGGTTGTAAGCTGCCATGTAGATGCTGGGAACCAAACCGAGGTCCTCAAGAAGAACAAATGCTTTTAAAGGCTGAGCCAGCTCTCCAGCATCCCGGAGTCTTTTCTATTTTGAAAATATTTTTCTTAAACACAGCTTTAAATTGTGCTCTGCACATTTTGACAAATTGTGTTTTTATTTTCACTTAATTAAAATATTTCTAATATCCTCCTAATTTCTTCTTAGAACCATAAGTTATTTTAGAAGCCTGTTGTTTGATTTCCAAATCCTTGGGGGTTTTCCAGATATTTTTCTGTTACTGATTTATAGCTTAAGTTATCATGATAGAACATATTTTGAATGATTCCAATTATGTTTAATTCATCAAGGTTTGATTTATGGCTCAGAATGTGGTCTTAGTGAAGGCTTCACATTCACTTGGAAAGAATGTGGATTTTGCTGTTGTTGGGCGGAACATCCTGGGGGTAAATGTTCATCAGATTAAATTGGTTAGTGTTCTTCAAGTTACTCAATGACCCATAACCACTCCAATTTTGCATGTTTGCTTTTTACTGTGCTCAGAGGGGTCTCTATCTATTCCTTCTTTCAGCTCCATGGTTTTACCTGTCTGTCTCCTGAGATGCTGTTCTCCAGTACAAGTGTTCTACCTTGGGAACTCTTGTCTCCTCTGAGGAGCCCACCCCTTGATGTTCTCCCTTCCTTTGTCACTCCAAAGCCTACTTCTACTCACTGCCTTTGGACTGTTTCCCCTTTGGCAATTGTGTACATAACTTTATCTTTGAAGACAACCCAAACTGACCTCAAATTTCCAACCCTCCTGCCTCAAGTCCGAGGTTAATTTGTGTTACACTCTCCCCTTGCTCCCCCACTAGTGGTAAGTGTGGCTGCTGTTACTCTCTTATGCAAAACTTATAGAAGCTGAGCATAGGTGTGGGTCGCTGTGTTTGGAACCAGTAAGGTGCTTCTGGGTGCTGCTGGCTTCTTCTGGCCCAGCTTCCTAAGACTCTATGTTTTTTATCTGAGGAGATGGGGTTCCCACAGTGTTTCTGTCCCATCCATCTCCATTGTGCCTGGGACAAAGTTCCTGCCTCACCTACAGGACAAAGGTGTCAGAATTTTCATCTTGCCTGGAGAACAGAGAGAATCTTGGTTCCTGCCTCGTCTGCAGCAGCCTTGGGGCTAGGGAACACACTGTTTTGGCCACTACACTAGGGAACCAGTGGGGTATGGTGCCTGTGGGGCCGTGGGCAGGAGCTGTAGGGTATGTGTGCTACTATCAAGTGGTGCTTCCTGTCTCCCAGCCTTTCTCCTGCATAGCCAGGAAAGGCCCTGGGACAAGAGCTCACAGGAAGGGCACCGTCTTGCCCCATCCCCCACATTTTCTGCCCAGGAGAACAGCTGGTCTTGTCTTTCTCAGGAAGAGCTTGCCACTGGAATTCGGTTTCTAACTTGCCTCTGACCTCAACTCTGACAGCTTTAGTAAATCATGCTTTCATAGTTATCTGCCTCTTCCTGTTACAATGTAACTCACAATTCTCCTGTGGCTCTCTACAGGCTCTGAAAGCCTTTTCACATATGCAAATAATCAAAGGGTTTTCCACACACCTCATGTCCTCTGCCTGACTCCTGACACCCTCTGAGGCAATGTCCCCAGCTAACAGTGTCTTGTGGCTTTTTCATTTCTCAGCAGCTTGAGTCATCATTGCTCCTTCTGGAGTGGCTGGCTGCCACCACCTCCATGCACTGCACTGCCCCAGTATGTGACCACCCTTACTCAAACCCCCTCTTCTCTTTCCTATCATACTTCCATCCTGTTTGTGGTGTTTGACTCAAGTTTCAAAACATAACTGGTCCTTTTTAAAACTAAAAATGGACTTACCAGGAGGCCCAGCAGTTCCACTTTCTCACATTTGTCCCAGAGAAAATGACATTTATTTTCCCAGTGGGACCTGGACACGAATGTTCATAGCAGCTTTATTTGTAATAGCCCCCAATAAATAAAATACTTGGATATTTTCCCAAATGTAAGTAGGTAAGTACACTGGTTCATCCACATCCCAGACTGCTACTCAACAATGAAGAATGAACTCAGCTTTGGTAGGTGGACCTCCTGAGAAAATGCTGAGTGAAATTGAGTCAAAGAATACTGTGGTCAGAAATCTATTTATATACCAGTGGGGCAAAATGGCAGATTCAGTGACACAGGTGAGTTGCTCTCAAGGGTTAGGAAAAGGAGGGACTGTGGTAATATATATTTTTTTAAAGATTTATTTAAAGACTGTTATATGTAAGCACACTGTAGCTGTCTTCAGACACACCAGAAGAGGGCATCAGATCTCATTATGGATGGTTGTGAGCCACCATGTAGTTGCTGGGATTTGAACTCAAGACCTTTGGAAGAGCAGTCAGTGCTCTTACCCACTGAGTTATCTCACCAGCCAACTGTGGTAATTTTAAAGGGAAAGCCTGAGGGAGCTGGCGAATGTGTCTTTGCAGCTCCTGGCTATGCTGTGAAATGACTGCACAGGCCAAATGAGCACTGTCATTTCCAACAAATGATCTTTTTTGTTGTTGTTTGTTTTTTGTTTTTCCGAGACAGGATTTCTCTGTATACCCCTGGCTATCCTGGAGCTCACTCTGTAGATCAGGCTGGCCTCTAACTCGGAAATCCTCCTGCCTCTGCCTCCCACCACGGCCCAGCTACAAAAAGATCACCTGGTAGCTCAGTTCCATTCTATTGCTAACTACCTGGAAATAGCTTCCAGCTTCAAGGTCTTAAGGGCATGGCCCCACCAAACAACCCTTTTCAAAGGCCAGGGGCAAATACCAGTTCCTGCATTTCTCTTTAGCCTACCAAATTCCTGCTTCTCAGACTTGCTTTGCTAGTTCACAGAAAACAAAACTTGTCCTTTACCATTTCCTGGTTTGTGTAAAGGATATTACTCTGAATAGCCAAATGGGAGACGCACACTCTGGGGAGGGCTTCCTTGCCTCGGGTTTGTTTCTATGGCTATGATAAACACCACGACCAAAAGCAGTTTGGGGAGGAAAGGGTTTACTCTGTTTACACTTACACTTCACTGTTTGTTATGGAAAGAGGTGAGGGCAGTAACTCAAGCAGGGTTAGAGGCCTTGGAGGAGTGCTGCTTAGTGACTTGCTGAGCCTCTTATAGCATCCAGGACTATTGGCCTATGGATGGCCCCATGTACAATGGTCTGGGCCCTCCCACATCAATCGTCAATTAAGAAATGCTGGTGGTGGCGCACGCCTTTGGTCCCAGCACTTGGGAGGTAGAGGCAGGCCGATTTCTGAGTTCGAGGCCAGCCTGGTCTACAGAGTGAGTTCTAGGACAGCCAGGGCTACACAGAGAAACTCTGTCTCGGAAAAGCCAAAAAAGAAAAAAAAGAAAAAAAAAAAAAAAAAAAAAAAAAAAAAAAAAAAAAAGGAAATGCCCTATGGGCTTGCCTAAAGCCTGATCTTATGGAAGGGATTTCTCACTAAGGTTGTCTCCTCTCAGATGACTCTAGCTTCTGTCAAGTTGACATAAAATTAGCCATCACACCTGTTCAAAGAACTATCCCTCCCAACATCAATGTGTGCCTACTGACCTGGAAGTCCACCAGACCTCATTATTTAGGGAGTGTTTTTGTTTTGTTTTTTGTTTTGCTTGTTTTTAGAGAAAGAGTTCTATACTGTTTGCAAGATCACATAAAACATTTGTCACTGGCAAGTAGTGAACTCATTCCTGTCCCTCTCCGTTCCCTAGAGGTCACAGAGAAAGTCCTAACTTAAAACACTTCTTCCTGGTGAGCATCCTGCGTCTTGTCACTACATTCCCTTAAATAGCCACTTTATTAAGTTAAACTCCAGCATGAAGAGGCTTCTTAGGAATAAGCAAAGACACTCCTGGATTTGAAGAGCTCTGTCCCAGCATCTGGGAACAGAGGCCATATATAGAAAGATGCCTCTGGCATTATGAAAGGATAGTGTGTGCAGTCTTGACTGCTGAGCCCTCTCTCCAGCTTCCTGGATCAGCTTTTTGCACAACCTCTCTGAACTCTACAGCCATTCCAGCCCTTTCTTAGCCATTCTGAAAACTGCACATTTGCATATTATCCTGTGAAGCCTTAATGTGTGATCTGAGAGTTAATATTAGAAATGAAAGGCTGGGCTGGTGAGATGGCTCAGTGGGTAAGAGCACTGACTGCTCTTCCGAAGGTCCTGAGTTCAAATCCCAGCAACCACATGATGGCTCACAACCACCCGTAACGAGGTCTGATGCCCTTTTCTGGTGTGTCTGAAGTCAGCTACAGTGTACTTATGTATAATGATAAATAAA